>NC_041382.1:332340699-332400339 GCF_002162155.2 Triticum dicoccoides
TCCCCCTCTCCGTCGCTCCGCTGCCTTCCTCACCTCCAACTCCCCCCGATTTCTCCGCCCCTGTCCCCTGCCCTCGTGCTGGAGTAACCGGCGCACGCCCCCGCTCCTATTTCTCCCCCACGCCCCGCTCTCCCTCGCCCAACCCGCTCTATTCTGCTCTGAAGCGAGGGCGGCAACTGCCTGCGCGGTTGCAAGGTGCGCGTGGCGTCGTGGGGAGTGGAAGAACGGCCGCGGGATTCATGTGTGCGGGGGTTGTTTCGAGAGGTACAAATGCTGCCCCCGCCCCCCTAATGGTTGCTTTTAGTTTCACCAGATCTGTCGAGTCCGCCTCCTGTGTGCTCTCGCGTCCGCCTCCTACCCCCTTCTTCTGATGGTTTGATGGGAGATTAGGTAGGGTTCTTGTGCGTGTGGTGGGTGGATTCCATTCCCCCATGGTCAGATTTGTTTATGAGATGCTTGTGTGTGCTATTTCTCCATTCAGAGTTGATTGGATGTCATTTCCCCTTTGGTGATTTCAGAATTTAGATGCATGTGAGAGAGGGTGTGGTGTGATTGTTCATGCTGAATCTGATGTATCTAATTGTCTTAGTATTGTTGATTTCGAAGTCTAGATTGTGTCTGTCACATGCTAGTTAGTTTCTGGATTCTTTTTTCATTTGTGCTTGCCTATATGTGCTACTATTCATGTTTTCATACTTGTTGATATTATCTAGTTGTTTCATCCTAGGGTTTCATTTAGTTGCTTTTTGTATTTGTTGTATGATTTTCTACTTGCTAACTATATGCATTCTATCCCCTGTTTCTAGTAGGTTGTTCTAGGGTTTGTAGTTTCATTCGTCAAGGGCGTTGTGTTGTCATGGCTTCCAAACCTTCTCCAGGTATCTTAATGTAGTTGGATCTTGTATTTTAAAGCAGTATTCTTATATATGTCTGCCCATATCTTCATTTAGTTTTCTTGTTGGACTGCCATTCTTATTAGTGTGAACTTCTAAGAAAGGTTATGTGTATGCTTTTTACCCTTAGCTTGAGTTAGTAGTGTTGCTTTACTTTTTAGTTGATGATTTGCAGGTGAAACTATGTCACCAAGTGTTGTTAGACTTCCCAAATGATTCATATTTATAGTGTATATCTTTTGTTTTTTTATTTGTTATCATGTTCATGGTATTGATATTTAGTTTGGCTGTGAAATACTATTTGTGGTCATGCTACATATTTTTTATGTGCTATTTGCTTGGGTCACATAGTTGAACTTCTGGTTTTAATTATTGTCTGTTCATAATGAAATTTGGTTGAACTTCTGTTATGCACATTTTGTGTTTACTACTTTGTTATATATGGTTGAACTTCTAGACATTCATGTTATATGTAGTAGCCCCTCTGAGTGTAGATTGTTTTTATAGTTAGTGTGTAGATTTTAGTTTGTTTGTTGTGTTTACTGCTTTGTTAGGTATTGTTGAACTTCTTGTTATTGGACATTGTTGTCAAAGTAGAAGTCCCTCTGGTGTAGGATTGTCCATTAGAACTCAGCTGGCTTTTTACTTGCATTTTTTGTAGGTGGTGATGAGTTGTATAGTTCTGAAAAAAATGCCTGCGATCAAGATGGAGCTTCAGAGGTTAATACTGATGCTCCAATATCTGATGCGGCTAAATCACCCATTATCCCTTTGACTTTGATTGCCCAGGTTGCTTCGAGCCTTGAGAATGTTTCAAGCCTCGAGGATCTTGCTTCACCTAGTATGTGAAACCCCTTCTTTTCATTTTAAAGTTTTCAGCCATGTTTTTTTAGCTTGTTCATGTCGTTTGTTTTTGTTTTTGTTCCTGACTTTTTTTATTTTTTGCTTCGATTTTTTGTGTTCTTTGCAGATGTGTCCACAGAGGAGGAAGCTGTGAACACCATCAACGATGTTTTATCTGAGTTGGGTTTATCAGAAAACCCTGCTGCAGCTAAGGAGGGGGCTCCCTCAATCAAAGGTTGTGATTCCGTCCCGGATCCTTTGTGCTCTCTTCAAATGTCAGAGACGCAGTCGTAGTCTGTTGATGGCACTGAACCTGTCACGCAACCCGAGGATGTGCTTTTCATCTTCTCCTGGAGGACCAACGTAAGAGGAAGAAGCAAGAAAATTTTGACAAGAAGAGGGCGGCCTGCCTTGAGAAAGGTTCTGATGTTCCTGGATCTGTTCATGCGGTTGAGCTCACTGTTGAGGGAGACGTGCCGTGTGCTATTGATGGCACGGTTGTCCCTGTTAAGAAGAAAATCAAGAAGACTACTGCGAGGAAGCTAGTAGTTGGTGAAGTTACTCCTCGGAGGAGCCCACGTGTTTCAAGGCCTGCAGAAGTTGTTGAAGATGAAGGGTTAGGCCTTGGTGGTACGCCACGCCGTAGTCCTCGTGTGCTTGCCACTGCCGTGCCTACACCTTCTCCGCTTGGTGCTGGTGCATATGGTAAGGGGAAGAAATGCGGTGTGAAGCGCAAGGTTCCACCTGCAAAGGTCAACAAGGGTGTGAAGAAGCGTTCTCGTGTAAATCCAGAGGACAAGGATGATGCTGATTTCAATGCTGATGACGAGGACGACGTCGATGATGATGCTGCCGCTAATCAGGTATGAATGTCTCATGTTTACTGTTTTTTAGAGCATTTGTCGTTGTTACTGTAGTTTTATTGTTTTTAGCACTGCCTTGGCGTACATAGCTAACCTTCTGCTCCATCTCAATATAGACGAATAAATTAGCCGACATGCTTTGCTTTTATGGTATTACTGCCTTTGTGTACAAAGTTGGACTTCTGGGTATATACATGAAGAAATGAGCTCAAGTTGTTTTGTATACATATTTGATTACTGCCTTAGTGTATATGGTTGAACTTCTGCTTTTTAAATTTCCAACATTTTTGAAAGCATGTTGACTAGTGTTCATACATGGTTGTACTGCCTATGTAGACATAGTTGGACTTCTGAGATACATGTTTGATTACTGCCTTGGTATACATGGTTGAACTTCTGCTTTTGTAAATTTCCAACATTTTTTGAAAGCATGTTGACTAGTGTTCATACATGGTTGTACTGCCTATGTAGACATAGTTGGACTTGTGAGATACATGTTTGATTACTGCCTTGGTATACATGGTTGAACTTCTGCTTTTGTAAATTTCCAACATTTTTTTGAAAGCATGTTGACTAGTGTTCATACATGGTTGTACTGCCTATGTAGACATGGTTGGACTTCTGAGATGTAGTGCGTATATGTAGGCATAAGTGGAATTTTGGTGAAGGTTGTGTGTCTCATTGTTCTGCCTTTTTTCCTTGTCAATGTATTTTTTTCAGTATCAGCTTGTGCAGCGGCCTGAGAGGAGGAAGAGAGGAGGCAAAGCGCCCGAAGAAGGTGGCCAAGGAGGAGGTGAGGCAAAACGTTTTAACAAGACGGTTCGCTGCTCACTAGGAGAGGTCAAGACGTGTGCGAAAATGCTACAAGATAGGCACAAGGCGAGGGTTATCAAGGCTGGTTTTGGTTTTGTGTTTGACTTGAAGGTTGATTCCAACATTTCTCGTCCTTTGATGGGCAACATCTACACGAGGATTGACCCTTCAACCATGATTTTGGACATGGGTGAGGTGAATAAGGTTATACGTATTACAAGTGATGCTATTCACCATCTCTTTGGGTTCCCTCAAGGTAATCGTACCCCCTAGGCCCTCGAATGATGGTTTCGATGATGCTGTTATGAGGTTGAAGGGCAAGCTTGGGTATGCTAGGAGTGACGACATCAAGACAAAGGATTTGCGGAATATCCTCGCTGAACTTGTGAAGGATGAGACGAAGGATGATCTTGCTCTACAGGTGTTTTACCTTATTGTTTTCATGAAGGCGGTTATCCCTGGAACGTCTACACGAGTGTCCAGGGAGGCAGCAATGGCCGAGAACCTTGTGTTTGAGGACATGGCAGACATGGACTACTGCCAGTTGGTTGTTGAAGATATTCGGAGTGCTGTTGTTAGGTATCAGCAAGGTACTAGCAGAGGAAAAGCTATCACAGGCTGTGCCATCACGCCGCTTCTTATGTATCTGGACTACCTTATCATTGGCAAGACACCTAATATTGACTTGAGGACCCCTCGCATCAATTTCATGGATCATGCTAAGCTTCTTGAGCTTGCTGCTGCTGACTTGGTCACGAAAGGTGATGATGACCCAGCCAACTGGGTCTTTGGGAGACTACCTCTGAGTGTTTCTATGCATTATTCTTTCCTTGAACTTCTGGTATTGTCTTGGATATTTTTTTGTTCCCATATTCCTTGTTTTCTGACGCGTTGACTTTTGTTTTTGTATGCAGTGGAAGACACAGGCTGAGGTTGTGTTCTTCAGGGTTATCGAACGTCCTGTTCTAACTATGCCTCGTTCTGCCGGCCTAGGGAGTGGAAGTTCCCCAAGATTTGAATTCTCCCGGGATGTTAATACTGGTGCCCCCCCATAGATCCAGGAGGTTCTTCTGCCCGTGTGAGTGCTACAGGTGGTGTTTCTTGCGAGGATTTGTTTGAAGCTGCCAATGTTTCTCTGGTAAGGATTGACAGTCTTCTTGAAACTGTTTGTGGGGAGTTGGCTCATGTTCCTTCGACTGCTGAGCGTCTTAGTCGCGTTGATGGGATTCTTCCTCCTGGGCACGGGTTTGATGCTGAGTCTTCGAAGGAGGTCTTATGTATTGAAGCTAAATTTCTTGAAGAGCTTCGTCAGAGCACTTCCCACCTTCGAACTAGCGTTGGGCTATTCAAGGAAATGCAGGATGCTCGTTGCAAGCCTTTTGAAGATGAGGCAAGTGTTGTTGTGAGACAGATTCAGAGGCAGGATTCTGTTCGTTCGGGTCATGAAGGAGGCCACGTGGAGCATACCAAAGAGGTTTGCCCTAATGTTCAATGTTAAATGTTAGCTTTTCAGTTATTACTGTTTGTGGTCATAGGCGAGCGTTGTTGATTTGATGTGTCGTAAACTGTTTCTTTTTTAGCACTAGTGTTCCTAGGTGACTTTATCTATTTATTGAACCTGAACTTCAACTGCTACAGCACCTGAACTTCCATGACTGGCCCTTTTTTGTTCCCTTTTGTATCTTAGAGATAGTTTGATATCTGACCTGCTATGTTTATTGTATTTTGGACTTCCATTATGTGTCAGTTGTGATAGCTGAACCTTCTCTGATTGTGCAATCTGAACTTCTGCTGATTAGGTATTTGTTTTTCTAAATGATGTTTATTAGGCTGTTCATGATGATGCTAGGGTTGAGGAGGATGTTTTACCTGCGCATGAAGCTGCTCCTGTGCATGAGGCTGCCCATGTGCATGAACCTGCTCCGGCTAGTGGCGTAATAGTTGATGAGGTTCATGGCAATGAAAATGAGGTACCATTTTTCTTGTCCATTTTGTCTTGCTGCCCCTGAGACGGACTTGCTGCTCCTATGCATGAGGTTCAGTCAGCCCTTTGTAATGACTTTCTGTTTTTTTTGCAGCAGCAGAATGATGATGTTAGTGTTCCTCCAGAGAAGGTTGCAGACATGTCCATCTTAGGCACCGGCTGCTCCGACGGGGTGGTCCTGACTGAACCTCAGTCGTCCATTGTCGCCGAGGTTTCAAATGCTGAGCAGGGCAAGACAACTGGAGACATCATTTTGGAGAAAGATGCTGTTGAGTCTGCTATTGAAACTGGTGGTAGTGCTGCTGCAAGCCCGGAGAAGTCTCCTGCAGCAGAGGCATCAGTTGATGTTAATGCTGTACAGGCACAACCAAAAGTTTTTCTTGTTTCAGATTCTCCAGCTGCTACAGCTGCTGCTGGTGTCCTTTCTGACGACGCTGCAACGTCTGCTGGAGATGACGATGAAGATACCGAAAGCGATAGCTAGGAGAGGAGGTTGATCATTCCCGTGCTGCCACTGGTCTAGGCAAGGATCCATAAAGAGAGGAGCATGCTTCTCTCTTCTTTCCCCATTCCCTTCCCTCTTTGTTGTTTTAGTTTAGTCCACGATATCCCCTATGAACTGCCTGTGTGGTCTAAGTTGAACTTCTGGTTTTGTTGTTTGTCGTGTGGGTTGTAAAGAATGTTAAGTGAACCTGTTTTCTATGTGAGTGGATGTTTGTAATGCATGGGTTGTGATGTCTATGATGCTGTGTTTTATCTTTTCTGATGTAGCAGCTGAGATGTGCTTATGTTTTGAATGTTTGTGCTTGAATGTTGGTCTTAATTGAAACTGTCGTGAATCTATGTGCTTTGAGTGTTGCTGTTAATTGCTATTTATTTTGGTGAGCAGATAGCGACCTTGCTGTCATGCGAAAGAAGGTTGATGACTTTTATTACAATGTAACTAGGCTTAGGAACGACCGTTCCAAGAGGTGAGTGCAGTTGCTCAACATTTACATCATCCATGTACCCCCTGCGAACTGCCTGTGATTTCATACCTGAACTTCTCAACTCTATGTACCTGAACTTCTTGTTTTTTTGCTTCTCTGGCGCTGAACTTCTGGCCTCTTTTGTGATGTACTGCCTATTGTGATATAGCTGAACTTCTGTGCTAACATGTGTTATGAACTTCCTGAGTTCCTGCTGCTTAACTTGTTTTACTTTCTATTCGCTTGTTTTTAGATCAATGATTATGTTCCAAAACTAGGAGTGTAAAGCTTCTGTTCAAGAAGTCGCAACATCTTTTGGTCCTTGCGGAATGCTTACATCTAATGTGGCTGAGTGTGCACTCTATTGTCTACATGCGATGTACCAGGGATCGGATAAACTCATCCTGCCGTATTGGGTTTGTGTAAGTCAACCATACAGTGATTTATTTTTTGTTTTGTTCCTTACCATTTTAGTTAAAACTTGTTCATCTCATTTTTGTTTTTTTTTCATATGTTGGTGTTATCTGCATTATTTTAGGACAAGATTTTCAGAGGTCATTTTGATTCCCGTGTGAGGAAGTACTTCATGGCGAGCGGTCCAGATAGCATGGATGCACATGATTTGGTATGCAATATCTTGTTCTTTGTCTCTGTATTAGTTTTGCAGTGCGATCCACTGTGTTAATATTTGTTTTATTTTTCTTTTGTACCGTTCTGATATTAATTCTCATTTTTTAATGATTCGTGTGTTTATGATGCTTCAGGTTGTTTTCCCTACTTTTGACCCGCCTGAGCTTCCTGCTTCCATGGGTGGTGTCGGTCATTGGGTATCGGTGTTCCTTGACCTGAAGAATTCAAGGTTCCAGCTTCTCGATTCCTACTATGGACCAAAAGATGAATGTGCGGTACGCCTGTTTCGATAGATGACCGACAACATCAAGAGGCTTTGGAAGGATGCCAGCAACGACAGGGAGACACCCTTCAGTCCTATTAGCATCGACAATTTCCCTCTGGATTGGGTTGATGTCCGCCAGCAGCAAAACAAGTATGAGTTCGACTTTTTCTCTTTATCACATCTGTTTAACTGTAGTTGTACTTAAGCTGCGACGTGTTTAATTCGTTGGCTTTCTTTTTCTGTCCTAACACTATTTTCTTTTTACTTCGTTTGATGGCAGTATCGACTGCGGATTCTTCATGCTTACGAATGTTAATTCGTATCATGACGGGGTTCTTGCAAATTATTCCCATGAGAATATCGGGGATATCAGGAAGACGTGGCTGTACTCAATCGCTTCTTCTAACCTGTTTGAGACAGACTTCCAAGCTCTGTTTGGTTACTACACATGTAAGTACTTTGGAACTTGTACTGCTTACCTGCACTGCATCTTTTTATTTCTACCTGAACTTCATATTTTTCTCTGTACTTGGATTTCTGCTTGAGGTCTGGCTGGGCTGCTGGTTTCGGAAGGAGAGAAGCATTTTCTTTGTACATGAACTTCATTTCTATCTTTTTTAATTTTGCTTTGTGTGTTTTGTTTTGCTTAAATGGACATGAGAATTTAATTTTCTAATTGAACTTCAGAGATGATGCCTTTCTATGGTTTTGTTAGCTGTAGTTGAATGATTTCTAGTTCATCGGTTTATCTTGAACCGTGCCTCTGGTTGTGCCTGAACTTCATTTAGTTTTTTACTGCAACTAATTTTTTTAGGCCAGCTTGAGTAGTAACCATGTCATCTTTATTAGTTGTACTGCACATTGTGATGTTCCTGAACTTCAGTTGTATTTTTAATGGTGATGTTTTCTCTTCCTTTTTTCTTCGACAGTGGATCCGTTAGAGTTGACTGATTACCACTACTCATTCCTCGGGTCACATGAATACCAGCCAAGGGAGGAACCGATGAGTACAGCTCCGATAGAAGATGATAGACCTCGGACCCTCATTCCTTCCAAGTTGGGGAAGCAGGCTGGTGGTATTCGTGGTACTCCAAAAACCACGTGCTACAGGAAGGCTGATGCAGTCGAAGCAGCCGAAGCAGAAGTGATTTCGTCCGATGATGATTTTGAGAAGATTGCTTACCCGAAGAATGCTAAATGTGCTGCTGCTACTGTTGCTGGTAAAGGTGGGAAGAATGCTGTCATCACCAGGAGGAAACCGGCAGTTGAGTCTGGGAACATAACTTCCTCCAAGAGAGCATCTAGATTGCCTTTGAAGTGGCGTTCTCCTATCGCTCCCCTGAAAAAATACAGCTACCCTCATCTATCCGAGGCCCGGAAGTTGAAACAGTATGTGCTGAGTAAAGACGGTCTGGAGAAGTATTCTCAGTGAGTTACCCTCATCTGTCGCTCCCTTGCCTTGGAGTTGTAGTGTCTGAACTTCTGTTGTTGTATTATCTGAACTGCCGTTGTTGTAGTATCTGAACTTCTGTTTTATGTCTCCTCTTGCCTTTTGAGTTATAGTGTCTGAACTTCTGTTTGTTGTTGTATCTGAACTTCTACTATATGTTTTTACCATCCTTTTGTATTCTGTAGGACAAGCTACTGCATGTTTACCATCCCTGCGAATGGGATTGACCTCACATGACATGTCCTTTATACGCTTTTCGGTGAAGGGCAGCAGATGGAAGGAGACATAATGGATTATCTCATAAATTTGTGGAAGGATAAGCCGGAGACCTCTGAGATATTCACTAATGCTGACAGGGTTGTACTTAGTCCTTACTTCATACAGGTTTTAGTTCTTTGCACCCCTATCTCCTTTTTTGCCTTAGTTTTGTTATAGTGGCATCTAGGAGGTGTTTTAATTGTGTTTTGGTGAATGCACAGTACTGCCAGGAGTATGATTTGTACACCGCAACAGTTCCAAAGTTTGATGCAAAAAAATCTGCTGGTCTCCTCCCAATGTTTGTTCGCAAGGAAGAAGACCTTCTTAACGCAAAGCTGGTTAGTTTTTCATAACTCTTTGCTTTTTTTTAATTTCATGTGCATCCTTTTGCTGAGTTTGTCAAGAAGTTTTTGTTCATGCCGGTTCTTCAGTACATATGCTTTATAGTTTGTGTTCACCGGTCATTTCATTCTTGGTAGGTTTTCTTGATTCTATTCAAGCCAATTGGCACAACGGCGCACTACAGTGTGTACGTGGTGAATAGATATCGTGGGAGCATTGACATCCTTGATTCACTTTCTTACGATAATATGGAAACGTTGTGATCAAGTTTCCACGGGGACTGCCAAAATATCATGAGTGTTTCTTAGCCTGAACCTCCTTTCACATTCTCTTGTTTGACACGAAGTTTATTATGCCTTGTGTTGACAAAATATGTTGCTGTCTCTATTTTGGTAATACTGCTTGAACTGACTGTCATTTATAAGTTGAACTTCTACTATTTTGTTTAGGTGGATCTTATGCAAGTGTCGCTTTTTTATGTACCTGAACTTAACTATTTTGGTTAACATGTTTTTGACTTCATCTAATTTTTTTATTTTCCGGCAGATGAAGAGATTTGTTGGGTTGCTCGAGGAGGTGTACGGCAAGGCTGCATACAAGGCGAGCAAGCAGCCTAACTGGGTGACTATTGCAAAGAGGCCGACTTTCATCAATGTTCCGAAGCAGAAGAGTAATGATTGTGGTTTCTTTGCCATGAAGTTCAGCTCTTCGTATGATGACGATGAGATTGTTGAAGATTTTGGTGATGTGGAAGTATGTTCTGTCTTTTGTTCTTGTCTCATCATCCTTTGATTATTCTTGTGTGTTTTTGCTGAGACGCTCCTGCTGTGGTTTTAGATATCCGTTACTAAACCATCATTTTCACCTTTCTTTTGTTTGCAGGCTGCTGCAGATGACTGGAAGGCTGAGTTCATGCACACTCTGATTTTTAGCGAGAAGAATGAAGTCGTGCGTTCAGAGCTCCCTAAAGAGATCCAGTCCTTTGACCCGTGAATTCGAAGCATTAGTTTCATCTGTAGTTTTGATTTTGTACAGATTTTTAGGTTTGATAATGATTGGGACAATTCCGTAAAGATTTGGTTGTAAGAATGTTTTTAGTGATTTGTGTATCTATAGGTGCAGCACTATTTACTTATGATATTGTGGACAAATGCATTTGGTGTGAAGAATGATTTGGCTTTGTGAATTTCAATGTACTGCGTCGTTTTTCAGTATCCATGTGTTGAATGTTTTTGCCCCAATAGATGTACCTGAACTTCTGCCTCGGTTTTTGGTTTAACTGCTTGATTTTTTTGTGTTGTTTATTTTGGGGCTCCCAACATATGATCGTAGACTTGAACTTCTGCTTTGAGATGTGGCTGTACTGCTGCTTTCAGATGGAGAGGATATTTTGTTTTTGTGTAATGTATTGGTAATGTTCAACCCAACCAATATTTATGCTTTTGCGTAGAATCTATATTTGTTTTTTTTGTGTTTTTTTCAAGTGCGGACGTATTTCATATGTAAATCTGTGCAGAAATATTGTTGACATTTCTTTATCTTTTGTCGGCATTGTACATGAACTTCTGCACATATCCAAGCAGAACTTCACATTGGAACGCGTTGTCTTAGGCTTGCTAACCTTAGTTTATGCGGTGAAACTTTATTTTTAAGCATATTTTTTTCCTACATCGATTTTTATATACCAGAACTTCTTCTATAAGCTGACCTGAACTTCAATACTATATGATTATTTGATGTTTGCACTTTTATGGAATACAACACGAGCACCTCCTACCATAATATACCAGGACTTCTGCAGTAAGCTTACTTAAACTTCATAGTATATGTTTTTCATGTTTGTTCTTGCTTGCACTTCCATGCAATACATCACCAGCACATCACTTCATCCCATAACAAAGCAGGACTTCTGCAGTAATATTACTTGAACTTCACAGTGTATGTTTTTCATTTTATTACTGCTTGCTCTTTCATGCAGTACATCATCAGCACATCACTTCATCTCATAACATACCAGGACTTCTGCAGTAATACTACGTGAACTTCAGAGTGTATGTTACCAGGACTTCTTTGAAAGTTCAACAATAAAAGGGGATGACATAATATTTCTGGACATTGACATGACATAAGTTTGCATTGTGTTAATTGACCTATTCTAACTGTTCATCAGCCTTGCGTCCTCCTAGGCTTTGGTTGTATAGGTTTTTGCTTGACATGTACCTCTTCCTCTTCATCGTCCTCTTCCTCTTCCTCTTCATCATCCTCTTCCTCTTTCTCTTCATCGTTCTCTTCTTCTTCGTCTTCCTCTTCTTCGACGGTGTCTTCGTCTTCGTCTTCCTCTTCCTCTTCCACCTCTTTCTTGTTGCTGGCTCTGGGTTTTGCTTTCTATTTCTTCTCTGGCTTTTTGCTTGTCTTTTCAGCATCTGCTCGCTTCGGCCATGTTCTTGCATTATGTGGTTGATAATCCTTGCATATGCTACAAAGTCTGGTGCTTGCTTTCTGTGGGTGTGGTCCCTTCTTTTGTTCCATAACTTTGGGTTGCTGTTTTTGAGATTTGGGTTGCTTGACCTCCTCGGCATTGTTTCTTTCCAAGAGTGTTGGATAGGTCAGCTTGTTGTGTCCCGCAACCTGGTTGCACACACTACATTTCCTGTGTCCAAGTGGCACTCCATTCTCATCGAGCACCACGACTCTTCCTGCAGGTGGTGCCTTTATTTGCGCTCTCTTGTCACTTTTCTTTGCTGCAGTAATTTTCTTCCTACCCTTTGTTTCAGAATATAGCGGCAGTTTCATCGTCTCTTGCTATCGCTGCTCCATTGATTGGCCATCACCCTGCTTGCATTGGTTGGCTTCAGCCGTGGCGTTGAGCAGTTCAGCTGCATAATAGTGAAGGTCATCTTCAATTTCAGCGTCCTCTTCAGGCATCCTTTCGTCAGCATCCGCTCGATTTGTTGAATGTATTGCATCAAGCTCTTCCACGAGCCTCTTGAGAACATAGTAGGCTCTGTCATACTGTTGGTCACATCTCATCGCTTTCTTGTTAACCATCAAATTCAGCTACAGCAAGATGTCTTGCTTCGATAGCCTTGAGCTGCCATCCGATGCGGTTGTGTTGTAGTCCCTTGTATCAAAGGTTGGCTATGATTTTGCAGTCTTTGTGTACCATTTGAGGATATACTTGTTTGGAAATTTGTCAGGCTTCAGGTAGTCCAGTATGTTCATGATGTGAAGGCAGAACAGACCTGCATTTTGTGATGAATGCAGAATACATAGTTTCTGAGCCAGCAATGAGTTTCATAAATTTTGATATGATACTACTAGTCTAGCTATTTAGTGCGTTTGTTTTCCCGCTCACCTGTGTGTGTACAGAGCTTGCATTCAAACTCGTATATTTCATTGTCTGGGTCAGCTACAACCTGGAATTCATGCTTTGACCAGGAAAATCTTTCTTCATCATCATGGCCAGGCTTGTTGTGGTAGTACACAAGGTAATTGGTGGACTCTGCTGTACGCTTTGCGTGAAATAGCGTGGCCTTTATCATCCTATTCCTCATCTCGGTGTACACGACTCTCGTGTACTTGATAGACATGTCTTCCTCGTAGCCGTAAGTTGTCTTTGTCACATGATTGGTCTGCACATGTCAAAAAGCAAGATATTAGTCGAAGTAGAATCATATGGGTTTCATTTTTTAAAATTCAAAGTGCACATGTTGAAGGTAAACAGAACATGATGGTGGTGTTTTGTACTTGTCATCATACCATGCTGGTCATTGTTTGCTCGTTCTCCTTCTGCATCCGAGTTTGTATGCAAGCATTGACCCGCCTAGCAAACTTGTGTAGGTTCTGGGTCCCCTTGACAAACCCTTTCTTTAGCACATGGTTCATTCTCTCGCTTCATTGTGTGGAAGTCATTCTAGCACAGAAAATGTTCTTGTAATATGCTGAAATCCACATCTTCCTATCACTCCAGAGCTGCATCATCATCTGGTCGTTCTCCAGGTGGTACTTGTGCACGAGTTCAGCCCAGGCATCTTCAAACTCCGTTGGCATCAGCGGCCAGTTCAATATAGCTGTGAACTCCTCTTTGAATGTTTTATACTTTTTGTACAGCAACGCGAGGTATTCCCTGTAATTCTTCAATATGTGCCAACGGCATAGCTTGTGGACGGTGTTTGGAAATGATTGTGGTATAGCTTTCGCCATCGATGGGCACTGGTCCGATCGAATAAAAAAATGAAACTTGATCCTTTTTTGTACTGATGGTGAACTTATGTTGCACAAGTAATTGAACTTCACATCTAGTAGTATGGCTATCTAAGAATGTCACATGTATTTTTTTCTTACAACAGTTTTGCTGAACTTCTGTGGTACCAGTGCTTGAACTTCACAGTTAGTAGTATGACAAACTAGTAGTGTCACACTCAAAAAATTTCTTACAACAGTGTTGTTGAACTTTCTGTGGTAGCAGTGATTGAACTTCACATAAATAACTATGTTTTTCTGAAGATGCTACATATTTTTATCTAACAGCTTCGTCCTTGAACTTCTATGATTCATGTACTTGAACTTCACATTCATAACTAATTTTTTTCTAAACATGTGACAGATAATTTTGCTTTCTTGTATTGCTAGTTGGACTTCTGTGCTAACAATTGTTGAACTGCATTTTCTACATATTTTTTCAGAAAAAACAAATGTACCCAATCAACAGAGACCCATAGATTGAAAAAGATGATGAAACTTGAGGAGTTTTTTTTGAACTCACCTATTAGAATGCAAGTTGGGTGCTTGTTGTTCATGCACCGTAGAAATGTATCGAACAGCCACTTGAATGACTTTGCATCTTCGTCTTTTATCAGGGCAATGGCAAATATCGTTGACTGCAAGTCATGGTTTGTTCCAACAAACACTCCCAGGGGCATATGAAATCTGTTTGTCTTGTAAGTCGTGTCAAATGTTACGCAATCACCGAAGTCTTGATAGGCTCCTCGGCAGCTTGCATTGGACTAGAAAATGTTTTTTAATCGACTTGTCCTTGTCCACTTGGATGTCATAGAAAAACTCATCATTTATTGCCTTCATGTCTTTGAAGAATGAAACAAGTTTTAATCCATCATCCAAATCATCTTTCCTTGCATTCATGGCTTTCCTGCACATCACACGCCAACATGCATTTGTTATTTTTGCTATCAAAGGGGTTGTGAGCTAGGATGCTATTTTACATTGCAGCATGTGGGTGTTTGAATACTTACTGGTTTAGCAGGTCTCGTCCAGTCATGCTTAGAAAGTAGCTTCCATCTTCATTTTCAGATAGCATGGACATGATTGTTGTGTGCTTGACATCATGGTACTACAGGAGCTTTACATACTCCAGAATAGTGGGGTCATAATTCTTGTGTGAGTGCAAGAATACCAGCATGTCATCAGTTTGCATGAGCTGGTGATTATGATTGTACTCAATGTCCACTGCCACGCATGTGTCATCCTCCTGCACCTTCACCCTCATTCTTGCATTGCAGCCCGTCCTCTGCGATGTTTTGTTTCTCTTCCTGTTGGCCTCTGAAACAGAAGATGTGTGTATCCCTTGGAAGGCGCAAACAAAATACTTGTGGTTGTCATTTCCACCCGTCTTCCTGATTCAAAAACCAACGTGCCTGGCGTATCTGTTATAAAATTCCCTTGGTTTCTCTACATCTTTGAATTGCATCTTTAGTCTTGGTATTAGATAATCCGGTAGATCCGGCGTCTGCAGAAAAAGAAAAAAAATAATCCAAACAACACGTTAAAATGCAGTTTATGAACTTGTTATTCTGGAGGGAGCAGAAAATGTGCAGATAATACAAGATGCATATATAAATATTTTTTTGTTTCACTTACGTGCGTGTATGATCGCAACACCGCCGGTGTCGGCTGTTGTCCCTCTGGGATGGGGCATGGCTGAGTAATCATAGCAGGATGCAGCAGTGGATCACGAGGAGGAAGGAGGGCTAAAGATGGCCTCTCTCTTGTTTGCGTCCTTTTTGCTTGAGGTGGTTGTGGAGGTATGGCGATCCTGGTCTTGGTTTGCTCTTTTGTTTTGTGAAGCAATCCATCTACCTTATGCCCCATAGAATTCTGACTTGTAGCAGCAGCAACAGGATCAAACGGTGGTAGTGTGCAGATCACTCTCCTCCGCGTGTGTGTTGTTGTTGGATTTGTCCTGGGATCCGGTTTAGTTGCTTCGCTTTGGCATTGATGAGGCACACCAGGATAACCTCCAGAGTTACACGCAGGACTTGAGCTAACCCCCTCTTCCATCGGCGTGCTTGGGAGTCTGCTGGTGGATACAAAGAATCCGCAGGGGATTTCCGGCGTCACCCAATTAGGTGGAGGCGCAAACCTGTGCGGATAGGGCTGTGACCCAACATCTTGGAAGTATCCGTGTGTTTCGGGTGTCATCCATTTTTGGTCTGGAGCAGGTTGGTATTGGTGTTGGTGCATTTGAGGGGTGACCCATTGAGGGGGTGGTGCAACGCGTACAGGCTTTGGATTGTGTACTTGCTGCTGGGAACTTCTAAGCTTCTTCATGCGTCTCTCGTCTTGCTGACATAAAAGAAAAAAATGTCTATTAGCACACAAGTTATATCTGCATATACCTTTGTAACTGAACTTAGCATTATTCACAGCCTGAACTTCTCTATATAAAAGTGGTGAGAGCCATCACACTATGCCAATGCCTTTGTACCTGAACTGAGCACCCTTCACAGAATGAACTTCATATCATTTTTTTTAATTATACAATATTTTGATTACTTATATGTACCTGAACTGAGCACTCTCGACAACTTGAACTTCTTCTTTTTGCAAATGGGAAATACTGTCTACAGTTAAAAAACTCGAACCTTCATGAGTTTTTTGAATGGTTGGGCTGCTAGTGCATACCAACCTGACCTTCATGTCATATCACATGCATGTTCTATTTTCCTTTTTTTGCACAGAACCAGACAGATACCAACCTGAACTCTAGCACACTTACTAGTTGAACTTCACATGGTTTTTTGCACATGTGAATGTGAATGCAGACAGATTTTATAGTGTTTGTAGCCTGGACTGAGGCTCACATACTACCTGAACTTCACATGCCTGTAAGCAGGCAGGTAGATTTTACAATACTGTTTTTTGTAGCCTGGACTGAGGCTCATACACTACCAGAACTTCACATGGTTGTAAGCAGGCAGGCAGATTTTTAAAAAAGTTGTTGTATCCTGGACTAATGCTCACACACCACCTGAACTTCACATAGCTGTAAGCAAATAACAAACCGAAGGAAGGAAGAAGTTCAACCATACCTTGGCTAGAAGGTCGGCCAACCTTTTTCTAGCAGGTGATAGGCCACCTTGAGAACAATTCGTCGTGGAGGTATGAGAGGAATTCGATGGCAATCCATGTCTTGCAGGGGGCACGAAGTTCATCTGCACGAAGCAAGAAGGTCAGAGAAGGCAAGATTGAGGAAGAAGGCAAGATTGAGGAAGAAGGCAAGATCAGGGAGGAAATTCATATACCGTTCTTAGATTTGAAGGCGCCGCCGATGCAGCCTCCACCGCCGAGATGCTTCCTTGGGTGCGCTGTTCGACGTAGGTTGCGCCTTGGCCGTCACGAGCACTGCCAAGCCGTCTAGCGGCGACGATGGACCGAGGATGAGGCTTTCGGAAGTCCATGGTGACCGTTCGTCCCAGAAATCCGGCGGCTTCGCCGGCTCCAGGTGACGCGGGCTCCCTAGCGCCGGTGTCCGCCGTCGCTCGCTCGCCCGCACCGGCGGTCGGGCAGGAGGTGGAGTCAGAGGGGGCAGAGCTCGATCCAGTCGGCCAGGATCTGGAGAAGGAAGGGAGGCGCTGGATCTGGCGGATTTTCGGTGGCGAATCACGGCGGAGATCGAGGGGAGGAGCGGCGAGGAGGGGGTTGGGGAGGGGCGGCTCGATCGAGATCGGGGGTCCAGGTGGGATTCTGTCGGGATCAGGGTCCAGGTGGGATTCTGTCGGGATCAGGGTCCAGGTGGGATTCTGTCGGGCTCGGCCGGCAGTCCAGGGAAGTTCGGGAACCTGTCTTCAGGCTCTATATAGGGCTGCTGTGATCCAAATAGTTATTCTAATCCTGGGATTAGAATAGTGCCATTCTATATATATATGTGTTGCTGTTATAAGAATGATCATGATGTCCTCATGTCCATATTTTATTTTATCGACACCTCTATCTCTAAACGTGTGGACATATTTTTCGATATCGGCTTTCGCTTAAGGACAAGCGAGGTCTAAGATTGGGGGAGTTGATACGTCCATTTTGCATAATGCTTTTATATTGATATTTATTGCATTATGGGCTGTTATTACACCTGTGTGTTGCTAGTAGTGTTGATTACTCCTTGTAGTTGATGCTAGTTGGTTAATTCGGTGGAAGATCATATGTTCAGATCCTTTATGCATATTAATACCCCTCTGATTATAAACATGAATATGATTTGTGAGTAGTTACGTTTGTTCCTGAGGACATGGGAGAAGTCTTGCTATAAGTAGTCATGTGAATTTGGTATTCGTTCGATATTTTGATGATATCTATGTTGTCTTTCCTCTAGTGGTGTCATGTGAACGTCGACTACATGACACTTCACCATTGTTTGGGCCTAGAGGAAGGAATTGGGGTGTAATAAGTAGATGATGGGTTGCTAGAGTGACAGAAGCTTAAACCCTAGTTTATGAGTTGCTTCGTAAGGGGCTGATTTGGATCCATATGTTTCATGCTATGGTTAGGTTTGCCTTAATACTTATTTCGTAGTTGCGGATGCTTGCAAGAGGGCTTAATAAGTGGGATACTTGTCCAAGGAAGGACAGTACCCAAGCACTGGTCCACCCACATATCAATTATCAAAGTACCAAACGCGAATCATATGAACGTGATGAAAACTAGCTTGACGATAATTCCCATGTGTCCTCAGGAGCGCTTTCCTTTATATAAGAGTTTTTCTAGGCTTATCCTTTGCTACAAAAAGGATTGGGCCATCTTGCTGCACCTTACTTACTTTTATTACTTGTTACCCTTTACAAATTACCTTATCACAAAACTATTTGTTACCGATAATTTCAGTGCTTGCAGAGAATACCTTACTGAAAACTGCTTATCATTTACTTCTGCTCCTCGTTTGGTTCGACACTCTTACTTATTGAAAGGACTACAATAGATCCACTATAGTTGTGGGTCATCAATGGCCACTTGGAGGATTTGTGTCAACATTACATGGCAATCATGTGACTTCATGTGTCCCAAATTCATTTTACCTGAGCTCACATCCATGAGACTTCTGATGTTTGCAGAGTAGGAAGAGGGTGTCTTAACTGACAACAAATAGGTGAAGAACCGTGTTGCTTCTTTTGTACTAAAATTGTAACTTTGGCGAGCTTTGATGAATTTGTCATCATCTTCTACTTCACTCTTGTGTTGTGATTGATCAGCAAGCATATCGAGCCGTGAATCGTCACCATCCTTTCTTTTACCTTTAATCTGGAACAGAGTACCAAGGATGCTTTCACATATGTTCTTCTCTACGTACGTGACATCGATGCAGTGACGTACACGTAGAATCTCCCAGTAAGGTACTTTCTAGAACACCGATTTCTTCTTAAACACTTGATCCTTGGGTGTTAGTTTCACCGTCAAAGGGTGGTTCTTGCCAAGCACAACATTAATTTTTTAGCCATGTTGTGGACCACCACCCCTTCATAGGGTCTTGGGGCTACAGCTGCCTCTACCGTACCATCAAATTCAGCTTTCATCTTTCGGTATGGGTGCTTTTTCTGTAAGAACCTACGATGATGCAAATACACTGTTTTGCGCGAGTTGGGAAGTCTTCTGCTAGCTGTCTTATCCACGCATGTGACACACCCTACTTCTCCCCTTGTTTTCTGCCCCGATGTGTTGCCTAATGCCGACATATCTTGAATGGTGTGCACTAGCATGGCATGTAGATCAAAAATCTCCTTTCTCTAAGCATCATAACATTTTACAGCAGGCGCATCTATCCACACTGTCAGCAGTTCTTCTACCAGTAGCTGAAAGTAAATGTCGATGTCGGTTCCAGGTTGCTTCGGGCCTTGGATAATCATTGACATCATAATGTATTTTTTCTTCATACACAACCAAGGAGCTAGGTTATATATGCATAGAAGCACCGACCATGTGCTTTGATTGGTGCTCATATCGCCAAAAGGATTCATCCCGTTAGTACACTCCCCGAGCCTTATACTTCTAGGATCCTTGGCAATATTTTAAAACTTTTTGTCGACTAATTCCCACTGAGCCCCACCTTTCGGGTGCCTCATATACCTATCCGCAATTCTCTCATCATGATGCCACCGCAACCTCTTTGCCTCTCTAGGGTTTGCAAACAAACACCTCAACCTTGGAATTAAAGGCAAGTACCAAACAACCTTGAATGGGACTCTTGTCTTAATCTCATCGTCCAATTTGTACTTGTCCTTTGCTCTCCTGCGCTTGTATCGTGTATGCTTTCATGTGGGACATGCACAAAAATTTTTGTACTCACCACGGTACAATGTACAATCATTCACACAAGCATGTATCTTCTGTACTTCAAGTTCCAATGGGCAAACAATTTTCTTCGCTTCATTCGTGCTTCTGGGGAGCACATTATCTTCCGGAAGAATTTCTTTCAAAAGACCTAACATCTCTATGAAGCCCTTGTTTGATAGACCGTTTGCTGCTTTAAATCTGAGAAGCGCAAGGGTGGCACTCAACCTGAATATTTATTTTTGCAACCTAGATACAATTCTTTCTTGGAGTCCGCATCAATGGTTGGTAGATCCTTGTACCCAATCATATGTTTATCTGGGCCCTCGAAATCTGCAATCATTACAGCAAAATCTGGCATATCAAGATCGTCGTCATCTGCATCAACGTCTTGGTTTTCCAGTGGGCATTTCGACTTTTCGATGTTCCATTGGTAGCTTGATGCCTCTGCCCCGATGTTAGATTCAACATCCATGTGAAACTGATCGGGGTTTGGCATCTCGCTGCCCTGGGTATCTTCATCCATGACCTCCTCTTCACGGTGTCTGGTCCAACGTGTATATCCATCCATGAATCCCCTAGATAGTAAGTGCATATGGACATCTGCAACTTCAGGTGACTCTGTATTGGCACAATCAGTACATGGACAAAGGATGTAATCCGCATCACCAATTCTCCTCTTTGTACTTTCAGCCAAATTCATGAACTCTTTCACGCCACTGATAAAATCTGCGGTTTTCCGATTCTTCATCCATCGAGATTGTTCCATCTGCAGCACACAAATGGTAATTAAAAACAAAACAACAACATTAATACAAAGATTAACTGATGTCCAAAGATGCATGCATAAATCACAAGGTTTTATTTTAATAATTACTGAGGGCGCTCCATGTTGTTATCCAGACATGCTATGACAAAAATTAATGGCCAATCAATTTACACGCAAAGTACTAGTACAACACTACACTTAGGAATTGAATACCTAAATTTAGCCACTCACGAAAATAATACCTTTATTAATTAGCCGCGGCAGCGACCTCCACCCAGCAGACAGACAAGCGTGATGCGGCGGCACGCCAAGACAGCAGGGTCGAGGAGCAAAGCTTAGTGCAGCTGCCGCCTGAAGTTCGACCTCCACTATCCTGCCATCGACCGCGATGGATGTGCTTGAATCACGCCGTCGCCGACCTCGATGGTTGAGCTCCTCCTATGTCCCACCGCAGAATGAGGATTGACCTCCTATGACGCCGCCACCGCCCACCGACCAAGGATTGACCTCTTCTCCGGTAGCCGCTACCTAGGCCGCCGCCGCCATCTCTATATGCAGAGCGGCTATTTTTTTATGAATATCCACGGAGTGGTTGTTTACACGGTATCTCACGTAACTCAATTATATGGACAGGGTAGTACATCACATACGGTTATGTAACGGCAACCGTGTCTAACCTACGTTGTCTTCTCACACGGTTTGGTGCGGAAATCATGTGTGACGTTGTAATACCTAACACAAATGACATGTACAAATAGTGTGCCGTATATATACAACATATATATAGTGCCATTAGTAGTTCCCGACCGTTAGCTTATCTCCACAGTTCCCCAATTTCCCCCAAATCCCTACATAGCCTCCAGATTCCCTCGCGTGGCGCTGACATTGGGGGAATGTGGACGAGTGGTGCTGATGGTTTCGGTGCGGCTGCTCCTGCTCATATCACCGCCACGACGGCGGTCGTCGCTGAGCACTTGCCTAAGGTCATCAGAAGGCAGGTGTACTACAGATCCGAATCGTCCTGTCAGGTTCCAATCTATCTCGATCTTTTTACCATGTCCAAAGTATGGCTCCTTGCTGAATCCGTCCTGAATGATCCCCCCTAGGAAAGCGATCCGCCGCCGGATCCGGAGCTTGACTCCAGACTCCCGCAACACAAGTTCGACTCTGAGTTTTGCGCCGCCGAGAAGTACCAAAAGCTGAGTTGTGTGCACAGGCACACTCCCACTCGACGTGTATGCACGAAGGGGTTCGACATTGGCAGGCGGTTTCTTAGTTTACCCTTAGAGGTTAGTGCTAATTAAGTTCATCATTTTACTTCAGTTAATGCCACCGCTCATCCAGAATACTATTTAACATTGGCAGGGATATGAGGCTTGTGACTTTGTTAACTGGCTGGATGAAGAATGGCATTGAAGGGCTCGGAGTGTTCTCACCAAGCTCGCAGAAGATAACGTAAAGCTGAAGAAGAAACTGGCTGATCTGGAATGTACAATCAGTACGATGAAGCAAGAAAGAATCAATCACAGGCAACAGATGAATGCAAGAGACAAGAAGGAACTAGCATGTTTAGTTGTGGTTGTCGCATTAGCCATGTTCTATGCGCTGTTTACAATGATGATTAGGGGTTTTGTTTGACAGTATTGCTAAAGCACATCTAGATGTTCTCTAAGTAGTGCACATCTAGGTCCTATATATGCCATTGATGTTACGCGAAGATTCATGCAGATATTTTTCTTTGTCTTTTTCTTTTCCTTTCTAGTTTTATTATTACTGGCTTTATCAATAAGAAGAGCTCAATGTATTTCTTGCCAACTGTCCTACTCCGTTCATACCGATACCGGTGCATAATCCCAAAACTTGTTCCTTGTTTTTTTCCTGAAAAAGGAAACCAGCCAAATAGCCAATAGGAGTCTTGCGCAACCAACCCTAAAAAAAGGAGTCATGCGCAACCCCGGGAATTTGGAGCGACTGGGTACAAATAATTGCGATTGATTATATCAACAGTTAGATAATACATCAACCCCCGCTTCAATTGGCAGTTCCTCTTCTCTGCATACCCCGCTTAAGTGTCCACCATCTTCATTGTCCCCTGCAGGCCACGCTACACACTGGCACACACTCTACAGCCATGTCGAGCGATAGCGAGGACGAAAGTTCAGCCAGCAGTCTGGCGCCCGATGATAGGTCAACATCGAAATCATCATGCTCGTCTTCCATGAGTCCGGCGTCGAGCCCAGACCTCAATTATATTTGGTTCATGGAGGGACGCCGCCTCTGGAGTCGTCAGACGACAACCAGACGGACGAGGAGCCATCGGAGGACGAAGAAGAGGACGACGACAATGATGAGGAGGAATGCTTGAATGAGGAGGAGGACGATGACAACAACGACGATGACGACAGCGGCAGCGATGAAAAGCCAACGGTTAGCGGCAAGAAGCGTCCTTGCCAAGACGATGTCGCGGGGCCATCCAACAAGAACAACAAGAAGAAGAAGGACTAAATAAAGCAGACTGTATATATATCTCTATTTATCCTGTCAATCTCATCGCACACGGTTAGTAATATGTATTTGACAGAGATCTTCTACATTATCGCCAACAGGTTGGTTTGTTGAACTTTGTGCCCCGACGAGCACACAATTCACAAAAAAAGACTGTATGGGCTGTCTATAATGATCGCACACAATTCTGGTTACCGACCTGTTTGCCGGGTATCACACACATCTTGTTACGCAGAATCGTTTGTGTTCACCTCACTCATCGCAAATGGTTCATCAGACCGAACTGTATGCCGTATTTCGCACACACCTTGATCTGGCTGCCCATTTCTGTTGTTCTGTCTCATCGCAAACAGTTCATACAGATCAACCATATGCCCCTCATCGCACATGCAACTATAATCTGAACCGTGTTTGATGTATCATTCATCGCAAACGTTTTGTATCATTTCTGACAGTTTTCATACAACACCATTTGCGATTATTGCATCGCACACAGTTTCTCGAAGGGTCTCTGATCGTAGTGTCACGTTGGCATCATCCTGCAGTAGTGAAATGCTATTCAAAGCTATGAATCCATGTTATGTTCAATTAAATTTTTCGCTGGCTGTATAATGCATGTAACCTACTCATACCAACAGTTTAGTGCATTCTAAATGTCTATACTACCACTGCAATTCGAACTAAATTTGAATTCGTTTCTCTATTTCAATAAGAATCTACAATCATAATTGTTGCCAACTTGAACCATCATTCGTGTATTACCTTAACAACACACCACATGATTACTATAGAGATAGATATGAACTATGTGTACTATATGAACTCAAATTCTATTTTTTTGAATACACTTGATGTTGATTCCAAATAATAGTACATTTGATGTACTACCTATATATTCATAATCTAAACCATGTTCCATACGTACACCATGTATATCACACAAAGTATAGTGCCCCGCCCCCTATATTATGACAAGTATTTAGCCCTGAGCTGCAAAAGCCACACATTACCCAAATTATAACCAATGTTCTACATTATGATATCTTCAAGTATCCATATCCACTTTTTTATAATGAATTATGATCTCTGTTCGTCTTCTACACCTTCACGATCCTCTCCTCTTTGTAGCTAGCTAGCGCTAACTTTCTATCATGCATGCACATGCCCGCCCCCTCTCACCCTCCCTCAGCGTCCCCTCCATCGCTCACCTTTGTTATTTCTCTTTAGGTCGTTCACCCGTGGTGTGTGTAAGCCTCCTGACTCCTTCTTTTCGGCACACACCGGTCGATATACCTCTCTAGCCAAGTGTGCCTACCACAAACACATACTTCCCCTCTTCTCTTCTCACCATCCATGTCCCCTATGTCCAATACGGTTCCATGCAGGCGCACACTCCTGCCCCTCTTTTCATCAATCTCATAATCGCACACTCCTCCCCCTCGACATGGTAGGCCTCTCGCACCACCTCCTAGCCGCACCCCTCTCCCCCTGTCTGTCTCTCCGGACCTTATTTTCTTCTAACACATGCATGCATGTATACGTACCGATCTCCCTACATATAGCCAGGTCGACTATAATTCATTTTCCCCACGCAACGATAGACTTACCTCACTAGTTATGTCTCTCCCTTTCTCGGACACACACGGTTGATCTTCCTATGTAGTTACGTATGCTTACCACAACCATATCGTCTCCCCTCATCATCCTTGCATACCTCCCGACCCGTCTCTCACATGCACGTGCATAGACAGACAGACATCCCCCACCCTCTCTTATTGATATTGCACTCGTACCCTCCGTTTGTCTAGCAGGCCTCTCCCACCATTTGTGAGACGCCACTCCACCACCAACCCTCCGACACTCCATCTTTGTCTTTCTCCCAACCTTATTCCTCTGCTACACATATCCATGGATGCCGGTCGATCTCCCTCAATACATAGCTAGGTCTCTCTCCTTCCCCACACATATACTAGTCGATCAGTCTCTGCCCCCTCCCCCCTCCCCCCTACACATCGATAGTCGAACGTTGTAGGTAGGTATCCATGCCACAAAGAAAAACTGAACCTCTACCCTCTCAAATTCCAATAGGGCAGCCGCCCTGTATCTTTGATGTGGGAAAACACAAATTCGATGGCACTCTATATCGATCGCACAGCCACACACTTCATCCCTGTTTTCGATTCTGTCGATATGTCACATCCATGACTCCATTTCACACACATTGCATATGTTACTTTTTTTGTTTGAGATATCATCGACACATTGCCTTTGTTTCGCACAAACCATCTCTCTCACACCCACCCACGTACATTCCTGCACCTAAAGAATAGGTGCACGCAGGACACACGTACTCATGTCTCGTTCTCGGCCACACCCGCGCGGGTACACGGTGGAGTTCGTTTTTGTATGAAAAAGGCAGCCCACGTGATAATTTTACGTGTGCAGTGGTTGTTTACTCGAAGGAGGGTCGGGTACCACGCTTAGATGGAAGAAATTTCGACTTGACGCATTAGTATTAAATGAAGTTATATATTCCTCAATTGCACGTACAGAATATAAAACGATTGCCGTGGGGAAAATGGAAAAAATCCACTCCACTATATAGAACGGAGCCTGCCTGCCGGGGTTTGTCTGTCGTCACACCATCTCACACAAGGCGGCGGTGGCCTCTCTCTCTCACCATTGTTCAGTGACCCGGCCACATCCCGTCTGCCGGCGGAAAGGGAGGATGTGCATCGTTTCTCCGTTCGACGGTGTTGAGGCAGCACGTCCAGATCTGCGGTACTCGTCGTTCTCTCTGACCAAACTCCGGCGTGGCAGGGCCTTTGCCACTTGCTCGCTGCCGCAGTATGGGCAGATCCCGGCTGCCGGCGCCCTCCTAGTAACATCCCGACGAACCTCAGGTACAGCTTCCTCCGGCCGTACTCCACTGTCCATCTTCCCACGTTGCTGCATGTGGATCTTCTTTAGTTGTTTGCTTAAACTCTATCTCGGCCGGCGTACTTTCCACCTTGCAATCTCGTCCTAAAACCATTTTGATAAACCACCATGCTGCTATCTTTCCCTTATTACATGGAATATGCTTCTTTTTTGTCGGCCTATGTGTCTTCAACTTGTGTTATTGGGAATTATTATTTTTTCCTTTCCGCCTCCTTTTGCAAACAGGGCTATCCATTTTCACCTCGTTGCTATTGCGACCTTTGGTGAACTACACAAATCACTTTTTTCTTAAGTGTTTTATGCAGTTCCGCCAAAATGTCACACGGGCAATGTTTTTATATTTCTGTGGGACTGCAGAAAGGGAGATTGGTTTTGCTATCCTCCTCATCCAACT
Organism: Triticum dicoccoides; assembly: GCF_002162155.2. Taxonomy (NCBI): domain Eukaryota; kingdom Viridiplantae; phylum Streptophyta; class Magnoliopsida; order Poales; family Poaceae; genus Triticum; species Triticum dicoccoides. The sequence goes on from NC_041382.1 coordinate 332,367,174, forward strand.
CCGTGCCTAATCTTCTCCAACAAGTAGTTAGTCCTAAAGAGAGATCGCAGAGGTGATCGGCTTCTATTTGTGTGTGTTATGTTTCATCATCTAGTTCCACTATTATTGTAATCACACTGACTAGATATCTTTGCAAACAAGTATGGTCCGCTCGATTTTAGTGGAGCTGCACAAAATGATCGGATTGTGGTGTCCTCCATACACCTCTTTTTTGGCTATAGAGCTAGGTGAAACTAGCTGCCAAGCAATGAACACTGTGCATAGGAAATGGAGCCATGCCTACGAAAAACATAGATCAATTATATATTTTTCTTTATTTGTACACCTTCTCACAACTTTGTCTTCAGCTGTGATGTGAATATTGGTGCTGATCTGCGAACCATTGAGATGCATTAGCAGCCATGGTAGTTTCATTTGTATTTGATGGAATGTTGTATCGAGATAATCTTGAGGCAAGAGGACACATGAATCCTAAGTTGAAACCTTTTTTTCCCGTGGGAACCAAAGTTGACACCTTCATAGCATAACAGTACAATTTCATTAAATTATGCATACATATAAACAAATCCTAAAGGATTGATAGAAATGCCATAAACGATTCAACTTCGTTTCACCGACATGTGGGACATCCTTCATCCGGCTCCACCTACCATGCAACAATATTGAGTGCACAACTCCAAGGAAAGATTCACCCCGGTCATTGCACCGCAGTAGTAATGACTAGTGAGCAGTCAAATCACAGAGCCCCACCTTCGCCACAGTAAGTTGCTCGGGCAAAGCAACTATCATTTCTCTGTTCCTTGAATCCACTGGTAGTCCCATATTCCCAGGGTAATAAGTTGCTCGGGCGAAGCAAGCATCACTTCTCCTTTCCCATAGTAAGTAGTAGTACCTCCTTTTTTTACTCTAGAAACAACCACACGTGAATATTGGCGGTAGCAGCACAACAACTGAATCAAGAATCGAAACCAACCAATGAACTACAACTAATGGTGAGCGTTTGCTAGTATCATGTACTCCGCTTGTCCCTGTATATAGGGCTTAATGTGTTTTTCGAGACTAACTTTGGCCCTGTTTGGATCCATGGGTTAGAGTTAGTTTGAGCTACTAGTTGGGGCTCAAATAGCCCTAAAGTATCCAAGCATGAGGGTTAAATTGGAGCAAGTTGCACCGAACCCACCAAAAAATCTATCCCACCCAAGAGGTGCTAATTGGAGATAGTTCTCATTGGGCCCACTGAAAACTCACTTTTCTCTCTCCATCAAGTGCATTTATTATCAATCTAACCCTGTCACCCAAACACCTCTTTGGCTACAGTTAGTTCAGGGTTAGTCATGAGTTAGTCTAACCTCTAGCTAACCTTCTGGCGGCGACACAGTGGAACTCTCAATGAAAGAACCAATGTCGGTGTCAAAACCGGCGGATCTCGGGTAGGGGGTCCCGAACTGTGTGTCTAAGGTCGATGGTAACATGAGACAGGGGACCCAATGTTTTACCCAGGTTCGGGCCCTCTTGATGGAGGTAATACCCTACGTCATGCTTGATTGATCTTGATGAATATGAGGATTACAAGAGTTGATCTACCACGAGATCGTTGTGGCTAAACCATAGAAGTCTAGCTTGTATGATTGTAATTGTCTCTATGGACTAAACCCTTCGGTTTATATAGACACCGGAGGGTACTAGGGTTACACAAAGTCGGTTACAGAGAAAGGAAATACTACATCTGGACGCCATGCTTGCCATCCAGGCAAAGGAGAGTCCCATACGGACACGGGAGGAAGTCTTCTATCTTGTATCTTCATGGCCCAACAGTCCGACCCATGTCACACAGGCCGAATGCCCGAGGACCCCTTAATCCAGGACTCCCTCACCGCACACAAGTCCTCTCAACTCGGTGGCGCCCTCTATGGCGCACCGCGCCCCTCAATCTCGACTATCGTCAGATATCTGTCCTTCTTGAATTTGATCTCCTCAGAGCCATCATCTCCTCTCACCAGCAGGGCCCCGTTCAACACCTCTGCATCCTGACACGCTACCTGCTATCCATACCCGGCACGGTGGACGCTTGGCTGACATCCCCTGAATTCGGAAAACTCTAGCAGTTTGATTTCTACCATTACCACGAACACACCAAGAAATCGTGCCCACACCACCATTGTCCATCTCGCGTTTTTCATCCTCTCTCCACACCGCCACTTTCGCTTGTGGTGGTTTATCTGTTGAAGGCCTCACTACACAGCATCATCCACTCCAGTTGCCCTGCACTAGAGCGCTTGCTGATTGTTTTGGGAATAGAATCCCTATGAGTTGTCTCCAAATAAAGTCGCCTCACCTTAAAAAGCATTGGAATTTGTTTTAAAGGACAACAGCTCATCATCGAAGATGCCCCTTCACTTTAAAGGTTGCTCCTTGATAATTGTTATAAACCTTCACAAATAACTGTCGTCTCTGCGCCCAAACTGGAGATCTTGGGTGTAATTCGTGATCCGTTTAATAATCACAAGAAGTTGGTGTTTGGCTCCTCGCTTTTCAGGTACCGTATATTATCCTCTACACATTTGTAATCATAAGCTGCATTTTTCATTTGTGCGCATAAGTTTTATATCATCTTGGAGTACACTTTGGGTACTAATATTATGTTATATGCTCAATGAAGAGTCCGTCCATGGATAGCCTATCAATGCTGCTGGATTCTGTCAAGATCTTATATATCGGAATGTCTAGTTTTGATCTGAACATAATTATTGGCTTGTTGTGATGCTTTCGATCTCTGGAGAATTTATATAGAGAGGTTATGATTTCATGCACATTGAAAGCCCATATATATTGTACTAGAATTAACCGTTCAGCTGTCGCTCTTTCGACACACTCTGTTTTCAGACCTTAACTGTTTTCAATCTTCATGTCTACTTAGGTACTGTGACCACATGGAGAAAAATGTATACCCAATCGGTGGCGTAATAAGCACCAGGATTTTCTCAGTTCTCATGACATTCGTTTGAGGACAATAACAATGGAAGGGTATGCATCCAACCAGGCAAACAAAAGCTTTGTCACATTCTTCCTGTTGAATGGGAGGTTACTGTTGTCCATGAGGCTTAAGTTTTACCGCAAGAGATTTCTCACGGACGGACACATTGAACAGCAAAAAAAGAAGTTTCAGGTGGACAAATGGGCTTCTAAACATGCTCGTCTTCTATTTACAACAAGTTGTGGTCATCCTGAAATATTTTTTTTGCACAAGATGTTGATTTTATGGATCAGACTGATCCATTTGTTTGTGACTACGAAAAAGAGTGGTTGGGTTAGATGTTACTGCCATGTTCAACCTGGGTTTTGTCTAAAAATTTGATGAACAACAAATCCTTGGGCTTTTTGTACCGTTTGTAAGCTTGAGTTGCATGTTGTTACCCTCGTACTCCCCTCCACCTTCCACTACACTACCGCATCTTCCACGGTCGTTGTTCGTTCTCGTTCGAGGCCTCGCCGTCGTTCTCCGCCTTAGTTCACTCGCTGTGCCCGCCACCGTTTGGCATTCTCAACATGGTCAACAACAAGAGGAATCAGGAGATGACTGTACATGGAGAGGCTGATAGTAGGGACCTACCAGGGTCATTGCATTATGCAAGCAGGTGCCTCGTTATTACAAGCCAAAAAAAACACTTCCTCCTAATTGTTTGACAACTAGGTCCCACACCATTGTCAATGTAGTCAGTAAACGAGAAAATTACACAACAAGCGGATAACACCAGGGACCCAGCAGCTCGCCCAGTTGTTTTTTTAGTTTCAGAGACGGAGCTCAACTATGCGCTGTGCGGGGGCTGTGGCCCGTCTAGCCCACGCTTACGCTTTTATTTAAGCACATGACGAGCCCAGTTGATATCTTTTTTCTTTCTAAAAATGGCTAGCCCAGTCCTTTTTTTGGCGAATACCAAAACCAAGGCCTACTTGCTTTTCTCAGCCCTACCGAGCTGCAAATCTTTCAAGACGAGGAGGGATGTAAGTAGTAAGAAATGGGCTTCATCAAAAAATGGGTTGTAAGTTGTAAGAAATGGGTTGTACATTTTTAAACCAAAGTCAACCGGAAATTACATTTAAATATCATTTTTTCTGGATTTCACTACTCTCTACTCTTATAAACCAAAGCCAACCGACAATTACATTAAAATATCATTTTTTCTGGATTTCTCTACTCTATACTCTTATAAAAACCAGAGCCAACTGGCAATTACATTCAAATATCATCTTTTCTCCCACAAGATAAACTGCTCATACAAATGCATCTTCATGTTCCGTGCAACGCACGGGCATCTTGCTAGTTAAGATTTTAAATTTCATTCATTTTTTGTGGAGAATTGTTTCTTGAATTTTATTTTAATATAATTTTTTAAAAATTATTTTTAACATGACTCGAAATTTCATGATTAAAAGAGTTTGGACCCCACCGAAATATGCAAAAATTTGTTGAATTTTTTAGCAGTGCCCAGAATATATGGTCTGTAATGCTAACAAAAAGAATATGGGCTTCAAATATCCTTAAGAATTAGAAAATGGGCTGTAAATTATTGAAAATAATGGTAAATGGGTTGTATGTTGTTTTCCATAGATTTGGAGGCTGACTTCTGGGCCTACTAGGTTGACGATGACGCTGTCCTAAAAACAATTTGACGCGTACGCAAGGCTTTGTCAACTTAATCAACAAAGAGCAGTGACTGTTGGATATCCATCCAACGTCCGTCGTGCTTCTTCAATCTCTGATCTTCCTGCTCCAGCCGCCCAAACCAGCATCGGCGGGACTGCCTGCTCCCTCCTCCCATGGCTGGATGTGCTGCCACCAGGCCATCCCTCTACCCACCCGCACATCCTGTTATTTTCTGGCGACGTCAGCCTCACCCCGTAGCCGACCAGTCAGCGCTCGTACTCCACTCAGTGTGGGCATCCACTGTGGTGGCTTCGCTGGCTCCGGGTCGTTCCCTTCCTGGGCCACACCCTCGTCCATTGCGTTTGTGCTCTCAGCGCGGCGAGGTCAACATGGTCAACACACAACAGCCATTGGAAGAGGCTGACAGTAGGGGCCCACACAAGGAAATGCCTCCTTATTACGCGCAAAATAATGATTCCTCCAGCTAATAGTTGGGACCCACTGGAAGGACCTCTATATTTCGCAAAAAAGCGTTCCCAACACTGTTAGCTCGGACCCACCAGCTATATCGTTGCACGCAAGGAAGTGCTTCCTTATTATGCACAAAAAAATGAATACTCCCCCTCCTAGCTGGGACCCACCATATGGGAGGCTGACTTGTGGGCCTACTAAGTTGACGCGGACGGAGGGCTTTGGCAACTTAGTCAATATGAACGATTCTAGGTGTAGTGACTATATGATGTCCATCCAACGGTCGTACTGCTTCTTCAACCTCTGGTCTTCTTCCTCCAGCCGCCCAAGGCAGCGCCGGTCGTGCCGCCTGCTCCTGCCTCCCGTGGCCGGCTGTGCTATGGCGGAGGCCTCACCGCCCCCTACTACTCCCACCGCTGGCCAGGCCCTACGGCGATGACAGCCTCACACCGCAGCCGAACTAGTGAACCCTCATACTCCTCTCCGCATGGGCATCCACTACCGCGTATTCCCCGGCTCTGCGTTGTCCCCTTCCTAGGCCTCGTCATCGTCTACCGCCTTGGTGCTCTCGGCGCGGCATGGTCAATGTGGTCAATGGACAACTTCTATCGGAAGAGTACTGTATGTGGAGAGGCTGACAGCTAGGTTCACGGCCGTGCCTCCTTATTACGTGGAAAATAATGATTCCTCCACCTGATAGCAAGGACCCACCGGACGGGCCACCGTATTTCGTGAAAAAACGTTTCCCCTCACTGTTGGGACCCACCAGCTACACCTTCGCACGCAACGAAGTGGGTCCATATTACGGGCAAAATAAATGAGTCGCCCCCTGACTGCTGGGACCAACCAGCTACATCTTCGCACGCAAGGAAGTGCCTGACAGTCAGGACCCACCTGGTCAAAGCATATGTAGCGTTGTCATTCTGGTCGCGAACGTGTACGTACATATGATCGGTTTGTCTGCAGGCTGCAGCGATGAACCGTGGCCGTGTAAGGAAGGGCACGTGTCGTAGTAGAGGCGCGCACGTAGCATGTACACGTACGTACACCCAGGATGCTAGAAAGTAAATCCGGCCATGTACGTACATACGGGCGGGGTCTCGAACGCCTACTCGCGCATACATACGGCCAGGGCTCGTGTACATGGCTGGGTCGGAACGGAGAAACTGCGTCGTCATCGTGTTCACGGGGAGGCAACAGAATGCGCCGTGTTCATCGGGAGGCAGCGGAATATGTGGTGTTCAGCGGGAGCCAACCGGCTTGGACGGAACAACCGATCGAAACGAGGCCTGACGTACCGCAGAACGGAGTGAACGGTCTTGTGTTCTACCGGCCACGGTTGAAACGGGATCCTGTTCATCGGGAGGGGTCTGGCATACCGCAGAACGAAGGAAACGGGCTTCCCTTGGACCTCTACGGTCGAAACGGGGTCCTGTTGATCGAGAGGGGTGTGGCGTACCGCAAAACGGAGGAAACAGACTTGTGTTGGAGCGCTACGGTCGAAATGGGGGTCATGTTCATCGGGAGGGTGTGGCGTACTGCAAAACGGGACTCCACGGGATACTATTCATCTCCACCGTCGACTGCCTCCACGGGCTACTATTCATCAACTGTCGACCTCCTCCAGCCTCCACCTACAGATGTTCATCCATGGGCTCCTGTTCATCCAGCCTCCATCGCTCCTCCATCGGCTACTATTCAACCAGCCCTCTCCATGGGGTCCTATTCAACCACCCCTCCACGGGCTACTTTTCATCCATCCCTCCACCGGCTACTGTTCAACCAACAATCCACCGGCTACTGTTCAAACAGCCCTCCACGGGGTCCTGTTCATCCAGCCCTCCACACACGGGGTCCTGTTCATCCAGCGGCAATGGCCTCTACTACCATGGGGTCATGTTCATCCACCCCCCACCGGGAACTGTTCATCCAACCCTCTCGCAACAACAACGCTCACAATTCATCAAGAGGCAACAGGTTCGATCGACTTCAGTTAGCAGCAGTAGCGAAGGAATCGCTTGATCGTGTTCAGTTAACAGCCATCATTGATCGCTCGGGTTAAGTAACGCGTAGCCTGCAGTGCAATCTCTCAGGTTCAGTTAGAGCCCAATGCCTCGCTCAGGTTCAGTTAGAGCGCAACGCCTCACACACACACGCGTACGTACGAGAGAAACGTGCAACGCTCGGCCCCCGGCCACCCACCATAATAGGGAACTCCCTAATATTTTCCTCGCCCTCGCTTCTACCATGGTTTTTTTCCGTCATGGATGGCCCAAAGAATGTCATGCAGCTATGTCTCCGGCCTGCCCAGGACAAAAAGCCCATTTTCTGTCATGATTTTTTGTCATAGAAGTAGGAGCCCACCACATCTACGATGATACCGGGTTTTGTCACACTTATCGTCACAGAAGTGTCATAAGCATGACAGAGAAAAAATTGTTTGGCCCAGAATGTCACGGATGTGTCTGCTACCTCTTGAGCACAGCGTTGGTTTTCCCTTGAAGAGGAAAGGGTGATGCAGTAAAGCAGTGTAAGTATTTCCCTCAGTGTTTGAGAACCAAGGTATCAATCCAGTAGGAGACCACTCACGAGTCACCTCGTACCTACACAAAAATAAGAACCTCGCAACCAACGCGATAAAGGGGTTGTCAATCCCTTCACGGCCACTTACAAGAGTGAGATCTGATAGAGATGATAATAATAAGATAAATATTTTTGGTATTTTTATGACATAGATTGAAAGTAAAGATTGCAAAATAAAATAGATTGGAAACTTGTATGATGGAGAATAGACCCGGGGGCCATAGGTTACACTAATGGCTTCTCTCAAGATGGCATAAGTATTACGGTGGGTGAACAAATTACTGTCGAGCAATTGATAGAAAAGTGAATAATTATGAGAATATCTAGGCATGATCATGTATATAGGCATCACGTCCGAGACAAGTAGACCGAAACGATTCTGCATCTACTACTATTACTCCACACATCGACCGCTATCTAGCATGCATCTAGAGTATTAAGTTCATAAGAACAGAGTAACGCTTTAAGCAAGATGACATGATGTAGAAGGATAAACTCATGCAATATCATATAAACCCCATCTTTTTATCATCGATGGCAACAATACAATACGTGTCATTTCCCTTTCTATCACTGGGATCGAGCACCGCAAGATTGAACCCAAAGCTAAGCACTTCTCCCATTGCAAGAAAGATCAATCTAGTAGGCCAAAGCAAACTGATAATTTGAAGAGATTTGCAAAGATAAACCAATCATACAAAAAAGAATTCAGAGAAGATTCAAATATTGTTCATAGATAGAATTGATCATAAACCTACAATTCATCGGATATCGACAAACACACCGCAAAAGAAGATTACATCGAATAGATCTCCAAGAGAATCAAGGAGAACTTTGTATTGAGATCCAAAGAGAGAAGAAGCCATCTAGCTACTAGCTATGGACGCGAAGGTCTGAAGTAAACTACTCACACATCATCGGAGGGGCCATGTTGTTGATGTAGAGGCCCTCCGTGATCGATGCCCCCTCCAGCGGAGCTCCGGAAAAGGCCCCGAGATGGGATCTCTTGGGTATAGAAGGTTGCGGCGGTGGAAATAGGGTTTCCTGGTGCTCCTGGATGTTCTCGGGGTATATGGATATATATATAGGAGGAAGAAGTAGGTCGGTGGAGCAACGAGGGGCCGACAAGGGTGCAGGGCACGCCCAGGGGGGTAGGCGCAAAACCCTGCCTCGTGGCCTCCTCGATTGTTTCTTAACGTCCACTCCAAGTCCCTTGGATCACATTTGTTCCAAAAATAACGCTCCTGAAGGTTTCATTCCGTTTGGACTCCGTTTGATATTCCTTTTCGGCGAAACACTGAAATAGGCAAAAAAACAACAATTTGGGTTGGGCCTCCGATTAATATGTTAGTCCCAAAAATAATATAAAATTGTAAAATAAATCCCATTAACATCCAAAACAGACAATATAATAGCATGGAACAATCAAAAATTATAGATACGTTGGAGACATATCAAGCATCCCCAAGCTTAATTCCTGCTCGTCCTCGAGTAGGTAAATGATAAAAATAGAATTTTTGATGTGGAATGCTTCCTACCATATTTCTCAATGTATTTTCTCTTTATTGTGGCATGAATGTTCAGATCCGAAAGATTCAAGATAAAAGTTTAATATTGACATAGAAATAATAATACTTCAAGCATACTAACTAAGCAATCATGTCTTCTCAAAATGACATGGCTAAAGAAAGTTATCCCTACAAAATCATATAGTCTGTCTATGCTCTATCTTCATCACACAAAATATTAAATCATGCACAACCCCGATGACAAGCCAAGCAATTGTTTCATACTTTTGATGTTCTCAAACTTTTTCAATCTTCACGCAATATATGAGCGTGAGCCATGGATATAGCACCATAGGAGGAATAGAATGGTGGTTGTGGATAAGACAAAAAGGAGAAGATAGTCTCACATCAACTAGGCGTATCAATGGGCTATGGAGATGCCCATCAATAGATATCAATTTTAGTGAGTAGAGATTGCCATGCAACGGATGCACTAGAGCTATAAGTGTATGAAAGCTCAACAAAAGAAACTAAGTGGGTGTGCATCCAACTTGCTTGCTCACGAAGACCTAGGGAAATTTAAGGAAGCCCATCATTGGAATATACAAGCAAAGTTCTATAATGTAAAATTCTCAATAGTTTATGAAAGTGACAACATAGGAGACTCTCTATCAGAAGATCATGGTGCTACTTTGAAGGACAAGTGTGGAAAAAGGATAGTAACATTGTCCCTTCTCTCTTTTTCTCTCATTTTTTTATTTGGGCCTTCTTTCTTTTTTTCTTTTTGGCTCTTTTCTTTTTATTTTTTTTATTTTTTGTTCGGAGTCTCATCTCGACTTGTGGGGGAATCATAGTCTCCATCATCCTTTCCTCACTGGGACAATGCTCTAATAATGATGATCATCACACTACTTTTTACTTACAACTCAAGAATTACAACTCAATACTTAGAACAAAATATGACTCTATGTGAGTGCCTCCGGTGGTGTACCGGGATATGCAATGAATCAAGAGTGACATGTATGAAAAAATTATGAACGGTGGCTTTTCCACAAATACGATGTCAACTACATGATCATGCATGGCAATATGACAATGATGAAGCGTGTCATAACAAACAGAACGGTGGAAAGTTGCATGGCAATATATCTCGGAATGGCTATGGAAATGCCATAATAGGTAGGTATGGTGGCTGTTTTGAGGAAGGTATATGGTGGGTTTATGGTACCGGCGAAAGTTGCGCGGTACTAGAGAGGCTAGCAAATGTGGAAAGGTGCGGATGCGTATAATCCATGGACTCAACATTAGTCATAAAGAACTCACATACTTATTGCAAAAATCTATTAGTAATCGAAACAAAGTACTACTCGCATGCTCCTAGGGGGATAGATTGGTAGGAAAAGACCATCGCTCCTCCCCGACCGCCACTCATAAGGAAGGCAATCAATAAATAAATCATGCACCGACTTCATCACATAACGGTTCACCATACGTGCATGCTACGGGAATCACAAAACTCAACACAAGTATTTCTCAAATTCACAACTAATAAACTAGCATGACTCTAATATCACCATCTCCATATCTCAAAACAATTATCAAGTATCAAACTTCTCATAGTATTCAATGCACTTATATGAAAGTTTTTATTATGCCTAAAAGAAAATTGCCATGTTGTTATAAAGGACTCTCAAAATGATATAAGTGAAGAATGAGAGATCAATTATTTCTATAAAATAAAACCACCACCGTGCTCTAAAAGATATAAGTGAAGCACTAGAGCAAAAACTATATAGCTCAAAAGATATAAGTGAAGCACATAGAGTATTCTAATAAATTCCGATTCATGTGTGTCTCTCTAAAAAGGTGTGTACAGCAAGGATGATTGTGGTAAACTAAAAAGCAAAGACTCAAATCATAAAAGACGCTCCAAGCAAAATACATATCATGTGGTGAATAAAAATATAGCTCCAAGTAAAGTTACCGATGAACGAAGACAAAGAGGGGATGCCTTCCGGGGCATCCCCAAGCTTAGGATTTTTGGTGTCCTTGGATTTTACCCTGGGGTGCCTTGGGCATCCCCAAGCTTAGGCTCTTCCCACTCCTTGTTCCATAATCCATCAAATCTTTACATAACACTTGAAAACTTCACAACACAAAACTTAACAGAAAATCTCATGAGCTCCGTTAGCGAAAGAAAACGAAACACCACTTCAAGGTACTGTAATGAACTCATTCTTTATTTATATTGGTGTTAAACCTACTGTATTCCAACTTATCTATGGTTTATAAACACTTTTACTAACCATAGATTCATCAAAATAAGCAAACAACACACGAAAAACAGAATCTGTCAAAAACAGAACAGTCTGTAGTAATTTGTAATTAATGCAAACTTCTGGAACCCCAAAAATTCTAAAATAAATTGCTGGACTTGAGGAATTTATCTATAAATCATCTGAAAAAATAATTAACTAAATAGCACTCTTCAATAAAAAAATGGTAGCAATTCTCGTGAGCGCTAAAGTTTCTGTTTTTTACAGCAAGATCAAAAAGACTTTCCCCAAGTCTTCCCAACGGTTCTACTTGGCACAAACACTAATTAAACACACAAAAAAACAACCAAATAGGGGCTAGATAATTTTTTTTATTACTAAACAGAAGCAAAAAAGCAAGGAATAAAAGTAAAATTGGGTTGCCTCCCAAAGAGCGCTATCGTTTAACGCCCCTAGCCAGGCATAAAAGCGAGGATAGATCTAGGTATTGCCATGATAATGATAAGGTAAATCGCGAAAGCTCATCTCATACTCCCTACGTTCAGAAGCAAGCTTTCTTTGTGGCAAGCAGAAGTAATCAAAAGGTCTAAATTTTATGGGACAAAAGTCCCCAAGATCAAGCTCGGGAGGTGTTGTTTCCTCCTTTGGCCCCTCATATTGCACAATCAATTCATCATTATAAGCATTCTTTTGGCAAAAAGTCATGAGCCTTTGTTCAAGGGAAAACCTAACCCATTGTTCTGGATGGAAAAATTATCATTAAGTTCAGAGATCCTATTAACAAGAGCATCGGTAGGAACCTTTTTTCTAAGGTTTTCATTAAAAGCAACATGATCTAAAGATCGTAAACGCATAATGTATTCTTGATAGAAAAGGATTGCTTCAACGGGAGGACGGCCAGCATCCACCCTATAATGAGCAAAAATTTCATTGGCTTCTTTTATTATAAATCTGAACTCATGAGCTAAAAAGATGGTTGCTGCTCGCTTAACAAAAGAATGCTCAATATTTGAAAATTCTAGGAAAATCCTTTGTATGGAAGGATGCATATGTAAAAATTGTCTTTCGAGTTCAACTATGAGCAAAGATATAGCATCTGCGAGACTACTAGTTTTATGAAGGATAGATCCACTCATGGTGGGCAAAGCACCGACACAAGTAAAGAAATCTTGAATAACTCCCTTCCCAATAATATTTCCGCTACCAATACAAAACTTTTTAGTGTGCAAAATAATAGGATTTTCAAGAGGATCATCAATAGCATCAAAGTTTTCCATATTATTATCCTTATCAATGATAACCTCCCCAGTTTCAGACATGATGTCAACAAACTGCAAAAAGAACGAGAACTCAGAAGGCAGGAAGGAAAAAGAGGCGAACGGAAAAGAGGGCGAATAAAACGGCAAGGGTGAAGTGGGGGAGAGGAAAACGAGAGGCAAATGGCAAATAATGTAATGCGAAGGATAAGAGTTGTGATGGGTACTTGGTATGTCTTTACTTGGCGTAGATCTCCCCGGCAATGGCGCCAGAAATCCATCTTGCTACCTCTTGAGGATAGCGTTGGTTTTCCCATGAAGAGGAAAGGGTGATGCAGTAAAGCAGCGTAAGTATTTCCCTCAGTTTTGAGAACCAAGGTATCAATCCAGTAGGAGACGACGCGTGTGTCACCTCGTACCTACACAAACAAATAAGAACCTCGCAACCAACGTGATAAAGGGGTTGTCAATCCCTTCACGGCCACTTGCAAGAGTGAGATCTAATAGAGATGATAATAATAAGATAATTTTTTTTGGTATTTTTATGATATAGATTGAAAGTAAAGATTGCAAAATAAAATAGATTGGAAACTTGTATGATGGAAAATAGACCCGGGGGCCATAGGTTTCACTAGTGGCTTCTCTCAAGATGGCATAAGTATTACAATGGGTGAACAAATTACTGTCGAGCAATTGATAGAAAAGCGAATAATTATGAGAATATCTAGGCATGATCATGTATATAGGCATCACGTTCGAGACAAGTAGACCGAAACGATTCTGCATCTACTACTATTACTCCACACATCGACCGCTATCTAGCATGCATCTAGAGTATTAAGTTCATAAGAACAGAGTAACGCTTTAAGCAAGATGACATGATGTAGAAGGATAAACTAATGCAATATGATATAAACCCCATCTTTTTATCCTCGATGGCAACAATACAATACGTGTCGTTTCCCTTTCTGTCAATGGGATCGAGCACCGCAAGATTGAACCCAAAGCTAAGCACTTCTCCCATTGCAAGAAAGATCAATCTAGTAGGCCAAAGCAAACTGATAATTCGAAGAGATTTGCAAAGATAAACCAATCATACAAAAAAGAATTCAGAGAAGATTCAAATATTGTTCATAGATAGACTTGATCATAAACCCACAATTCATCGGATCTCGACAAACACACCGCAAAAGAAGATTACATCGAATAGATCTCCAAGAGGATCGAGGAGAGCTTTGTATTGAGATCCAAAGAGAGAGAAGAAGCCATCTAGCCACTAGCTATGGACCCGAAGGTTTGAAGTAAACTACTCACACATCATCGGAGGGGCCATGGAGTTGATGTAGAGGCCCTCCGTGATCGATGCCCCCTCCGGCGGAGCTCCGAAAAAGGCCCCAAGATGGGATCCCTTGGGTAAAGAAGGTTGCAGCGGTGGAAATAGGGTTTTGTGGTGCTCCTGGATGTTCTGGGGGTATATGGATATATATAGGAGGAAGAAGTAGGTCGGTGGAGCAACGAGGGGCCCACGAGGGTGGAGGGCGGGCCTAGGGGGTAGGCGTGCCCCCTGCCTCGTGGCCTCCTCAATTGTTTCTTGACGTCCACTCCAAGCCCCTTGGATCATGTTTGTTCCAAAAATAATGCTCCTGAAGGTTTCATTCCGTTTGGACTCCATTTGATATTCCTTTTCAACGAAACACTGAAATAGGCAAAAACAACAATTTGGGATGGGCCTCCGGTTAATAGGTTAGTCCCAAAAATAATATAAAAGTGTAAAATAAAGCCCATTAACATCCAAAATAGATAATATAATAGCATGGAACAATCAAAAATTATAGATACGTTGGAGGCGTATCAGTGTCTTTTTTTGTAGTGTTGTTGAAGGTTAAAAAAGCACACTTGACGAAAAATCGTTGTGGTTTTGATGTGTAGGTAAGAAAGGTTCTTGCTAGAAGCCCGTAGCAGCCACGTAAAACTTGCAACAACAAAGTAGAGGACGTCTAACTTGTTTTTGCAGGGCTTGTTGTGATGTGATATGGTCAAGATGTGATGAGATATAAATTTTTGTATGAGATGATCATGTTTTCTAACCGTTATCGGCAATTGGCAAGAGCCTTATGGTTGTCATTTTATTGTATGAAATGCAATCGCCATGTAATTGCTTTACTTTATCACTAAGTGGTAGCGATAGTCGTAGATGCAATAGTTGGCGAGACGACAACGATGCTACGATAGAGATCAAGGTGTCAAGCCGGTGACGATGGTGATCATGACGGTGCTTTGGAGCTGGAGATCAAAGGCACAAGATGATGATGGCCATATCATATCAGTTACTTTGATTACATGTGATGTTTATCTTTTATGCATCTTATTTTTGTTAGTACGATGGTAGCATTATAAGATGATCTCTCAGTTATAAGTGTTGTCCCTGAGCATGCACCGTTGCTACAGTTCGTCATGCCGAGACACCACGTGATGATCAGGTGTGATAAGCTCTACGTTCACATACAATAGGTGCAAGCTAGTTTTGCACACGCAGAATACTCGGGTTTGTAACATCCCAAATTTTCAATTTGGGATGTTATACATTAGATTATCATTGCATATCATATTTTATTGCATTTTGGTTTGATCCTAGAAATTCTACGCAACTCAATGACCCACGGAGAGAATTGGGGATTTCGTTATTTTCATATTTGAGTTTTCTCAAATTTTGAAGAGAGGATCGTTTGATTTTAATTATTTTTCTCTTGAATATTTATTTTATAAAAATAAAAAGAGAGAGGATCAAATGACTTCCTCAAAATAAAGAAATATTGGAGATTTAATATTAAAATCAAATAAGATTTTTATTCGGAGTTTTATCGCTATTTTATTTGAATTAGGAAAAATATGCGTTTTTCAAAATTGCATTAGAGTCCCAAATAAATGTTCACCTTGTCCAGCCTATTTTTAGAGGATGGGGAAAATTTATTTCTGGATTTTTCAAGTCTGTTTAGTATTTCTTTTTTTTCTGCGCGGAATATTCTAAAAAAATACGCGAACCGACTTAACGGGCCGTGTCCGATCCGGACACCGCGCCCGGCCGGTGTCGGTGTGAGAACCGGCGGATCTCGGGTAGGGGGTCCCGAACTGTGTGTCTAGGCGGATGGTAACAGGAGACCGGGGACACGATGTTTTTACCCAGGTTCGGGCCCTCTCGATGGAGGTAAAACCCTACGTCCTGCTTGATTAATATTGATGATATGGGTAGTACAAGAGTAGATCTACCACGAGATCAAGGAGGCTAAACCCTAGAAGCTAGCCTGTGGTATGATTGTTGTTCGTCCTACGGACTAAAACCCTCCGGTTTATATAGACACCGGAGAGGGCTAGGGTTACACAGAGTCGGTTACAATGGTAGGAGATCTACATATCCGTATCGCCAAGCTTGCCTTCCACGCCAAGGAAAGTCCCTTCTGGACACGGGACGAAGTCTTGAATCTTTTATCTTCATAGTCCAGGAGTCCGGCCGAAGGTATAGTCCGGCTATCCGGACACCCCCTAATCCAGGACTCCCTCAGTAGCCCCTGAACCAGGCTTCAATGACGACGAGTCTGGCGCGCAGATTGTCTTCGACATTGCAAGGCGGGTTTCTCCTCCAAGTATTTCATAGAAGATTTTGAACACAAAGGTAGTGTCCGTCTCTGCAAAATAAGTTTCCACATATTTCCATAGAGAGAATAATATTTACACAAATCTAATCTGCTGACGTATTCCGTAGCGTGACATCACACCACGGCCAAGTCTTTATTCTAATCGTTTTACTGTCCCATCTCAGCGCGTTTAGCGAGGCGGTTTCCTTGGCACGTCTTGTCAAAGCAGAGATCGTGTCCCCTTATTCCGGGATTCTCATCAATACGGGCGTGGGTAACCCAACCGCGCCATTGATTACGGCGCTTGGGAGATAAGCGAGTTTTACCAGGCTGGTGGGGACGCATAGTCGCGTCCGCCCATATAAGGGGATAAGGATCCACCTTTTCATCCACGCCTTCTTCCTCCTTTGCCTATCCATTTCCGTGCACTCGAGCTCCAGCGCCCAAGTCCGCACACCCCACCTCAACCTTCTCCAGCCATGTCCGGAGCGGGAGGCAAGTGGATGGTCTCCTCCGTCACGGAGGGACACATCAAAAAACTGAGGAAGGCCGAATACTTGTCTAACGACATTGCGCACCAGCTTCCCGAAGAGGGGCAGCTCATCCCCACCCCTAGGCCCCATGAGAGGGTGGCGTTCCTCCCCCATTTCCTCCGCGGACTGGGCTTCCCTCTCCACCCATTTGTCCAGGGGCTCATGTTCTACTATAGCCTAGATTTCCACGATCTGGCCCCGAACTTTGTCCTCAACATCTCGGCGTTTATCGTCGTGTGCGAGGCCTTCCTCTGCATCCGCCCCCATTTCGGCCTATGGCTCAAGACTTTCAATGTCAAGCCGAAGGTGGTGCGCGGCACCCAGGCGGAGTGCGGAGGCGCCATGGTGGGCAAGATTCCCAATGTCCTATGGCTCGAGGGCTCCTTCGTGGAGACCCTAAAGGGGTGGCAATCGGGGTGGTTTTACATCACCGAGCCGTGCGACCCTGAATGGGTCACAGCCCCCGAGTTCCGATCCGGACCCCCTACGCGGCTCACCTCCTGGAAAGAGACGGGCCTGTTGTGGGGTAAAAAAGGAGAGCTGATCGGACTCCAAACATGCGTCCAAACCTGGTGGACAAGGAGCTCAAACTTGTCAACGTAGTCCAGGTTATGCTCATCCACCGGATCCTCCCGTGTCAACAACGGGCTTTCAACTTGTGGGAGTTCGACCCGGCGCAACACCGAACTCTGAGCAGGCTCTTCAACACGACATACGAAGATTCCTGGAAGGTGCCTAGAAGGTGCTTTTCAAGGGCGCCGAGGCCCCCGCATCCACTACCGAGGATCGCGGATTCAGCACGCAGCGTCACGCTAGTGCAGTAAGCTGTTTTTACCTTTTACAGGGTATTAGTTTTTCATAGTTTGACTCCATGCGGGATCTAAGCTCCCTTACCTTTGACAGGATTGGCAGGAGACATCCGGACAGATCAACTGTCCGGCTCCTTTGCCCGAAGGCCTAGCGGACGCTCGCTTGGCGAAGCTGCTGGTTCCGGCACCCTATGTGGTGCCGGAGAAGAAGGCCAAGAAGACGGCCACGGGGACTCGAAAGAGTGCCCGGCGCCTGGAGGTGTCGGATTCAACATCCGACGACTCCAAGACGCACTCCTCCCGTGAAGACGAGGAGGAGGAAGAAGAGACCTCTCCCCCTCCAGCGGGGGGAGGGAAGAAAAGGAAGGCCGCCCCAACTGGGGAGGCCGAAGGGTCCAAGAAGGGGAAAACCCTTCCTCCGGACTACTCCACCAACGCCGACGACGGCGGAGAGGAGTGGCCGCTCAAGGCCAAGCCCCTGGCGAAATCGTAAGTATCCGGATACCAGAGTGATTCATAGTATTCCTCCATTGCACAACTTTTCCTTACGTCGAACATGTTTATGCAGTCCACCCAAAGACCGGCTCGACGTGTCGTCGAGCGGTTCCCTGGATTCGTCGGATGTGAATTCGCTTCCGACGGCTACCTCCCCCACCCTACGAACGACGCCGAGGTGGCATCCCAACAGGTTCCAAGCCAGGAGGAGGTGGTCCTGGAGGCGCCGCAAGGTGACCTCCCGGACTCCAGGCGTAAAGGGGATAGAACCCCCAAGGGCTCCAAGTCCGGCCTTGAGCCGGACTCCGCGCCGGAACTTTCAACGGTTCCGGACTCCGTAGCCTCCTTCCAAGAGGAGCAAGCCTACCGAGCTAGCGACCTCCGTCCAACCGGAGGCACCGGAAAATTTGCTGGAGGTGCTTAACGGCGCCTCCATCGACGATGAGCACCGCACTATTATGAGTGCGGTGATCCAGAGGGTTCAGTTCGCCAAGAGCGGACTGACTGAAGCCTGTGCCAGCCTTCTAACAGGCTTTGAGGTAAGTAAAGAATATGTAAAAATATTACCGCATAGACAGTAGCCCCTGATGCTCTGTTCGGCGTTCGGAAAGAAAAGCCAAATAGAGGATCTAATAACATTCGCAGGAGTCTAACATAATCAAGTCAATATGCGTATGCAGGCTTCACTGCTGTCCTCCGCCGCACTGACTGAGGAGGTGGATACGCTGAAGCAAAACCTCGCGCGGTCCGAGAACGAGCTAGGCCATGCCAAGAGGCAACTCGAGGAGAAGGAAGGTAAGTAATACCTTGCGCAAGTATATAGAGAAGATGTGGTTGCAAAAAAGGACAGGATCAACGTGCTATTATAGGGGCCACGACCGAGGTGGCAACCCTTAAGAAAGCGCTGTCCGAGGCCCAAAACAGAGCGGCCGCGGAGCGCACAGAGAGAGGGAAGCAGGAGGCGCAGGTGGAGGAGGTGCAGAAAGAGCTCCAGGCTCTCATGAAAAAACACGAGAGTTTGGAGCTTGACTCAAAGACGCAAGCGTCCGAGCTTGCGGCAGCCCTCGAAAGCGCGAAGTCTGCCAAGGCCGAAGCCCAGAAAGCACTCCAAGAAATTGAAGCAATGAAGAAGATAGCGGCGGGTAAGGCATTCAGTATGCAAAGCAAGCACGTGAAAGTGAATTACTTGTTACTTACCCGAGTCCGGAGCTCTCTAGGAGCATTCACAGATTTGCCCCGTAGTGCGTCTGATGCCACCGCCTACTACCGAGCCGAGGAGGGGAGCTTGACGGAGAAGGTGTTCTGGTCTCAGTATGCTGAGGCCGGACACCTGGTGCCTTTGAGCGACCAGCTGAAGCAAATGGTCGAGCTCCACAAGGTGGCTGAACAGGCCATAAAGGGCCTCATAGTTCGGCTTTGGCCTGGAGAGGCTCTGCCTGGTAGCTACTTCGGGCTGGTGAGGCGGCTGGTGGATGCATGTCCACGGCTTGAAGTAATCAAGCACTCCGTCTGCATCGAAGGTGCCCGTAGGGCGCTTGCCCGCGCTAAAGTGCACTGGGGCAAGATGGATGCGGAAAAGCTGGTGAAGGACGGGCCGCCGCCGGGCAAGGAGCATCGCGTCCCGGAAGCATATTATGAGGGCGTCCTGAAGGGTGTCCGCCTTATAGCGGATGAATGCTCCAAAGATGTAATTTTTGAGTAAACTCGCATTTGTGATCCTGTACGCTGAAAACTTGTTCATATGCGCTAAGCAACACTTTTGAATTTAAAATATTACCTTCTGTGCGGCCGTTTATCAAAATTGAGAGATGGTGAGTCGTCGGCTTCTGCCCCCATGCCACGAGTGCTGGGGTGTTCGGGATAAACATGAGCGCTCTTTTTCCCATTCTTGGGTCCTTCGAGGGAGGCGCTCAACACAACGAACAAGGCAATCAGACTATAATGCTTGAACACTCTCACTTAGCCATAGAATTCTATAATTTTAAATTTCGGTGAAGC
Organism: Triticum dicoccoides; assembly: GCF_002162155.2. NCBI lineage: Eukaryota > Viridiplantae > Streptophyta > Magnoliopsida > Poales > Poaceae > Triticum > Triticum dicoccoides. Next base: position 332,387,380 of record NC_041382.1, read on the forward strand.
CCCTAGTGTTCGGAGGACCGAGTTCGGGGTGCTATCCACGCCTAGGCCGGACAAAACCGACTCCTCGCTCTAAGCGGCATAAGTCTTTAGGGACTCGAAAACCTCTCGAACAGCGAGCAGCTCTCGCCTCATCATGACGGTCAGTTTTAGCTTTCTCTACTAAGGTGCTTAGCCCAGCTCAACTGGGGCACAATCGCAGTAGTTCTCCTAGTGCTACCTTAGCCGATATAACGGAACGTAAGGTACCAAAACATAGGAGTCAGGCAAACCCAACTATTGACCCAAGACATGATTCGGAGCCGATGCATATAATGCTATAAGTTCGGGGTGCCGCACTTGTGAAAGTGTTCGGACTTCTGACACCGTATTGTGGGGTACTTAAGCCCCTAGCGTATTGGCCGTACCAAAGTGTACGGGTGCAACATGTCATTAATGAACATATATTCGTAAAAAAAGAGTAACGCAATAATAGACGGAAACTATGCGTTGTTTATTTAAAAAGGCTGCGATCAAAGCAGAACGATACAAATAGTGCGATAAGAAAAAGATGGGACTATCTAACATTTCCTTTCCAGGGGCGAGCTGCGGAATTGTATGTGAAACAGGTATACTGCTTGTTATAGAGACGACCTTAGAGTTCCATAGTGCGGCGTAGCTTTCTGCTCCCCTGGTTGTTGTATCATTTGTGCGGCAATTGTACTGCCAGACAGGCCTTCCGAAGAGTGGAGTCCTGAGAATAAGAGAAAATGAAGAAGTCGGCAGCCCCTAGTGCGGTTTAAGCTGTGTTTCGGGCGTGCCGTGATGGTGCCCCTCCCCCTTTGCCCATGGTATTTCCAGAGCGTAGTTATGTACGCGCAACGCTGGTTTTGCGAGTTCGCGAGGGCTGGGGTTGGGGCCGCATTGCTATGCTTTCTTGGAATGTGTCAGGCGATCTTGTTGTAGGTTACTCCGGGCGCGCTTGACGGTGTCCAGATGTTTAATGGCCAGACTGGAGAATTGCCTTGAGAGGCTGCTTTGTACTTCCGCCGCGATAGCCGCCGTATGCTCCTCCGTTTGGAGAGAGCGTTCGGTGTTTCCATTGACCATGGTGACTCCTCGAGGGCCTGGCATCTTGAGCTTGTGGTATGTGTAGTGCGGCACCGCATTGAACTTGGCAAATGCGGTTCGCCCGAGCAGTGAGTGATAGCCACTGTGAAACGGGACTATGTCGAAGATTAACTCCTCACCTCGGAAATTATCCGGAGATCCGAAGACCACTTCAAGTGTAACTGAGCCTGTACAGTTGGCCTCTACACCTGGTATGACGCCTTTAAAGGTCATTTTAGTGGGTTTAATCCTCGAGGGATCGATGCCCATTTTCCGCACTGTATCCTGGTAAAGCAGGTTCAGGCTGCTGCCGCCGTCCATAAGGACTCTAGTGAGGTGAAATCCATCAATAATTGGGTCTAGAACCAATGCGGCGAATCCGCCATGACGGATGCTAGTGGGGTGGTCCCTTCGATCAAAAGTGATCGGGCAGAAAAACCATGGGTTGAACTTTGGGGCGACTGGCTCCATCGCGTATACGTCCCTTATCGCACGCTTCCGCTCCCTCTTGGGGACGTGGGTTGCGTATATCATGTTCACCGTCCGCACTTGTGGAGGAAAACCTTTCTGTCCACTGTTGTTCGGCGGCCGGGGCTCCTCCTCGTCATTGCTATGTAGCCCTTTGTCTCTGCTTTCGGCATTTAACTTGCCTGCCTGCTTGAACACCCAACAATCCCTGTTGGTGTGATTGGCTGGTTTCTCGGGGGTGCCATGTATCTGGCATGAGCGGTCGAGTATTCGGTCCAAACTGGACAGGCCCGGAGTATTTCTTTTGAATGGCTTTTTCCGCTGACCGGGTTTAGAGCCTCTGAATCCAGCATTAACTGTCGTATCCTCAGCATTGTCGCCGTTAATGCGGCGCTTTTGCTTGTTGCGACGTGACCTGCCACTGCTGTCCTTGGTATCCGAATTACCAGGGCTCTTGGTCATGTTATTGCTGCGAGCTAGCCAGCTGTCTTCTCCCGCGCAAAAGCGGGTCATAAGTGTCATGAGGGCTGCCATAGATTTCGGCTTTTCCTGTCCTAGGTGTCGTGCAAGCCACTCGTCGTGGATGTTATGCTTGAAGGCTGCTAGGGCCTCTGTGTCCAGACAGTCGACGATTTGATTTTTCTTGGTTAGGAACCATGTCCAGAATTGTCTGGCCGATTCCTCTGGCTACTGAATTATGTGCCTAACATCATCGGCATCTGGTGCTCGCACATAAGTGCCCTAGAAATTGTCGAGGAATGCCGTTTCCAGGTTCTCCCAATAGCCAATTGATTCTGCTGGCAAGCTATTAAGCCAATGCCGAGCTGGTCCTTTAAGCTTGGGTGGGAGGTATTTGATGGCGTGTAGGTCATCACCGCGGGCCATGTGGATATGAAGGAGATAGTCCTCGATGCATACCGCAGGATCTGTTGTGCCATCATATGATTCGATGTTCACGGGTTTGAAACCCTCGGGGATTTGATGATCCATTACTTCATTTGTGAAGCATAGTGGGTGTGCGGCGCCTCTGTATTGGGCTATATCACGACGCAGCTCAAATGAGCTTTGTCTACTGTGTTCGGCCCGGCCGAATTTACTGTATCCGGAGTGACGATTATCGTCTCGTGCCGTGGGGCGCCCACACGATCCATAGATCGATCTTGTTTGCCTTGCCTTGTCCTCCAATATATCTCGTAGGTCTGGCGCGTTTTCCCGTGCATTGGTATTTTTTGAGCGGTGCCGGGGTGCGGCTGGAGTGGAGGGCCGAGATGCCTCTCTGTCGCGGCCACGGGGTGGCTGGTCGGCCGCATCATGCGCTGGTGATGTAGGTTTAGGTGCTTCCTCCTCTAATCGGGGTAGCAACCTGCGCTTTGGGTAGCTCTTGGAGGGGCGTTCGAGTTCATACTCTTCGGCCGCAAGGACTTCCGTCCATCTGTCGGCTAGCAAATCTTGATCGCTCTAAGTTGTTGCTATTTTTTCTTGAGGCTGCTCGCCGTGGCCAGCCTGCGTTTGAAACGCTCTTGTTCGACGGGATCCTCTGGCACGACAAATTCGTTGTCGTCGAGGCTTGCCTCATCTTCGGAGGGAGGCATATAATTATCGTCCTCGACCTCTCTGTCTGCCGCTCTCTCATGAGGGCTGGCTTCTCCATCCTCCTGTGCTGAATCTTGCTGGAGGTGGTTGTCTTCGGCACTGTCCGGGGTGTTATTATCTCCCGTGCCGGAATCACCGTTTTTGCTTTGGCGGGATTTAGAGCGGCGCCGCTGATGCCGGCGCTTAGGCTGCTTCTTGGAGGGGTCATCCCCCGATGTTCCATCGCCATTGCCTTCTTTTGGGGTGTCCACCATGTATATATCATACGACGAGGTGGCTTTCCAGTGCCCTATAGGCGCTGGTTCTTGATCGTCTCCTGCATCGGCGTCCATACCGTCGATGTCTTCGGAGTCGAAGTCGAGCATGTCGGTTAAATCATCGACAGTGGCTACGAAGTGGGCGGTGGGTGGACTTTGAATTTCTTCATCATCCGCATCCCAACCTTGCTGACCATAGTCCGGCCAGGGCTCTCCTAATAAAGAGAGAGACTTTAAGTGAATTCAGAATATCGCCGAAGGGCGAGTGCTGAAAGATGTCCGCGGCGGTGAACTCCATGATCGGCGCCCAATTGGGTTCGATCGGTAGGGGCGCGGAGGGCTCGGAGTCTGGAGAGGACTCTGGCTCCTTGAAGTCACGGGCTTCGCAGAGAATAGGGCTGGTGTTCGGCTCGATCACCGTAGAGATTGCAGCCCCCGAAGCGGTGTCCAACCACCCATCCTCGATTGGCGCAGTTGGCTCCGAATTAAGGGTCGGAGCTGATGCGGGTGCGGCCTCCAGGGCACGGTTCGGCAGCAGAGCTAGATCATGCCCATCGTGACAGTGCGGCGCACTCGGCTGCGGCTCATATCCGTCGAAGATCAAGTCTCCGCGGAGGTCGGCCGTGTAGCTCAAACTTCCAAATCTGACCTGATGGCCAGGGGCGTAGCTTTCGATCTGCTCTAGATGGCCAAGCAAATTGGCCCGTAGTGCAAAGCCGCCGAATATGAAGATTTGTCCGGGGAGAAAGGTCTCACCCTGGATTGCATCGCTTTTGATGATCTAAGAAGCCATCGGGCCTAAAAGTGATGACACAGAGGAACTCTCAATGAAAGCACCAATGTCGGTGTCAAAACCGGCGGATCTCGGGTAGGGGGTCCCGAACTGTGCGTCTAGGCGGATGGTAACAGGAGACCGGGGACACGATGTTTTTACCCAGGTTCAGGCCCTCTCGATGGAGGTAAAACCCTATGTCCTGCTTGATTAATATTGATGATATGGGTAGTACAAGAGTAGATCTACCACGAGATCAAGGAGGCTAAACCCTAGAAGCTAGCCTATGGTATGATTGTTGTTCGTCCTATGGACTAAAACCCTCCGGTTTATATAGACACCGGAGAGGGCTAGGGTTACACAGAGTCGGTTACAATGGTAGGAGATCTACATATCCGTATCGCCAAGCTTGCCTTCCACGCCAAGGAAAGTCCCTTCCGGACACGGGACGAAGTCTTCAATCTTGTGTCTTCATAGTCCAGGAGTCCGGCCGAAGGTATAGTCCAGCTATCCGGACACCCCCTAATCCCGGACTCCCTCAGCCGGCCTTTAAGAGCCGGTAGGCCCGAGCCGCAGCCCAGCCCCCCGAAACCCTAGCGCCGCCACCCGCCGCCACCGTAAGCCGCCGCCGCCGCCGAGTCCCGCCGCCGCCGCCGCCCTCGGAGCCCCGCCGCCCGCTGTCCATCGCCGGAGTCGCCACCGCCCCGCCACCCGCCGACCCCGTCCCGAGGTAGCCGCCCGATCCGCCGCCGGTTTCGCCAGAAAAACCGTTCGGTTTTTTTGAAAACCTAGATCCGTTTATTTAGATCCAGTTCGGTTTTATTTTTCTTCGGTTTCGTTATTTTAGCGAACGCCCGTTCGTTAGTTCGTTTTAACGAACGGTTTTCACCTTTTAGCCGCACACAGCGAACGTTCGTTCGTTAGCCTGTTCGTCAGTTTTTCTTTTTCTCGGATTTTCCGCAATTATTTTCGATCGTGATTTCTGATCCGATTTTCGTCTTAGTTTATCTTTTCGCTCGTTTATCGGAATCAGGTGATTCAAGCGCCTAGAGTTTCGTCTTGAAGCCCTCTTTCTGTTTAACCAACTTAAACAAGTTTTTGCTACTATAAAATTTGACTTTAGTCCAGATTAGTAAACAAAGTTTGTTTCTTTCGCCGTTCGAGTTTTGTTGCTTCGTTTGATTTGATTCTTTTTTGCAAACCGGAGTTCTTAAGTTGAACTTTCTAGTTAGCTTTCTTATTTGAGTTTGACCCGTGCCCTTGCTTGATTTCTTATTGTATGCTTGTTTGTTGCGATAGAGTACCCGGAGTGTGAAGCGTGCTACTACGAGTCTCTAGGTTTCGCGGATCATCAGCAAGACAAATAACACTTTGATCATACCTCTTTACTACCCAGTTTTATTGCATTAGATCAATCCTCAAACAATTGCATGGTTAGGATCTGAAGTACATTGTGGGTTGGGAAGTAGTTGAGGTAGTACCTATTCACCTGTTTACTATCAAACCTTGGGAGTTACCTCTACGTTGCTTATACCTATATGCTATGCTCGTAGAAGTGGATTGGGTTTGAGTGTATCCATGACAGATGTGAGATTGTTAATTTATGGTTCAACTTAAGGTGGCAACTTAAATACACATCAGGGTGGATTGAGGCACCTGGGGAATTCCAGCGATTGCCTGTATTTTGGAAACCCAGGGTACCGTGTAATTTTCCTATGGACTGCCACCCAGGCTCAAAGGGATCATGAGATTATTCATGCTAGAAACTTCTGTGTGCAGCCACAAGCCATTATGGGCTCTGGCATAGTTGATTAAGTCGTGTGAACTCTTACAGTGGTAGACTAGCAGATGTAGGGGATGTAGGTGGTACTGTCTACCCATCGTAAGGTGCTAACGCTTCTAAAAAACTGTGTCTCGGTCATCCGTTTCTCAAACACCATGTAGTGCGAGAAATCCATCGGAGGAGATCGAGTCTTGTGGGGAAAAGTATGCAAACCTCTGCTGAGTGTACAAACTAATCATGGTTAGCCGTGTCCCCGGTTAAGGACATCTTGAGTATCTGGTTCTTGGATTATCATGTTTATCTCGTCACTCTATATATTTAATTCTGATGGGTTATTAATTACTTTTAATTGGGATTGAGATGGGGTTTACCATTCTCAATGTTTTCAACCAACTTTGTAGTTAAATAAAATGTATTCCTTTGTTGTAGGAAAAAATTGGCTTTTCGCAAAACTTATTAACCATACAGCCTCCACCAGCCATAAATGCATGTAGTGATAGCATTATTACTCTTTGTGTTACATTGCCAGCATATTCCATGTGCTGACCTGTTTTCAGGCTGCAACGTATCATGTTGCAGACTTTTCAGACGACGAGTAAGGAGCCTTAGGTCATGGTATTTCACTCAGTGATGCCGTTGGAGTTGATGGACTCACTTTATCTTCCAAGCCTTTCGTTGTTATTGTATTAGATGGCCTTAAGCCATATTTGTTGTAATAAGTTATCTTTTGAGACATTCGTTGTAATAAGTGTGTGATTGCTACTCTGTTATAAATTCTTCAAGTATTGTGCGTGTCAGCATTACCGATCCAGGGATGACACTTATGCATAGAGATCTGACCGTTTGAGGTCTGATTGCTACAAGATGGTATCAGAGCACACGCTGACTGTATGACACGTGCACTAAGTGAAAACCCTAGATCACTACTCTCTTCTCATTTTTGACTCCTCTCCATTTTCTAATCTTTAGGATGGTGGACACAACGAACAAGTTTGCACAACCGGATGAAGACACCCCTTTTGGACGCCACTTGAAGGAAGTCACTAGGTACCTGAACATTGGAATACCAAGCTTCACCGGGACATACAACGCCACTTTACTAGAAGAGAAGCGCTGGATGATTCAAGTTCAAGTTCCAGGAAGGACATTTACGCCAGCCACTGAGCCCATAGAGTTTTCCTTTGTTGCACCAACCTGGAGTCTAGGAAAGAGTATGGCAGCCCACATCACCATGGGACGCATTGGAGAAGTTTACCACAAGGATCTCAAGGATACTATCTACCAGATTTGTGGGCACCGAGATGAGCAATGGGAGATGATCAGCACCATGAAGGATAGATCCATTGCAGCTTTCATCCAGGAGTTAAACCAGCACATTCGTCGCCAGCAGAATCAGATGTGCGCAGGAATGATAGATCTAAAGAAGGCGATGACCAGGATCACGGAGCTTGAGGAAGAACTCAAGGCAACTCGTGAAGATTATGAGGAGGAAATCGTCGTACTAGTGGAGAAGAATGACGAACTGACAAGGAAGCTAGGAGTTTTCATGGGAGACCCCACGCAAGGAGGAGAAGACGATGAACCCAAGGAGATTCGTTCCGAAGACTACATCCTCATCGACGACACTGACTCGGACCCTGACGATAGCGATGATGACTATGTTGATGAAGCTGGAGCAGATATCAGGGATTCTTCGACCGAACAATATTTCTAGTCGACCACCATATCAGTAGTAGTATTCCACAATGTAAATAGTATAGTCCAAGCACTTTGTAATGATAGTTCTAGACCGATTGTATGCCCTTGCTTGATTGATTGAGTGATATGATTGTGTTTGTCTCATGTGCATATGGGTAGTGTTTTCTCACTGGACCTCATTCTATTCTATTCTCTTCCCTCTAAACCCTCAGATGCCTCCGAGACGTGACCCGGATTTACCTTTCCACCAGAGCTCACTTAGTTGATCCAGCAGCAGAATACCCTGATGCAGTTGTTAGTTCAAAACCAAGGCAACAACAACAACAACAACAACAACCCACCACCACCACCCCCAGTTGACAATTTAGCCAGTTTTTTGAGGTTGCAGCCGCCGGTGTTTTCCAGTAGCACCGAGCCGATTGTTGCAGATGATTGGCTCTGCAAGATTGGAAGGGAGTTAACCAATGCAGGATGCACAGATGCTGAGAAGGTGTGTTTTGCCGCGCACAAATTGGATGGACCAACAGCCTCATGGTGGGAGAATTACACGGTCACCTATCCTATAGCCACTGTTACCTAGGACTAGTTCTAGCAGGCTTTTCGCACTGCCCATGTATCAGCAGGAGCTATGGCCATAAAGAAGCATGAGTTTGGCAACTTACGCCAAGGAGGGCGCACTATAGGCCAGTATGTGGATGACTTTAGTAAGCGAGCACGTTATGCCCCAGATGGCGTCGCTACAGATGCAGCTAAGAAGGAGAAGTTCCTGGAACGACTGAATGATGAGCTGAGCATGTAGTTTATGGTGGAAAATTTCAGTAACTACCAGGAGTTGGTGGATAGAGCTCTTATGCTAGAAGGGAAGCAGCAATAGATTGACAGCCGCAAGAGGAAGTATGGACAAGGGAAGTATAATTCTAGAGCTCAGTAGAGACCCCGTTTCACCCCGAACTCGGGAGGACTTGTGCATAACCATGAAGGCCACACTCATAATGGAGGGAGTTCGCACAGCCATAGTGGCCCCAAGAATGGGAATGGCAATGGAGGAAGTAGCGGACAGAACCGTTCCAACCCGGCAACACCCGCCAAGAAAGATCTAAGGCACATTACTTGCTACAAGTGCCAGAAGACCGGACATTACGCCAATGAATGTCCTGAAGCTAAGAATGGAAACGGCAATGGAAGCTCTGGGAAGAAGCCCAACCCTTTCACCAGGGGACAAGTGAACCACGTCAACGTGGAGAAGGTTGAAGCCCAGGCAGATGCAGTAACAGGTACGTTTTTTATTAAGTCATTTACTGCAGTCGTTCTTTTGGATACTGGTGCATCGCATTCATACATATCAAGGGGATTCGTGGATTAGTTTAAACTGCCAACCCAAGCCCTTAGGTCACCCTTGTTAGTAACCTCGCCAGGAGCAGAGTATATGGCTAGCCTATGGTGTGATCGGTTACCATTAAGGATTGGTAACTACTTGTTCCCCTCAGACCTAATAGTATTGGAGTCACAAGGATTGGATGTGATATTAGGCATGGGTTGGTTATCGAAGTATGGAGGGAACATTGACTGTGCCAGTAAGTCGATTTTGCTCACCACCCCAGAAGGAAGAAGGATCATGTATGTATCCCAGCATGTGCCGAATAGGACTCAAGTAAATTCCTTAATAGGAGTTGTATAGGAGGAAGTACCAGTGGAGAAGGATTTTTCGGATGTATTTCCAGAAGAGTTTGCAGGCATGCCACCGGATAGAGACATTGAGTTTTTGATTGAGCTTTTGCCAGGCACAGGGCCCATATCTAAGAGACCGTACAGAATGCCCGCACAAGATTTGGAGGAAATTAAGAAGCAGATTAAGGATTTACTGGATAAAGGTTATATCCGCCCAAGTTCGTCACCTTGGGGATCCCCAGTACTTTTAGTGGAGAAGAAGGATGGATCATTGAGGATGGTTGTTGATTATCGAGGATTGAATGAAGTGACAATCAAGAACAAGTACCCACGGCCGATGATCAATGATTTGTTTGACCAGCTGCAAGGAGCTAAGGTGTTTTCCAAGATCGATCTGCGATCAGGATATCACCAGCTGAAGAATGGAGAGCAGGATATACCTAACACATCTTTTACCACGAGGTGCAGGCTATATGAGTATATCGTTATGTCATTTGGCCTGACTAACGCACCTGCCTATTTTATGAACATGATGAACAAGGTGTTTATGGAGTTTTTGGATAAGTTCGTTGTGGTGTTCATTGATGATATTTTGGTCTACTCGAAGAATGAAGAAGAGCATAAGGAGCATTTGCGTTTAGTACTTGGGAAGCTCAGAGAACATCAGCTATACACCAAGTTCAGCAAGGGTGAGTTTTGGTTGAAAGAAGTCTGATTCCTTGGACATGTTATATCCGGAGAAGGAATAGCGGTAGACCCCACCAAGGTTGTCACTGTGACAAATTGGGAGTCACCCACGACAGTTGGAGAGATCCGGAGTTTCCTTAGATTCGCAAGATAGTACTGGAGGTTCATTGAGAAATTCTCAAAGATTGCAAAGCCCATGACTGAGTTGTTAAAGAAGGACACCAAATTCAAATGGACTGAGGAATGTGAGGCCAGTTTTCAGGTGTTGAAGAGACGCTTGGTTACATCACCAGTGTTGATTCTTCCAGATTAACGCAAGGATTATGAAGTGTATTGTGACGCCTCTCGTCGAGGACTTGGAGCAGTGCTTATGTAGGAAGGAAGAGTTGTTTCATATGCCTCACGATAGCTTAAACCCCATGAGTTAAATTATGCTACGCATGATTTGGAGTTAGCAGCCGTAGTGCATGCGTTGAAGACTTGGAGACATTTTCTCATCGGAAACCATTGTGAGGTATACACAGATCACAAGAGTTTGAAGTATATCTTCATGTAGAAGGAGTTAAATCTCAGGCAGAGGAGATGGTTCGAGCTCATTAAGGATTATGATATCAGATTACATTATCATCCCGGAAAGGCTAACGTAGTAGCCGATGCGTTCAGCCGCAAGAGTCATGTCAATACACTCATGACCGAAGAGTTACCCAAGGAGTTGGCAGATCACCTTCGTGAGCTATGTTTGGAGATAGTTCCGAGAGGTTATGTAGCAGCTTTGGAGATTCAGTCTACTTTGATGGATAAGATCAGAGAAGCGCAGAAGACGGACAAGGAGATTGCCGAGATAAAGGAAAGGATGAGCAAAGGAAAAGCCAAGGGATTTCATGAGGATGAGCACGATACCCTATGGTTTGAGGACCGCGTATATGTGCCAAATGATCGGGAGATCAGGAAGTTCATTCTGCAAGAGGCCCATGACTCACCATATTCGATTCACCCAGGAAATACCTAGATGTACCTGGATCTGAAGGATAGATTCTGGTGGAACGGAATGAAGAAGGATATTGGAGAGTATGTAGCAGTTTGTGATGTATGTCGGAGAGTGAAGGCAAAGCATCAGAAGCCAGCAGGATTACTACAATTGTTGCCGATACTCAAATGGAAGTGGGATAGGCTAGAGCATGGATTTTATCACGGGATTACCCAGGACTCGTTCAGGCTATGACTCGATATGGGTTGTAGTCGATCGTTTGACGGAAGTAGCTCATTTCATCCCAGTGAAGACCACTTACACCAGTGCTAAGTTGGCAAAGATATACATGACCAGGATCGTATGTCTGCATGGAGTCCCGAGGACCATTGTATTAGATAGAGGAGCCTAGTTTACTTCAAAGTTTTGGAATCAGTTGCATGAAACTTTGGGAACCAGACTAGAGTTCAGTACAGCTTTTCACCCATAGACAGATGGACAGACCGAGAGAGTAAATCAGATTTTGGAGGACATGTTGAGAGCTTGTGCACTAGATTATGGATCTAGTTGGGACGATAATTTGTCGTATGCGTAGTTCTCTTATAAAAACAGTTATCAAGCCAGTTTGAAGATGGCCCCTTTCGAAGCACTGTGCGGAAGGAGGTGCAAAACACTGTTGTTGTGGGACGAAGTTGGAGACCAATAGTTGTTTGGACCAGATTTGATTAAAGAGTCTGAAGAGATGGTTAAGCTGATTCGCAATAGACTCAAGGTATCCCAGTCCAGGCAGAAGAGTTACGCGGATTCAAAATGCAAGGAGACAGTTTACGGAGTTGGAGACAGAGTGTATCTTTGTGTATCCCCACTTCGAGGAGTGAAGCGCTTTGGAGTTAAGGGAAAGTTAGCACCATGTTTTGTGGGACCATACAAAGTTTTAGAACGTATGGGAGAAGTTGCTTACAAATTGGAATTACCCGAAGGATTGTCCAGAGTTCACGATGTGTTCCACGTTTCTCAGTTGAAGAAGTGCTACGCGGAGATGGCTGGTATTCCTCTAAGAGATAAAGTACCGCTGGAAGCAATACAGTTGGATAGCGATTTGACCTATAAGGAGAAGCTAGTCAGAATTCTCAAGTTTGCCAGCCGAGTTACATGCAGCAAGGTTATCAAATTCTGCAAAGTTCAGTGGAGCCACCATACCGAGGATGAAGCCACCTGGGAACGAGAGGAAGACCTACGGAAGGATCACCCTCACCTATTTGCTAGCCAACCCGAATCTCGAGGGCGAGATTCATCTTAAGTGGGGTAGGTTTGTAACATCCCAAATTTTCAATTTGGAATGTTATACATTAGATCATCATTGCATATCATATTTTATTGCATTTTGGTTTGATCCTAGAAATTCTACGCAACTCAATGACCCACGGAGAGAGTTGGGGATTTCGTTATTTTCATATTTGAGTTTTCTCAAATTTTGAAGAGAGGATCGTTTGATTTTAATTATTTTTCTCTTGAATATTTATTTTATAAAAATAAAAATAGAGAGAATAAAATGACTTCCACAAAATAAAGAAATATTGGAGATTTATATTAAAATCAAATAAGTTTTTTATTCGGAGTTTTATCGCTATTTTATTTGAATTAGGAAAATATGCGTTTTTCAAAATTGCATTAGAGTCCCAAATAAATGTTCACCTTGTCCGGCCTATTTTTAGAGGACGGGGAAAATTTATTTCAGGATTTTTGGAGCCCGTTTAGTATTTATTTTTTTTCTGCGCGGAATATTTAAAAAAAATGCCAACCGACTTAACGGGCCGTGTCCGACCCGGACACCGTGCCCGGCCGGCCTTAAAGAGCCGGGAGGCCCGAGCCGCAGCCCAGCCCCCCGAAACCCTAGCGCCGCCACCCGCTGCTGCCACCGTCGCAAGCCGCCGCCGCCGCCGAGTCCCGACGCCGCCACCCGCCGCTCGCGACGCCGCCG
>NC_041382.1:332401004-332422292 GCF_002162155.2 Triticum dicoccoides
GCCGTCCCGCCGGCCATCGCCGGAGTCGCCGCTGCCCCGCCATCCACCGACCTCGTCCCGAGGTAGCCGCCCAATCCGCCGCCGGTTTCGCCGAAAAAACCATTCGTTTTTATTTTTTTTGAAAACCTAGATCCGTTTTTTTAGATCCGGTTCAGTTTTATTTTTTCTTCGGTTTCGTTATTTTAGCAAACGCCCGTTCATTAGTTCGTTTTAACAAACGGTTTTCACCATTTAGCCGCAGACAACGAACGTTCGTTCGTTAGCCTGTTCGTCAGTTTTTCTTTTTCTCGGATTTTCCGCGATTATTTTTTATCACGATTTCTGATCCGATTTTCGTTTTAGTTTATCTTTTCGCTCGTTTATCGGAATCAGGTGATTCAAGCGCCTAGAGTTTCGTCTCGAAGCCCTCTTTCTGTTTAACCAACTTAAACAAGTTTTTGCTACTGTAAAATTTGAATTTAGTCCAGATTAGTAAACGAAGCTTGTTTCTTTCGCCATTCGAGTTTTGTTGCTTCATTCGATTTGATTCTTTTTGCAAACCAGAGTTCTTAAGTTGAACTATCTGGTTAGATTTCTTATTTGAGTTTTACCTGTGCCCTTGCTTGATTGCTTATTTTATGCTTGTTTGTTACGATAGAGTGCCCGGAGTGTGAAGCGTGCTACTACGAGTCTCTAGGTTTCGCGGATCATCAGCAAGGCAAGTAACACTTTGATCATACCTCTTTACTAACCAGTTTTATTGCATTAGATCAATCCTCAAACAATTGCATGGTTAGGATCTGAAGTACATTGTGGGTTGGGAAGTAGTTGAGGTAGTACCTATTCACCTGTTTACTATCAAACCTTGGGAGTTACCTCTACGTTGCTTATACCTATATGCTATGCTCGTAGACGTGGATTGGGTTTGAGTGTATCCATGACAGATGTGAGATTGTTAATATATGGTTCAACTTAAGGTGGCAACTTAAATACACATCAGGGTGGATTGAGGCACCTGGGGAATTCCAGCGATTGCCTGTATTTTGGAAACCCAGGGTACCGTGTAATTTTCCTATGGACTGCCACCCAGGCTCAAAGGGATCATGAGATTATTCATGCTAGAAACTTCTGTGTGCAGCCACAAGCCATTATGGGCTCTGGCATAGTTGATTAAGTCATGTGAACTCTTACAGTGGTAGACTAGCAGAAGTAGGGGATGTAGGTGGTACTGTCTACCCATCGTAAGGTCCTAACGCTTCTGAAAAACTGTGTCTTGGTCATCCGTTTCTCAAACACCATGTAGTGCGAGAAATCCATCGGAGGAGATCGAGTCTTGTGGGGAAAAGTATGCAAACCTCTGCTGAGTGTACAAACTAATCATGGTTAGCCATGTCCCCGGTTAAGGACATCTTGAGTATCTGGTTCTTGGATTATCATGTTTATCTCGTCACTCTATATATTTAATTCTGATGGGTTACTAATTACTTTTAATTGGGATTGAGACGGGGTTTACCATTCTCAATGTTTTCAACCAACTTTGTAGTTAAATAAAATTTATTCCTTTGTTGTAGGAAAAAATTGGCTTTTCGCAAAACTTATTAACCATACAGCCTCCACCAGCCATAAATGCATGTAGTGATAGCATTATTACTCTTTGTGTTACATTGCCAGCATATTCCATGTGCTGACCTGTTTTTAGGCTGCAACGTATCATGTTGCAGACTTTTCAGACGACGAGTAAGGAGCCTTAGGTCATGGTATTTCACTCAGTGATGCCGTTGGAGTTGATGGACTCACTTTATCTTCCAAGCCTTTTGTTGTTATTGTATTAGATGGCCTTAAGCCATATTTGTTGTAATAAGTTATCTTTTGAGACATTCGTTGTAATAAGTGTGTGATTGCTACTCTGTTATAAATTCTTCAAGTATTGTGTGTGTCAGCATTACCGATCCAGGGATGACACTTATGCATAGAGATCCGACCGTTTGAGGTCTGATCGCTACAAGATGGTATCAGAGCACACGCTGACTGTATGACACGTGCACTAAGTGAAAACCCTAGATCACTACTCTCTTCTCATTTTTGACTCCTCTCCATTTTCTAATCTTTAGGATGGCGGACACAAGGAACAAGTTTGCACAACCGGATGAAGACACGCCTTTTGGACGCCACTTGAAGGAAGTCACTAGGTACCTGAACATTGGAATACCAAGCTTCACCGGGACATATAACGCCACTTTACTAGAAGAGGAGCGCTGGATGATTCAAGTTCAAGTTCCAGGAAGGACATTTACGCCAGCCACTGAGCCCATAGAGTTTTCTTTTGATGCACCAACCTGGAGTCTAGGAAAGAGTATGGCAGCCCACATCACCATGGGACGCATCGGAGAAGTTTACCACAAGGATCTCAAGGATACTATCTACCAGATTTGTGGGCACCGAGATGAGCAATGGGAGATGATCAGCACCATGAAGGATAGATCCATTGCAGCTTTCATCCAGGAGTTAAACCAGCACATTCGTCGCCAGCAGAATCAGATGTGCGCAGGAATGATAGATCTAAAGAAGGCGATGACCAGGATCACGGAGCTTGAGGAAGAACTCAAGGCAACTCGTGAAGATTATGAGGAGGAAATCGTCGTACTAGTGGAGAAGAATGACGAACTGACAAGGAAGCTAGGAGTTTTCATGGGAGGCCCCGCGCAAGGAGGAGAAGACGATGAACCCAAGGAGATTCGTTCCGAAGACTACATCCTCATCGACGACACTGACTCGGACCCTGACGATAGCGATGATGACTATGTTGATGAAGCTGGAGCAGATATCATGGATTCTTTGACCGAACAATATTTCTAGTCGACCACCATATCAGTAGTAGTATTCCACAATGTAAATAGTATAGTCCAAGCACTTTGTAACGATAGTTCTAGACCGATTGTATGCCCTTGCTTGATTGATTGAGTGATATGATTGTGTTTGTCTCATGTGCATATGGGTAGTGTTTTCTCACTGGACCTCATTTTATTCTATTCTCTTCCCTCTAAACCCTCACATGCCTCCGAGACGTGACCCGGATTTACCTTTCCACCGGAGCTCACTTAGTTGATCCAGCAGCAGAATACCCTGATGCAGTTGTTAGTTCAAAACCAAGGCAACAACAACAACAACAACAACCCACCACCACCACCCCCAGTTGACAATTTAGCCAGTTTTTTGAGGTTGCAGCCGCCGGTGTTTTCCAGTAGCACCGAGCTGATTGTTGCAGATGATTGGCTCCGCAAGATTGGAAGGGAGTTAACCACTGCAGGATGCACAGATGCTGAGAAGGTGTGTTTTGCCGCGCACCAATTGGATGGACCAGCAGCCTCATGGTGGGAGAATTACACGGTCACCTATCCTATAGCCACTGTTACCTAGGACTAGTTCTAGCAGGCTTTTTGCACTGCCCATGTATCAGCAGGAGCTATGGCCATAAAGAAGCATGAGTTTGGCAACTTACGCCAGGGAGGGCGCACTATAGGCTAGTATGTGGATGACTTTAGTAAGCGAGCATGTTATGCCCCAGATGACGTCGCTACAGATGCAGCTAAGAAGGAGAAGTTCCTGGAACGACTGAATGATGAGCTGAGCATGTAGTTGATGGTGGCAAATTTCAATAACTACCAGGAGTTGGTGGATAGAGCTCTTATGCTAGAAGGGAAGCAGCAGTAGATTGACAGCCGCAAGAGGAAGTATGGACAAGGGAAGTATAATTCTAGAGCTCAGTAGAGACCCCGTTTCACCCTGAACTCGGGAGGACTTGTGCATAACCATGAAGGCCACACTCATAATGGAGGGAGTTCGCACAGCCATAGTGGCCCCAAGAATGGGAATGGCAATGGAGGAAGTAGCGGACAGAACCGTTCCAACCCGGCAACACCCGCCAAGAAAGATCTAAGGCACGTTACTTGCTACAAGTGCCAGAAGACCGGACATTACGCCAATGAATGTCCTGAAGCTAAGAATGGAAACGGCAATGGAAGCTCTAGGAAGAAGCCCAACCCTTTCACCAGGCGACAAGTGAACCACGTCAACGCGGAGGAGGTTGAAGCCCATGCAGATGCAGTAACAGGTACGTTTTTTATTAAGTCATTTACTGCAGTCGTTCTTTTGGATACTGGTGCATCGCATTCATACATATCAAGGGGATTCGTGGATAAGTTTAAACTGCCAACCCAAGCCCTTAGGTCACCCTTGTTAGTAACCTCGCCAGGAGCAGAGTATATGGCTAGCCTATGGTGTGATCGGTTACCATTAAGGATTGGTAACTACTTGTTCCCCTCAGACCTAATAGTATTGGAGTCACAAGGATTGGATGTGATATTAGGCATGGGTTGGTTATCGAAGTATGGAGGGAACATTGACTGTGCCAGTAAGTCGATTTTGCTCACCACCCCGGAAGGAAGAAGGATCATGTATGTATCCCAGCATGTGCCGAATAGGACTCAAGTAAATTCCTTAATAGGAGTTGTATAGGAGGAAGTACCAGTGGAGAAGGATTTTTCGGATGTATTTCCAGAAGAGTTTCCAGGCATGCCACCGGATAGAGACATTGAGTTTTTGATTGAGCTTTTGCCAGGCACAGGGCCCATATCTAAGAGACCGTACAGAATGCCCGCACAAGATTTGGAGGAAATTAAGAAGCAGATTAAGGATTTACTGGATAAAGGTTATATCCGCCCAAGTTCGTCACCTTGGGGATCCCCTGTACTTCTAGTGGAGAAGAAGGATGGATCATTGAGGATGGTTGTTGATTATCGAGGATTGAATGAAGTGACAATCAAGAACAAGTACCCACGGCCGATGATCAATGATTTGTTTGACCAGCTGCAAGGAGCTAAGGTGTTTTCCAAGATCGATCTGCGATCAGGATATCACCAGCTGAAGATTGGAGAGCAGGATATACCTAACACAGCTTTTACCACGAGGTGCGGGCTATATGAGTATACCGTTATGTCATTTGGCCTGACTAACGCACCTGCCTATTTTATGAACATGATGAACAAGGTGTTTATGGAGTTTTTGGATAAGTTCGTTGTGGTGTTCATTGATGATATTTTGGTCTACTCGAAGAATGAAGAAGAGCATAAGGAGCATTTGCGTTTAGTACTTGGGAAGCTCAGAGAACATCAGCTACACACCAAGTTCAGCAAAGGTGAGTTTTGGTTGAAAGAAGTCTGATTCCTTGGACATGTTATATCCGGAGAAGGAATAGCGGTAGACCCCACCAAGGTTGTCACTGTGACAAATTGGGAGTCACCCACGACAGTTGGAGAGATCCGGAGTTTCCTTAGATTCGCAAGATAGTACCGGAGGTTCATTGAGAAATTCTCGAAGATTGCAAGGCCCATGACTGAGTTGTTGAAGAAGGACACCAAATTCAAATGGACTGAGGAATGTGAGGCCAGTTTTTAGGTGTTGGAGAGACGCTTGGTTACATCACCAGTGTTGATTCTTCCAGATCAACGCAAGGATTATGAAGTGTATTGTGACGCCTCTCGTCGAGGACTTGGAGCAGTGCTTATGGAGGAAGGAAGAGTTGTTTCATATGCCTCATGATAGCTTAAACCCCATGAGTTAAATTATGCTACGCACGATTTGGAGTTAGCAGCCGTAGTGCATGCGTTGAAGACTTGGAGACATTTTCTCATCGGAAACCATTGTGAGGTATACACAGATCACAAGAGTTTGAAGTATATCTTCATGTAGAAGGAGTTAAATCTCAGGCAGAGGAGATGGTTCGAGCTCATTAAGGATTAGGATATCAGATTACATTATCATCCCGGAAAGGCTAACGTAGTAGCCGATGCGTTCAGCCGCAAGAGTCATGTCAATACACTCATGACCGGAGAGTTACCCAAGGAGTTGGCAGATGACCTTCGTGAGCTATGTTTGGAGATAGTTCCGAGAGGTTATGTAGCAGCTTTGGAGATTCAGTCTACTTTGATGGATAAGATCAGAGAAGCGCAGAAGACGGACAAGGAGATTGCCGAGATAAAGGAAAGGATTAGCAAAGGAAAAGCCAAGGGATTTCATGAGGATGAGCACGATACCCTATGGTTTGAGGACCGCGTATATGTGCCAAATGATCGGGAGATCAGGAAGTTCATTCTGCAAGAGGCCCATGACTCACCATATTCGATTCACCCAGGAAATACCTAGATGTACCTGGATCTGAAGGATAGATTCTGGTGGAACGGAATGAAGAAGGATATTGGAGAGTATGTAGCAGTTTGTGATGTATGTCGGAGAGTGAAGGCAAAGCATCAGAAGCCAGCAGGATTGCTACAATTGTTGCCGATACTCAAATGGAAGTGGGATAGGCTAGAGCATGGATTTTATCACGGGATTACCCAGGACTCGTTCAGGCTATGACTCGATATGGGTTGTAGTCGATCGTTTGAGGGAAGTAGCTCATTTCATCCCAGTGAAGACCACTTACACCAATGCTAAGTTGGCAAAGATATACATGACCAGGATCGTATGTCTGCATGGAGTCCCGAGGACCATTGTATTAGATAGAGGAGCCTAGTTTACTTCAAAGTTTTGGAATCAGTTGCATGAAACTTTGGGAACCAGACTAGAGTTCAGTACAGCTTTTCACCCGCAGACAGATGGACAGACCGAGAGAGTAAATCAGATTTTGGAGGACATGTTGAGAGCTTGTGCACTAGATTATGGATCTAGTTGGGACGATAATTTGTCGTATGCGTAGTTCTCTTATAAAAACAGTTATCAAGCCAGTTTGAAGATGGCCGCTTTCGAAGCACTGTGCGGAAGGAGGTGCAAAACACTGTTGTTGTGGGACGAAGTTGGAGACCGATAGTTGTTTGGACCAGATTTGATTAAAGAGTCTGAAGAGATGGTTAAGCTGATTCACAATAGACTCAAGGTATCCCAGTCCAGGCAGAAGATTTACGCGGATTCAAAATGCAAGGAGACAGTTTACGGAGTTGGAGACAGAGTGTATCTTTGTGTATCCCCACTTCGAGGAGTGAAGCGCTTTGGAGTTAAGGGAAAGTTAGCGCCATGTTTTGTGGGACCATACAAAGTTTTAGAACGTATGGGAGAAGTTGCTTACAAATTGGAATTACCCGAAGGATTGTCCAGAGTTCACGATGTGTTCCACGTTTCTCAGTTGAAGAAGTGCCACGCAAAGATGGCTTGTATTCCTCTAAGAGATAATTACCGCTGGAAGCAATACAGTTGGATAACGATTTGACCTATAAGGAGAAGCTAGTCAGAATTCTCAAATTTGCCAGCCGAGTTACATGCAGCAAGTGTCGGTGTAGTAGAATAGGGGTACCCTAGTACCCCGAACTTGTGCACGGGCAGTTGCAGCACCCCGCGGCAAAGGCTTGCCGGGCGAACACCGAGATCCCCCAAGGTTCCCTTGGAGCCATCCAAGAACAAAGTATTTAAGCTAAGGAGACAAGACCCCGGCAAGAGGAGCTTGTCGGGAAGGCCAACCAAGGCGCTCCAAGGAACTTGCCGCGACGCGCCACGCGCTCCGGCAAGGCAACAAGGCCCCGGCAAGAGGAGCTTGCCGGGAAGACTAAATAAGGTACCCCGAGGCCCGGTAAGCGACGAGCTTTTGGACCCGGCAAGATAACAACAGTGGCAAGGCGCTTGCCGCGGCAGGCGGCCACTCTGCGCCCACGCTCCAGCGCATCCACCAACGTGTCGCTCTGGGGGCCTCTCCGGGCGCGCGTGGCGGGAGGCTGTGCAGCCAGCGGTGCGCAGTGGCATGCGAAGCTGACAAGATCGCCATCGTGGCCAACGGTGGCGCCCCTAACGGTCCTTTTCTGCACTGTTCGGGCGACTCAGACGGGCATTTAATGCCCTTGTCCCCCGCCGTCAGGGTTAGGTAGGGTGCACTGTACAAGCAACTGTATCAACTACCTCGCTTTTTATGTTTTTACCCTCCTCTGTGTTGCCACCTGTCGGTGACCCCTTTAGCGTATAAAAGGAGGCCCATGCGCAACGTAGAGGAGGTTCGGGGTTTTAGAGGTTCGGACAGTTTGCTTCGATTCATTCGTAGCCCAGAAAACATCACACTCTCTCGCTCGAGAGCAAGAACACCAGATAATACAACCAGACAAGCAGCAGTAGGAGTGTTATCTCTCCGGAGAGCTCCGAAGCTGGGTAAACCGCTCGTGTGCCTTGCCTCGATTTGCTCTTCGTGCGACATTCGCCCCCCGCCGAACCGAAAGGGGCCTGGTCTGCCGGCCCCATAGGTATTCGTGGATCAGTTTCCCCGACATCTTTGGCGCGCCAGGTAGGGGGTGTTGATATTGTGTGAACCAGATCCGGCGTTCACACGAGCTAGATATTTATTCCCTTCATCAACATGCCACCGAAGAAGAAGACTTAGGCGGCAGCCGCTCCATCCACATCACTTCCGCCACCGTTGGAGCAAACGAGTGGTGGGATGGACGCCGGCGGAAGAAAGGACGTCGACGAGGAAGCTCATGATGCCGCCAGGTCCAAGAACAAGGCTGCACAAACCTCGGCGACTGTACATGTTCCGCGCCACTCTCAGGAGGCGCAAGATCAAAAGCGTCATGGCACTAGCAGTGCCATACGCATGATAGCCCAAGACCAAGCTAGTGGATCTCGGGGCGCTCAAGACCAGCATGCACGCCAGCGTGCTGGCACGAGCGGGGCACGGTCGCCTGGACGGGATACTGCTCCTTCTAACATAGTTAGAAGTTCGAGCATGTCCCGCTCCTCGCGCCGTCCGCCACTGCCACCCACCACTCCAACAGAAGCTTTGGCGCGAGCTCAAGTTCTCCTAGATTACCCTCCGACGTCGGACAAGATCGACGAATGGAGGGCCACCATTCAGAGTCTCATCAGCTACGCCAACGGCGACACTCCACGGCGGCCAAGCGTGTCGCCGCCGCGGCAGGACCGCCGGACGCGAGCCGGTGGCGACGAAACGGGCGGAGGTGCAACTACCATGCAATCACCGCCCCGAAGGCCAAGATCGCCGACTCGCCGGATCCACCTCGACAGCGACTCCACTACATTGTCGGATCCACGAGCTCGTCGCGATCAGCGCCAAGTTCTTCATGATCGACAACAAGAAGACGCTCGAACCCGCATCGAGCGCCGAAGAGAAGCACGACGTCAATCCGACAAGCGCGCTGGGCCCTCTGTTGACATGCATGCGGCAGGGGAACCAGGCGATCTGCCGTACGCGGTAGGTTGTCCTGCGTTCACTCGTGAGCTGCGGCAAGTCCAGTGGCCCAGCACAAAGAACTTCAAGCCAGATGTACCGGAGAAGTACGACGGCAAGACACATCCGTCAGAGTTCCTCAGCATCTACACCATCGCGGTGCAGGCTGCCGGGGGACGGGATGACAAGATCCTTGCCAACTACTTCCTGTTGGTGCTCAAGCCCAACGTCAGATCCTGGCTCATGCACTTGCCGGACAACTCCATATCCTCTTGGGCTGATCTGTGCCATCAGTTTGTCGGCGCCTTTACAGGCGGACACAAGCCTCATGGCCAGGAGAGTGATCTTCATCTGCTCGCTCAGAAGGAAGGAGAGCCCCTGCGCAAGTACATTCAGAGATTCAGTAGTGTGCAGCACAACATCCCAGACGTCCACCCTTCCGCGGTGATCAGCGCGTTCCATCAGAACGTGCGGAACCGCAGGATGCGGAAGGAAATGGCGATGTGCAAGATCAGGGACGTCAGTGAGTTATATGCACTGGCCGACAAGTGTGCGCGTGCTGAGGAAGGGAGGAGACTCCCCGGAGAAAATATAGGAGCGGGGGGATCTGACAGTGAAGATGCTGCCCCGACAAGGAAAAACCGGCAGCGGAACAACAGAAGGAGGAAAGGCAAAGAAGTGCTAGTTGTTGAGCAGTCCGGCAACGGTGGTGGCGCCAAGGAAGCCAAAGCTGGTGACTCCGGCAAGGAGGTTGCCGCGGAGGTGGCAGTCGCCGACAAGCAGGACGGCACCAACAAGCAGTATTGCAAGATTCACCGCACCAAGGGCCATGATCTCCAGAACTGTAAGAAAGACGAGCAGCTTGTTGAGCAACAGAAAGCTGAATACGAGCGGCGCGACAAAGAGAAGGCCCAGGAAGGAGCTGGTGGGTCCGGCAAGAAACGTCCCGGCCGAGGAGGACGCCGCGGCAAGGCCAAGCAGCGGCAAGGAGACAGACCTCCCCGTGGCCGCGACAAGGATGAAGATGATAACGAAGATGAAGATATGGATGATGAGGAGACTGATGAGCAGGAGTTCCAGAAAGCCACAGAGGTCCTGTGCGTTGATGGTGGTGCTTCTCTGCATGCCTCGCACCGCCAGCTCAAGCAATGGGTGCGGGAAGTTAATGCAGCAGAACCACCCGTCGAGTCACGCAAGCCTCTGAAATGGTTCGGCACGCCTATCATCTTTGATATTGAGGACCACCCGGATCGCATAACTGCGGTCCGGTGCTTGCCGATGTTGGTTTCACCAACAATCCGCAACCTCAAGGTCACTAAGATGCTAGTTGACGGCGGGGCCGGCTTGAACCTGATCTCCTCCGCGGTGCTCCAGAAACTCCAGATCCCTGACAGCGAGCTCGAAGAGACCGGCACATTTCAAGGAATCAACCCGGGAAGGAGCAAGCCAAAGGGAAAGATCACGTTGTCGGTAACATTTGGCAGCGAGCTGAACTTCAGGACCGAGAGGGTCACGTTTGACGTTGCCGACTTTCCATTGCCTTACAATGGAATCCTTGGCCGACCGGCACTCGCCAAGTTCATGGCAGCCTCTCACTATGCGTACAACGTACTGAAAATGCCAGGCCAATAAGTGTCATCTCTGTCCCTGGCGACAAGAAGGATGCTCTTATCTGTGCCGACAAGATCTACCGGGAAGCAGCAGCCGCAGCAGAACGCAGGACACTTGCCGCTGAAGCTCCCGGGGGGAAGAAGAAGACCAAGTCCGGCAAGAGCTCTGATGCCCACTCCGGCAAGCGCACCTCTTCGGAGTGCTGCGCTACCGTCGAGGACGCACCATCGAGCTCCACCGGCAAGTGTAAGAAGGCAATGGAAGCTCCACCTGAGACTAAGAAGGTGTCCGCCAAGGAGGATGGCACTGGTGGTACCTTCACCATCAGCGCCACTCTTGACCCCAAATAGGAAAGTGCGCTCGTTGCTTTCCTGCGGGCGAATGTCGACGTGTTTGCGTGGCAACCGTCTGATATCCCCGGTGTTCCCAGGAAAGTAATTGAGCACCACCTTGCCGTCTGTCCTCATACGCGGCCCGTCAAGCAAAGAGTCAGGAAGCAGGCAGTAGAGCGCCAAGAATTCATCGCAGAAGAAATCAAGAAGTTGGAAGCAGCAAGCCTTGTCAGAGGAGTGCTCCATCCCACGTGGTTGGCCAATCCTGTTGTTGTGCGCAAGGCTAACGGGAAATGGAGACTTTGTATTGACTTCACTGATGTTAATAAAGCCTGTCCCAAAGACCCATTTCCCTTGCCGCGTATTGACCAGATTGTTGACTCCACAGCCGGATGTGATTTGCTTTCATTTCTTGATGCATACTCAGGATACCATCAGATCTTCATGGCAGAAGAAGATGAAGAGAAAACCGCATTTATCACCCTGTGTGGCACGTACTGCTTCGTACGGATGCCTTTCGGTTTGAAGAATGCTGGTTCAACATTCGCAAGGGTAGTCCACCATGCTTTTGAGCCACAAATACACAGAAATGTGGAAGCTTACATGGATGACATAGTGGTCAAGAGCAAGAACAAGGCGACCCTGATTCAAGATTTAGACGAAACATTTGCAAATCTGCGCAAGATCAACCTCAAGCTTAACCCCGAGAAGTGCGTGTTTGGAGTCCCTTCCGGCAAGCTTCTCGGGTTCTTCGTGTCTCAGCGGGGAATTGAAGCCAATCCCGACAAGATCAAAGCCATTGAGCAGATCGATGCACCAAAGCGCGTCAAGGATGTACGAAGGCTTGCCGGTTGCGTGGCTGCTCTCAGCAGGTTTATCTCTAAATCTGCTGAGCGCGCCCTGCCATTTTTCAAAATTTTGAAAAAGGCAGGTCCAATGAAATGGACTCCGGAAGCGGAGGCTGCACTGCAGGACTTGAAGAGATACCTGTCCTCCACTTCAATGCTTGTCGCACCTAAGCCACAAGAGAAGTTGCTGCTATATATAGCGGCAACCAATCAAGTGGTTAGTGCTGCATTAGTGGCGGAGAGGGAGGCGGATGATGAGCCAGCAACCACGGCAGATCCATCCAGCGACAAGCAGGGGGCTTCGTCGACAAGCTCTGGTCCCGACAAACATGGGTTTGCGCAGGAACATGATAAGATGCCAAGGAGAATGGTGCAACGCCCAGTTTACTTTGTCAGTTCTCTTCTGCAGGGGGCTAGATCAAGGTACTCTGGTGTGCAGAAGTTTCTTTTCGGCCTCCTCATGGCCTCAAGAAAGCTGCGCCATTACTTCCAAGCACATGAGATCACAGTCGTCACTCGCTTTCCACTGAAGAGGATACTGCAAAATCCAGAAGCAACGGGCAGGATTGTCGAGTGGGCGCTGGAACTGTCAAGCTTTGGCCTCAAGTTTGAGAGCACCTCAACTATCCAAAGCAGAGCATTGGCAGAGTTCATAGCAGAGTGGACGTCAACCCTAGATGAAGAAATTTCAGAAACGAGCATCCCCGTCAAAGAGGCAAGCAAAGAGTGGCTAATGTACTTTGATGGTGCCTTCTCGCTGCAAGGCACCGGTGCAGGCGTGCTGCTTGTCGCACCCACCGGAGAGCACCTCAAGTACGTAGTCCAGATGCACTTTCCCAAAGAGCAAGCAACCAACAATACTGCAGAGTATGAAGGATTGCTTGCCGGTCTCAGAATCGCAGCAGACCTTGGGATTAAGAAGCTCATTGTCAGGGGTGACTCACAGCTTGTCGTCCGACAAGTGAACAAGAACTACCAGAGTCCGTTGATGGAAGCGTATGTTGATGAAGTGAGGAAGCTAGAAGAGCACTTTGACGGCCTACAAATGGAGCATATCCCAAGAGCTCAGAATGATATTGCTGATGGCCTGTCAAAGTGCGTAGCACTAAAGTTACCTGTGGAACCAGGGATCGTTGTGCTTAAGTTGACTCAACCATCCGTACACCATCAACTGGACAAAGCAAGAAGAGGAAGTTGGTTTCTGGTGACTACTTTCTAGCAGAGCTCCCCGAAGCCGCCGCCAAGAAAGTCCCCAAGATCAAAACCAAGGATGCTGAGGGGCAGTCTGCTCCGGCAAGCCTTATGGTTTGTTCCGTTGAAGCAGACGCTCCCGATAAGTTTTGCTCCGGCAAGCTTGCCGGGGAACATCAAGCTCCGGCAGGGCCGCAAGCCCTTGCCGTAGAAGCGGATGTTCCCGCAGCAGCAAATGTGCCTTTAGTCCTTGTTGTTGAGCCACAAGCTCCAACATGGGCACAGCGGATTGTCCACTTCCTTCAGACTGGAGAACTTCCCGAAGAACACGAAGAAGCGGAAAGAGTAGCCCGGCAGTCAAGTATGTACCAGTTTGTCGATAGCATACTGCACAGAAGAAGACTCAACGGTGTGAAATTGAAGTGTATTCGCCGGGAAGATGGACAAAAGCTGTTGGCGGAGATACATGGAGGCATATGTGGCCACCACATTGGCGCAAGAGCACTTGCCAGCAAAGCTTTTCGGCAAGGTTTCTTTTGGCCGACAGCCCTCCAGGATGCAACTGCACAAGTAACCAAGTGTGAAACGTGCCAGTTCCACTCCAAACAGATACACCAGCCAGCTCAAGCTCTCCAGACAATCCCTTTATCCTGGCCGTTTTCGGTCTGGGGGCTCGATATCCTCGGCCCTTTCCCCCGAGCTGTCGGGGGCTTTGAGTAATTGTACGTCGCAATCGACAAGTTCACAAAGTGGCCGGAAGTGCAGCCAGTGAGGAAGGTGACAGCACAGTCAGCAGTCAAGTTCTTCAGGTCAATTGTTTGTCGTTTCGGGGTCCCTAGCAGGATCATCACCGACAACGGCACGCAATTCACGAGCCGCACCTTCATGCAGTACGTCCAAGACCTTGGCGCCAAGGTCTGCTTCGCTTCTTTTGCTCATCCAAGAAGCAACGGTCAAGCAGAGAGGGCAAATGCTGAAGTGCTGCGCGGGCTCAAGACCAGAACTTTCGACAGGCTGCACAGGTGCGGAAGGAACTGGATCAAGGAGCTACCGGTGGTTCTTTGGTCGATCAGAACGACGCCAAATCGAGCCACTGGCCAGACACCTTTGGCTCTAGTCTATGGAGCAGAGGAAGTTCTCCCCACGGAACTCGTATATGGATCACCTCGAGTGCTCGCTTATGATGAGCTTGAGCAAGAACAGCTGCGGCAAGACGACGCGCTGCTCCTTGAGGAAGATCGTCTTCAGGCTGTTGTACGAGCTTCTCGATACCAGCAAGCTTTGCGCCGCTATCATAGCCGCAAAGTTAAAGCCAGAAGCTTCGAGGAAGGCGACCTTGTTCTTCGGCGTGTTCAGTCCGCCAAGAATTCCAACAAGTTGACGCCGAAGTGGGAAGGCCCTTATCGGGTGAGATGAGTCACAAGGCCTGGCGCTGTCCGCCTTGAGACCGAAGATGGCATTCCGGTGAGCAACTCCTGGAACATAGAACATCTTCGTAAGTTTTTCCCATAAGGCGCGGTTGCTGGAACCCGTTCCGGCAACCGTTGTACAAGTCTTGCCGCTGTTGCATGTAATCCTTTGTACAAAGCCGGGCGCAGATCCCGTGCATAAGTAAAACCCCATGTGCTCCGCACAGCTTGTCCATTTCATGCGTTAGTTCCTTTCTTGCATGCCATTATTTGACACTTTGTGCAGCACCTACATCCGGTAAGCAGTAACGAGCCGAAGAGCTCCATATTATTATTTTCTCTTCTTTCTTTTTCTTTTAAAGGAAAAGAAGGTTCTCTCACACACAAGTTTGCCGGGGAGGGAAGGAGAAGATTGTGGTATGGACCAGGCGTCGTTCAAGCAAAGACTTGCCTTACCGGGAAGCAAATGACAGAAAAGCTAAGTTGCCAAAGTTTGAGCAATCACTTTTTAAATTTTTGAGTTATCTTCCTCGAACGACCCTGCTTTGTATGGAAAACCTGTGCGCGGAGGAACCAACTCGTGGCTAGTCGCGCCCTTACTTTGTTTCGAGTCCGCTCAACAGCTTAAGCATGCTGCATCTAGTCGCGACAAGGTTTCTTGTCGGAAGCAGCGCCGCCAGCAGGCTGCTGAAGTTCCGCACTCAGCGCTCGCGGCTCGGGCGCCTGCGCCGACAAGTTCCCTAGAAGCGTAGGGTAATAACATACAAAGGAAGGAATCTAGTAAAGGAAATAACATGGCAATTGATAGATAGAAATAAAGTTATATTACAAGATAACTTGCCGCAACTCTAACAGACTGTTTTCATAACATGATTAGCAGCGACAAGGGAAAAGAAGAAATGGGCGGCCTAATCTACGCGTCCGCCCTCGACTCTCTTGATCTCGCTCACCTTGTCCACAATGGGTGCGACAAGGGCCTTGAGTGCATCCAGATCAGCGTCAGGCGGCAAGGACCTGAGGACGTTGGTGAAGCTGAGGCCTAGATTGCGGAAGGCTACCTTCATCAGCACCTTCTGGAGAACCCCGGCGCAGATTTTGCGCGACTCGTCGGCCAGCTGCTTCGGGATCCTCTCCCGGAGCCGCTGGAGTGCCGTCGCCACGCCCTTGAAGAATAGGCTGAGCTTGGCGCTGGGTTGAAGACTCTCGTCGGAAGGATATCCAAAGTCCTCCATCCCCAGCTGCGCCAGCTCCTCGTTGATGACTGCGGCAGTGTTCACCAGACCCTCGGTCCAGTGCTCCACTGTGTCTCTGAACGAGTTCTGGGTAACTGCAATGCTCTCCAGCAGCGCCGCATCAGCCTTGACCTTCTCCGACAAGGTCTTCTCCCGCTCCTTGGCGGCCTCCAGCGTCTGCATCAACGTGGCCAGCTTCAGCTCCAGGTCTGCTTTGGAATCCTTGGCGGCGCTGAGCTCCTTGCCCCTCTCAGCGAGAAGGCCTTGCAGCTCACCGTGGGCGGCAGCATCCTTCTCACGCTCACGCTTGAGCGTGGCAAGCTCCTCGCCGCTCTTCCCAATATTGGCCTCCAGCTGCGCCACCTTCTCCTCTAGCTCTTTCTTGGCAGCCTCTGCAGTTGCCGCGGCGTCCTTTGCCTCCTTGAGCGCCCCGCCAAGTGCTTGCTCACGCTCAGCGAGCTCTTCCTCGTAGCTGTCGAGGTTGGCCTTCTGCTGCACTAGTTCACCTTCCCGCGCGGACTGCTTCTCGGCAGCCAGCCTTTGTTCCTCCTCAGCCTCGGCCTTCTCGAGAAGAAAGGCCGTGTGCTCCTCGTCGACTCGCTCCCGCTCCTGCGCAAGGGACCGGAGAGCTTCTTGATTTTGGCCCCGGAGCTCCTCCGCGCGCTTTTCCATGTCAACTCCCGCCTTCGCGACAAGCGCTTCCCGGGAAGCCATCTTGGCTTGCCGGGTGCGGTAGAGTGACAGCAGCTTCCGCAGCAGCTGCTCCTCCTCAGGCTCGCCGCTGCTGCTGCCGGGCGCGTCAACTAATGACAGTCCAACAGAGGCGAGCACCTCCCCATCAAAAGTCTCCCCCTCGACCGACGCCCTGGAGCTCGACGCCCAGGGTAGCTTGATGAAGATATTGTACCGGCCTTCAAGTAGGCACTGGGCTGGGCCTCCTCGGAGTCCGGCTCCGCAGAAGCGGCAGAGGGTTCGGCGGTCGGCACAGCGCCCGGCGCTCCTGCGGCCTCAGGGTCGTCAGTGCGATCGCCCGACCCCTCGCTGGCTACCGCAGCAGCAGCCCCGGCGGCCTCCTCACTGGCTGTCTCATCAGCACCGGCACCTTCCTCGCCGGCGCCCTCTGTCTCCATTGGCTCAGCCGTAGATGGGTCTGAAGAACGAAGAAGGGTGGAAAATCAATCAAAAATCCAAAAAAGGAAAAACGGAAGAAGCAGAACCCAAGGGAAAGTTTCTGGGCAAGTGGATTACCTGCGCCAAGATCTTTAGTTGCGGCCTCGGTCGCCGCAGGATCAGCAGTGCTGTCCCTTGTCGGAGAGTCCCCCCTTGCCGGAGAGCGCTCCCTTGCCGGGGACTCTTCCCTTGGCGGCGCAGTCGAAGCAGGTGGCACTTCGGGACCAGCCTCCGGGCGCTCCTGATGAGGCTGCTCTGCTCCTGCACAAGTCAACAAGCAGGATATCAACAAAGGAAAAAGCACTCAAGCGCGCCCGACAGCAGAAGGCTAAACTATGAACTTACGCTGGGGGCTGCTCTGAGCGGTAATTGCCGGGTCTGTCAAGGTGGTCTCGGGCCCACCTCCTGCTGACACGATGGGGTCATCCTCGATGACGATCACCGCGGCCTTGGCCCTCTTCGCCGCTCTCTGGGCCAGTGTTCTGAAAAGAAAGGAGTCCAGATTGAAGCAAGTCAGATACAAGATATAAACAGCAAGATTGAAGGATTATAAGAGCACCAAAGAAACTCACTCTTCTTCCTCTTCGTTGAAGCTGAGCGCGGAAAGATCGAAGTCCGGCCCTCCTCCGGTGCGGCGAGGTGGAGGAGTAGGATCCCTTGCCCGCTTGGCGGGGGCAGTGGCAGTGGCCCGGGAAGATCCCGCTCCAGTTGCCGCTGTTGCGTGAGGCGCTTCTGTGGCAACATTGCTTGCCGCGGTAGAGCGTGTCGCGCAGCTCGGTGGCTGTGGAGCCGGCTGCCGCCCCGCTGCATCCCCGGCCCTGCGAAGGCGCCTCCTTGGCGGGGCCGGGGGCTCCGCCTGCGGCAAGCTCTCTGAAGGCTCAGCCTCCTCCTCGCCGGCCTCGCTCGGCTCGGCTTCGGAACCGGCAGGCTCCTCCTCGCCAACGAACTCCGCGCGCTCGGCAAGGTTTGCCGCCTCTGCAGCCTCCGCCTCCTCCACAGTGAACCCAAACACGCCCGCAGCAGCTGCGGCCGCAGCCTCTTCCGCCCTAGTAGCAATGAGCTGCAGCTCCTCGTCGGTGGTGTCACGGGTGAGGCTCTTCTGCTCGTCAGCGCGGACCGGCACTTCCTCCAAGGTGTCGAAGAACGCTCGCACAACGTCATCCGCAGGCTCTTGCCAAGTTGGGACGATGCCGTGTGAATCGCACAACAGCATCATGGCGCGGATCCGGTCAAGCGAAGAGTTATTGCACAAAGGAACTACGCCCCTCGGCAGTGTGAATGGGTGCTGGGGGTCACATTTGAATAACTCCAAGAGCATTGCGTCCAGCTCCAAGACGGTGAAGTTGTAGTTGAGGCCCGGCCGCAGCCTCATGATGTCCGCCGAATTCTTGAATTCCCAAGCGGGCCTCCCCCTCTCCTGCAGGGGGGCAATGCAGCGGCGGAGGAAATCTGCCCCGACAGCACCTACGGTGAGCCCGGCAAGCCTGAGGCGAAGAATCCTAGTGATGGCGATCTTCAGCCTCTCGTCTTTCGGGGCCACGTTGCTCCAGTCATTGCCGCGCACTATTGGAGTTTGGCGCACGGCGGTGAAGGGCTGCGGATTCTCCTCAACGATCCAGCACCACTCCGCTCTCCACTCCTCCCACTTGCTGCGGAGCTCACCCTCCAAGTACGCCTCTTTCTTGCCGACTCTCGAGACCCAGGCAATCCCTCCGGCAAGCGGCTCTCCTCTCTCTACCCGAGGTATGAAGAAGTGGCGAAAAAGGGCAACACTAGGGTGGACTCCGACAAATTTTTCGCACAAGTGTGCGAAAACTGCCATGGTCAGGACAGCATTGGGGGTGAAGTCAAGGAGGCGGAAGCCATATGTGTTCATAATATCACAGAAGAACTCCGAGAAGGGCGGGCAGAGCCCGCAATAGAAGAATAGCGGGAAGAACGGGTACCCATTTGGAGCCAACTCTGAGGCAGCGGCCGGGAGTACCCTCGTGCGCGGATGCGCACGCGTCTCCGTCGCCCAAAAGAGGTAGAAGTACTCCCTCAGCTCCTGCACGCCGAGCTGGGGGGTGAAGATCGCCCGCTCCTTCCGCAGCGCCGCGAGCCGCTGCGCCTCAGCCGACTTCACACCCTTTCCCTTGTCGGCTTTCGGGGCCATGGCGGAGGTGGTGGGGAAAGTCGACGGCGTGGTGATGCTGGTGGCAATGGGGGGGGGGGCGGAGCGCTGCTCTCTCGGCTTCGAGAAGAAGGCGGGAGCGGCGGAGTTTGTGAAGAAGGAGTAGCAGCAACCAGCGAGGGGGAACGAACTGCCTCTGTTTCCTCTGCTTATAAAGAGGGACGAGGCGGACGTTTCAGCCTTCCAAATAAATGACCACCCACGATCTCTCCCACGATGCCGCATTCAACGCGTGCCGTTATGGGAGAGCGCGATGGATGTGGAGCAAGATTTGGCGCGGCCCAGCCCGTGTGTGCCCGTGCCCTGTCTTGGGCCTGGCCCAACAGCGCTCGGCACCGTGTCTGGCCCAGGCCCGGGGGCTCCTGTCGGTGTACTAGAATAGGGGTACCCTAGTACCCCGAACTTGTGCACGGGCAGTTGCAGCACCCCGCGGCAAAGGCTTGCCGGGCGAACGCCAAGATCCCCCAAGGTTCCCTTGGAGCCATCCAAGAACAAAGTATTTAAGCTAAGGAGAAGAGACCCCGGCAAGAGGAGCTTGCCGGGAAGGCCAACCAAGGCGCTCCAAGGAACTTGCTGCGACGCGCCACGCGCTCCGGCAAGGCAACAAGGCCCCGGCAAGAGGAGCTTGCCGGGAAGACTAAATAAGGTACCCCGAGGCCCGGTAAGCGACGAGCTTCTGGACCCGGCAAGATAACAACAGCGGCAAGGCGCTTGCCGCGGCAGGCGGCCACTCTGCGCCCACGCTCCAGCGCATCCACCAACGTGTCGCTCTGGGGGCCTCTCCGGGCGCGCGTGGCGGGAGACTGTGCAGCCAACGGTGCGCAGTGGCATGCGAAGCTGACAAGATCGCCATCGTGGCGAACGGTGGCGCCCCTAACGGTCCTTTTCTGCACTATTCGGGCGACTCAGACGGGCATTTAATGCCCTTGTCCCCTGCCGTCAGGGTTAGGTAGGGTGCACTGTACAAGCAACTGTATCAACTACCTCGCTTTTTACGTTTTTACCCTCCTCTGTGTTGCCACCTGTCGGTGACCCCTTTAGCGTATAAAAGGAGGCCCATGCGCAACGTAGAGGAGGTTCGGGGTTTTAGAGGTTCGGACAGTTTGCTTCGATTCATTCGTAGCCCAGAAAACATCACACTCTCTCGCTCGAGAGCAAGAACACCAGATAATACAAACAGACAAGCAGCAGTAGGAGTGTTATCTCTCTGGAGAGCTCCGAAGCTGGGTAAACCGCTCATGTGCCTCGCCTCGATCTGCTCTTCGTGCGACCTCCGCCCCCCACCGAACCGAAAGGGGCCCGGTCCGCTGGCCCCATAGGTGTTCATGGATCAGTTTCCCCGACAGCAAGGTTATCAAATTCTGCAAAGTTCAGTGGAGCCACCATACCGAGGATGAAGCCACCTGGGAACGAGAGGAAGACCTACGGAAGGATCACCCTCACCTATTTGCTAGCCAACCCGAATCTCGAGGGCGAGATTCATCTTAAGTGGGGTAGGTTTGTAACATCCCAAATTTTCAATTTGGAATGTTATACATTAGATCATCATTGCATATCATATTTTATTGCATTTTGGTTTGATCCTAGAAATTCTACGCAACTCAATGACCCACGGAGAGAGTTGGGGATTTCGTTATTTTCATATTTGAGTTTTCTCAAATTTTGAAGAGAGGATCGTTTGATTTTAATTATTTTTCTCTTGAATATTTATTTTATAAAAATAAAAATAGAGAGAATAAAATGACTTCCACAAAATAAAGAAATATTGGAGATTTATATTAAAATCAAATAAGATTTTTATTCGGAGTTTTATCGCTATTTTATTTGAATTAGGAAAATATGCGTTTTTCAAAATTGCATTAGAGTCCCAAATAAATGTTCACCTTGTCCGGCCTATTTTTAGAGGACGGGGAAAATTTATTTCAGGATTTTTGGAGCCCGTTTAGTATTTCTTTTTTTTCTGCATGGAATATTTAAAAAAAATGCCAACCGACTTAACGGGCCGTGTCCGACCCGGACACCGCGCCCGGCCGGCCTTAAAGAGCCGGGAGGCCCGAGCCGCAGCCCAGCCCCCCAAACCCTAGCGCCGCCACCCGCTGCTGCCACCGCCGCAAGCTGCCGCC
>NC_041382.1:332422660-332488498 GCF_002162155.2 Triticum dicoccoides
CGGCCATCCACTGACCTCGTCCCGAGGTAGCCGCCCGATCCGCCGCCGGTTTCGCCGAAAAAACCGTTCGTTTTTTTTTGAAAACCTAGATCCGTTTTTTAGATCCGGTTCAGTTTTATTTTTTCTTTGGTTTTGTTATTTTAGCGAACGCCCGTTCGTTAGTTTGTTTTAATGAACGGTTTTCACCATTTAGCCGCAGACAACGAACGTTCGTTCGTTAGCCTGTTCGTCAGTTTTTCTTTTTCTCGGATTTTCCGCGATTATTTTTTATCACGATTTCTGATCCGATTTTCGTTTTAGTTTATCTTTTCGCTTGTTTATCGGAATCAGGTGATTCAAGCGCCTAGAGTTTTGTCTTGAAGCCCTCTTTTTGTTTAACCAACTTAAACAAGTTTTTGCTACTGTAAAATTTGAATTTAGTCCAGATTAGTAAACGAAGCTTGTTTCTTTCGCCATTCGAGTTTTGTTGCTTCATTCGATTTGATTCTTTTTGCAAACCAGAGTTCTTAAGTTGAACTTTCTGGTTAGATTTCTTATTTGAGTTTTGCCTGTGCCCTTGCTTGATTGCTTATTTTATGCTTGTTTGTTACGATAGAGTGCCCGGAGTGTGAAGCGTGCTACTACGAGTCTCTAGGTTTCGCGGATCATCAGCAAGGCAAGTAACACTTTGATCATACCTCTTTACTACCCAGTTTTATTGCATTAGATCAATCCTCAAACAATTGCATGGTTAGGATCTGAAATACATTGTGGGTTGGGAAGTAGTTGAGGTAGTACCTATTCACCTGTTTACTATCAAACCTTGGGAGTTACCTCTATGTTGCTTATACCGCTATGCTATGCTCGTAGACGTGGATTGGGTTTGAGTGTATCCATGACAGATGTGAGATTGTTAATTAATGGTTCAACTTAAGATGGCAACTTAAATACACATCTAGGTGGACTGAGGAACCTGGGGAATTCTAGTGATTGCCTGTATTTTGGAAATCCCGGGGTACCGTGTGATTTTCCTATGGACTGCCACCCAGGCTCAAAGGGATCATGAGATTATTCATGCTAGAAACTTCCGTGTGCAGCCACAAGCCATTATGGGCTCTGGCATAGTTGATTAAGTCGTGTGAACTCTTATAGTGGTAAACTAGCAGATGTAGGGGATGTAGGTGGTACTGTCTCGGTCATCTGTTTCTCAAACACCATGTAGTGCGAGAAATCCAACGGAGGAGATCGAGTCTTGTGGGGAAAAGTGCGCAAACCTCTGCAGAGTGTACACACTAATCATGGTTAGTCGTGTCCCCGGTTAAGGACATCTTGAGTATCTGGTTCTGGGATTGTCATGTTGATCTCGTCACTCTATATACTTAATTCTGATGGGTTATTAATTACTTTTAATTGGGATTGAGATGGAGTTTACCATTCTCAATGTTTTCAACCAACTTTGTAGTTAAATAAAATTTATTCCGTTTTGTAGGGAAAAATTGGCTTTTCCCAAAACTTATTAACCATAGAACCTCCACCGGCCATAAATGCATGTAGTGATAGCATTATTACTCTTTTGTGTTACATTGCCAGCATATTCCATGTGCTGACCCGTTTTCTGGCTGGAACGTATCATGTTGCAGACTTTTCAGACGACGAGTAAGGAGCCTTAGGTCGTGGTCTTTCACTCAGTGATGCCGTTGGAGTTTATGGACTCACTTTATCTTCCAAGCCTTTCGCTTTTATCGTATAAGATGGCCTTAAGCCATATTTGTTGTAATAAGTTCTCTTTTGAGACATTCGTTGTAATAAGTGTGTGATTGCTACTCTGTTATAAATCCCTCAAGTACTGTGCGTGTCAGCATTACGGATCCAGGGATGACACTTATGCACAGAGATCCGACCGTTTGAGGTCTGGTCGCTACAGGATTAAACTCGACGAGCCTAGCATATGCAGATATGGCCTCGGAACACTGAGACCGGAAGGTCGAACGTGAATCATATAGTAGATACGAATAACATAGTGATGTTCACCATTGAAAACTACTCAATCTCACATGATGATCGGGCATGGTTTAGTTGATATGGATCACATGATCATTTAGATGACTAGAGAGATATCTATATAAGTGGGAGTTCTTAAGTAATATGATTAATTGAACTTTAATTTATCATGAACTTAGTACCTGATAGTATTTTGCATGTCTATGTTGTTGTAGATCAATGGCCCGTGCTACCATTCCCTTGAATTTTAATGTGTTCCTAGAGAAAGCTAAGTTGAAAGATGATGGTATGAACTACACGGACTAGGTCCATAACTTGAGGATTATCCGCATTGCTACAAAGAAGAATTATGTCCTAGAAGCACGGCTAGGTGCAAGACCCACTGCAGGAGCAACTCCGGATGTTATGAACGTCTGGAAAAGCAAAGTTGATGACTACTCGATAGTTCAGTGTGACTTGCTTTACGGGTTAGAACCGGGACTTCAACGATGTTTTGAATGTCATGGAGCATATGAGATGTTCCAGGATTTGAAGTTAATATTTCAAGCAAATGGCTGGATTGAGAGATATGAAGTCTCCAATAAGTTCTACAGCTATAAGATGGAGGAGAATAGTTCTGTTAGTGAATATATACTCAGAATGTCTGGGTACCACAACCACTTGACTCAACTGGGAGTTAATCTTCCTGATGATAGTGTCATCGACAGAGTTCTTCAATCACTGCCACCAAGCTACAAAAGCTTCGTGATGAACTATAATATGCAAGGGATGGATAAGACAATTCCCGAGCTCTTTGCGATGCTAAAGGCTGCGGAGGTAGAAATAAAGAAGAAGCATCAAGTGTTGATGGTTAACAAGACCACTAGTTTCAAGAAGAAGGGCAAAGGGAAGAAGAGGAACTTCAAGAAGAACGGCAAGAAAGTTGTTGCTCAAGTGAAGAAGCCCAAGTCTGGACCTAAGCCTGAGACTGAGTGCTTCTACTGCAAAGGGACTGGTCACTGGAAGCGGAACTGCCCCAAGTATTTGTCGGATAAGAAGGATGGCAAAGTGAAAGGTATACATGTTATTGATGTGTACCTTACTAATTCTCGTAGTAGTGCTTGGGTATTTCATACTGGTTCTGTTGCTCATATTTGCAACTCGAAACAGGGGGTACGGATTAAATGAAGATTGGCTAAGGACAAGGTGACGATGCACGTGGGAAATGGTTCCAAAGTCGATGTGATCGCCGTCGGCACGCTACCTCTACATCTATCTTCGGGGTTGGTTTTAGACCTGAATAATTGTTATTTGGTGCCCGCGTTAAGCATGAACATTATATCTGGATCTTGTTTGATGCAAGACGGCTATTCATTTAAATCAGAGAATAATGGTTGTTCTATTTATATGAGTAATATCTTTTATGGTCATGCACCCTTGATGAGTGGTCTATTTTTGTTGAATCTCGATAGTAGTGATACACATATTCATAGTATTGAAGCCAAAAGATACAAGTTTAATAATGATAGTGCAACTTGTTTGTGGCACTGCCGTTTAGGTCATATTGGTGTAAAGCGCATGAAGAAACTCCATGATGATGGACTTTTGGAATCACTTGATTATGAATCACTTGATGCTTGCGACCCATGTCTCGTGGGCAAGATGACTAAGACTCCATTCTCTGGAACAATGGAGTGAGCAACAGACTTATTGGAAATAATACATACTGATGTATGCGGTCCGATGAGTGTTGCGGCTCGTGGTGGGTATCATTATTTTGTGACCTTCACACATGATTTGAGCAGATATGGCTATACCTACTTAATGAAACAAAAGTCTGAAACATTTAAAAAATTCAAAGAATTTCAGAGTGAATTGGAAAATCACCGTAACAATAAAATAAAGTTTCTATGATCTGGTCGTGGAGGTGAATATTTGAGTTATGAGTTTGGTATTTATTTGAAACAATGCGGAATAGTTTCGCAAGTCACGCCACCTGGAACACCACAGCATAATGGTGTGTCCGAACGTCGTAATCGTAATTAGATATGGTGCGATCTATGATGTCTCTTACTGATTACCGCTATCGTTTTGGGGTTATGCTTTAGAGACGGCTGCATTCACATTAAATAGGGTACCATCTAAATCCGTTGAGACGACACCATATGAACTATGGTTTGGCAAGAAACCCAATTTGTCGTTTCTTAAAGTTTGGGGTTGCGATGCTTATGTGAAAAATCTTCAACCTGATAAGCTCGAACCCAAATCGGAGAAATGTGTCTTCATAGGATACCCAAAGGAGACTGTAGGTTACACCTTCTATCTCAGATCCAAAGGCAAGATATTCATTGCTAAGAATGGATCCTTCTAGAGAAGGAGTTTCTCTCGAAAGAAGTGAGTGGGGGAAAGTAGAGCTTGATGAGGTAATTATACCTTCTCCTGAATTGGAAAGTAGTTCATCACAAAAATCAGTTCAAGTGATTCCTACACCAATTAGTGAGGAAGCTAATAATGATTGTCATGAAATTTCTGATCAAGTTGCTACTGAACCTCGTAGGACAACCAGAGTAAGATCTGCACCAGCGTAGTACGGTAATCATGTTTTGGAGGTCATGTTACTTCACCATGACGAACCTATGAACTATGAGGAAGTGATACGTATCCAACATATCTATAATTTATGAAGTATTCATGCCAATATATTATCATTCTCAGATGTTTTACAATCATTTTACAACAACTTTATATCATTTTTTGGGACTAACCTATTGACCAAGTGCCTAGTGTCAGTTGTTGTTTTTTTCTTGTTTTTTACATCGCAGGAAATCAATATCAAACGGAGTCCAAACACTGCAAAACTTTACGGAGATTTTTTTGGACCAGAAGGAACCCAATGGGCCAGAGCTGCACCTCGGGGGTGCCCCGAGGGGGCACAACCTTCCAGGGTGTGCCAGGGCCCCCTGGCGCGCCCAGGTGAGTTGTGCCCACCTCGGTGGCCTCCCATACCCCTTCTTTGCACTATGAATTCCCAAATATTCTGAAACCCTTCGGGGTTAACCTAGATCAGAAGTTCCACCGCCGCAGGGCTCCGTAGCCACTGAAAACCAATCTAGACCCGTTCCAGCACCCTGCCGAAGGGGGAATCATCTCTGGTGGCCATATTCATCATCCTGGCGGCTACCACGATGAGGAGGGAGTAGTCCACCCTTGGGGCTGAGGGTTTGTACCAGTAGCTATGTGATAAATCTCTCTCTCATGATCTATATCATGGGCTTTGTTAATATAGTCGGATCATATGATGTTTCTCCCATCTATACTCTTGTTGTGATGAATTTAGTCTTTACCCTTTGAAGTTTTGTCTTGTCGGATTGAATATTCATATATGAGAACACATGATATATGTCTTGCGGTATGAATACTTGAGGTGACAATTGGGGTATCTTATTGATTCACTTGATATATGTTATGTCATTCAACTCGCGGATTCCCGCGGTGATATTGGGGTAATCTAAGCATAGGGGTTGATGCACATTTTTATTATCTTTTCTCTGACGAAAACTTTGGGGTCTCCTTGTAGTTATATGTGTGGATTGAGTATTATGAATATGAATTTGCTTTGGTGTTATTCTAGTACGAACTCTACGATAGATCGAACGGAAACAATAGCTTTGTGTTATTTTAGTACAGACTCTTGAATAGATCGAATGGAAAGAATAGCTTTGAGGAGGCTTCGTACCCTACAAACAATTCCTATCTTTTGTTCTCCGCTAATAGGAACTCGGGAGTGATTCTTTATTGCACTATGAGGGATAATCATCTGATCCAAGTATGTTAGCATTGTTGAGAGATTGCACTATCGGAAGTACGGACCCTAGGCCTTGTTTTCAAACATTGAAACACCATTTTTGTGCCCGTTTACAATTTGTTACCTTGCTGTTTTTATTTATTCAGATTATAAAAATATATTTCTACCATCCACATTACACTTTTATCACCATCACTTCGCCGAACTAATGCACATATACAATTTGACATTGTATTGGGTGTGTTGGGAACACAAGAGATTTCTTGTATTTGGTTGCAGGGTCGTTTGAGAGAGACCATCTTGATCCTACACCTCTCACGGATTGATAAACCTTAGGTCATCCACTTGAGGGAAAATTGCTACTGCCTTACAGAACTCTGCGCTTGGAGGCCCAACACGTGTCTACAAGAATAAAGTTGCATAGTAGACATCAGGAAGCGATGATGAGCCCAGATTCCGCGAAATGGCTTGAGGCCATGAAATCTGAGATGGGATCCATGTATGAGAACAAAGTGTGGACTTTGGTTGACTTGCCCGATGATCGGCAAGCAATAGAGAATAAATGGATCTTCAAGAAGAAGACTGACGTTGACGGTAATGTTACTGTCTACGAAGCTCGACTTGTTGCAAAAGGTTTTCGACAAGTTCAAAGAGTTGACTACGATGAGACCTTCTCACCCGTAGCGATGCTTAAGTCTGTCTGAATCATGTTAGCAATTGCCGCATTTTATGAAATTTGGAAAATGGATGTCAAAACTGCATTCCTTAATGGATTTATTAAAGAAGAGTTGTATATGATGCAACCAGAAGGCTTGTCAATCCGAAAGGTGCTAACAGAGTGTGTAAGCTCCAGTGATCCATTTATGGACTGGTGCAAGCATCTCGGAGTTGGAATGTACTTTGATAGTTTGATCAAAGCATATGGTTTTATACAGACTTTTGGAGAAGCCTGCATTTACAAGAAAGTGAGTGGGAGCTCTGTAGCATTTCTGATATTATATGTGGATGACATATTGTTGATTGGAAATAATACAGAATTTCTGGATAGCATAAAAGGATACTTGAATAAGAATTTTTCAATGAAATACCTCAATGAAGCTACTTACATATTGGGCATCAAGATCTATAAAGATAGATCAAGGCGCTTGATAAGACTTTCGAGGAGTACATACCTTGATAAGATTTTGAAGGAGTTCAAAATGGATCAGTCAAAGAAGGAGTTCTTATCTGAGTTGTAAGGTATAAAGTTGAGTAAAGACTCAAAACCCGACCATGGCAGAAAATAGAAAGAGAACGAAAAGTCATCCCCTATGCCTCAGTCATAGGTTCTATAAAGTGAGCCATGTTGTGTACCAGACCTATTGTGTACCTCACCATGAGTTTGGCAAGAGGGTACAATAGTGATCCAGTAGTGAATCACTGGACAACGGTCAAAATAATCCTTAGTGGAATAAGGACATGTTTCTCGGTTATGGAGGTGACAAAAAGTTCGTCGTAAAGGGTTATGTCGATGCAAGCTTTGACACTAATCTAGATCACTCTAAGTCTTAATCTGGATACATATTGAAAGTGGGAGCAATTAGCTAGAGTAGCTCCGTGCAGAGCATTGTAGTCATAGAAAATTTGACAAATACATACGGCTCTGAATGTGGCAAACCCGTTGACTAAACTTCTCTCAAGCAAAACATGATCACTCTTTGGGTGTTAATCACATAAGCGATGTGAACTGGATTATTGACTCTAGTAAACCCTTTGGGAATTAGTCACATAAAGATGTGAACTACTCACATAAATATGTGAACTGTTGGTGTTAAATCACATGATGATGTGAACTAGATTATTGACTCTAGTGCAAGTGGGAAACTGAAGAAAATATGCCCTAGAGGCAATAATAAAGTTGTTATTTATATTTCCATATATCATGATAAATGTTTATTATTCATGCTAGAATTGTATTAACCGGAAACTTAGTACATGTGTGAATACATAGAGAAACAGAATGTCACTAGTATGCCTCTACTTGGCTAGCTCATTGAATCAATGATGGTTATGTTTCCTAACCATAGACATGAGTTGTCATTTGATTAATGAGATCACATCATTAGATAATGATGTGATTGACTTGACCCAACCTTAGCTTAGCACGATAATTGTTTAGTTTATCGCTATTGCTTTCTCCATAACTTATACATGTTCCTATGACTATGACATCATGCAAGTCCCGAATGCCGGAGGAACACTTTGTGTGCTATCAAACATCACAACGTAACTGGGTGATTATAAAGGTGCTCTACAGGTGTCTCCGGTGGTGTTTGTTGAGTTGGCATAGATCGAGATTAGGATTTGTCACTCCGATTGTCAGAGAGGTATCTCCGGGCCCTCTCGGTAATGCACATCACTATAAGCCTTGCAAGCAACGTGACTAAAGAGTTAGTTATGGGATGTTGCAGTACGGAACGAGTAAAGACACTTGCCGGTAACAAGATTGAACTAGGTATTGAGATACCGACAATCGAATCTTGGGCAAGTAACATACCGATGACAAAGGGAACAACGTATGTTGTTATGCGGTTTGACCGATAAAGATCTTCATAGAATATGTAGGAGCCAATATGAGCATCCAGGTTCTGCTATTGGTTACTGACCGGAGATGTGTCTCGGTCATGTATACATAGTTCTCGAACCCATAGGGTCTGCACGCTTAACGTTCTCTGATGATTTGTATTATGAGTTATGTGATTTGATGACCGAAGTTTGTTCGGAGTCCCGGATGAGATCGGGGACATGACGAGGAGTCTAGAAATGGTCGAGACGTAAAGATCGATATATTGGAAGGCTATATTCGGACATCGTAAAGGTTCCGAGTGATTGGGGTATTTTTCGGAGTACTAGAGAGTTACGGGAATTCGTATTGGGCCTTAATGGGCCATACGGGAAAGGAGAGAAAGGCCTCAAGGGTGGCCGCGCCCCTTCCCCATGGACTGGTCCGAATTGGACTAGGGAAAGGGGGAGCCCTCTTCCTTCCTTCTCCTTCTCCCTTCCCTTTTTCCTATTCCATGTAGGAGGTTGAATTCTACTAGGACTAGGGAGTCCTAGTAGGACTCCACACTTTGGGCGCGCCCTATGAGGGTCGGCCTCCTCCTCCCTCCATCCTTTATATACGTGGCCAGGGGCACCCCATAGACACACAAGTTGATCATTGATCTCTTAGCCGTGTGTGGTGCCCCCCTCCACTATAATCCACCTCGGTCATATCGTAGCGGTGCTTAGGTGAAGCCCTATTCCGGTAACATCATCATCACCGTCATCACGCCGTCGTGCTGACGAAGTTGTCCCTCGACACTCAGCTGGATCGTGAGTTCGTGGGACGTCACCGAGCCGAACGTGTGCAGATCGTGGAGGTGCCGTACTTTCGGTACTAGGATCGGTCGATCGTGAGGACGTACGACTACATCAACCGTGTTTTCATAATGCTTCCGCTTACGGTCTACGAGGGTACGTACACAATACTCTCCCCTCTCATTTCTATGCATCACCATGATCTTGCGTGTGCGTAGGAATTTTTTTGAAATTACTGCGTTCCCCACAGAAATGGGTAATCCGATGAGTGTTGAGGTTCGCGGCGGGTATCGTTATTTTATGATCTTCATAGATGATTTGAGCAGATATGGGTATATATACTTGATTAAACATAAGTCTGAAACATTTGAAAAGTTTAATGAATTTCATAGTGAAGTGGAAAATCATCGTAACAAGAAAATAAAGTTTCTGCGATCTGATCGTGGAGGAGAATATTTGAGTTATGAGTTTGGTCTTCATTTGAAACAATGTGGAATAGTTTCGCAACTCACGCCACCTAGAACACCACAACATAATGGAGTCTCCGAATGCCATAATCGTACTTTATTAGATATGGTGTGATCTACGATATCTCTTACCGATTTATCACTATCGTTTTGGGGTTATGCATTAGAGACAGCTGCATTCACGTTAAATAGGGCACCATCTAAATCCGTTGAGATGACACCATATGAACTTTGGTTTAGCAAGAAACCTAAGCTATCGTTTCTTAAAGTTTGGGGCTATGATGCTTATGTGAAAAAGTTTCAACCTGATAAGCTCGAACCCAAGTCGAAGAAATGTGTCTTCATAGGATACCCAAAGGAAACTGTTGGGTACACCTTCTATCACAGATCCGAAGGCAAGATATTTGTTGCTAAGAATGGATCCTTTCTAGAGAAGAGGTCTCTCTCGAAAGAAGTGATTGGGAGGAATGTAAAACTTGATGAGGTAATTGTACCTTCTCCCGAATTGGAAAGTAGTTCATCACAGAAATCAGTTCTAGTGATTCCTACACCAATTAGTAAGGAAGTTAATGATGATGATCATGAAAGTTTAGATCAAGTTGCTACCGAACCTCATAGGTCAATCAGAATACTTTCCTCACCAGAGTGGTGCGGTAATCCTGTTCTGGAGGTCATGTTACTTGACCATGATGAACCTAGGAACTATGAGGAAGCGATGATGAGCCCAGATTCCGCGAAATGGCTTGAAGCCATGAAATCTGAGATGAGATCCATGTATTAGAACAAAGTATGGACTTTGATTGACTTGCCCGTTGATCGGTGAGCCATTAAGAATAAATGGATTTTCAAGAGGAAGACGGACACTATTAGTAGTGTTACTATCTACAAAGCTCGAATTGTCGCAGAAGGTTTTCGACAAGTTCGAGATGTTGACTACAATGAGATTTTCGCACTCGTAGCGATGCTTAAGTCTGTCCGAATCATGTTAGCAATTGCCACATTTT
Organism: Triticum dicoccoides; assembly: GCF_002162155.2. Taxonomy (NCBI): domain Eukaryota; kingdom Viridiplantae; phylum Streptophyta; class Magnoliopsida; order Poales; family Poaceae; genus Triticum; species Triticum dicoccoides. The sequence continues at coordinate 332,433,235 of NC_041382.1, forward strand.
ACGAAATCTGGCAAATGGATGTCAAAACTGCATTCCTTAATGGATTTCTTAAAGAAGAGTTGTATATGATGCAATAAGAAGGTTATGTCAATCCCAAAGGTGCTAACAAAGTGTGCAAGCTCTAGTGATCCATCTATGGACTGGTGCAAGCATCTCGGAGTTGGAATATATACTTTGATAAAGTGATCAAAGCATATGGTTTTATACAGACTTGCGGTGAAGTATGTATTTACAAGAAAGTGAGTGGGAGCACTACAACATTTCTGATAAGTATATGTGAATTACATATTGATGATCGGAAATAATGTAGAATTTTCTGGAAAGCATAAAGGAGTGTTTGAAAAGAGTTTTTTAAAGAAATACCTCGATGAAGCTACTTACATATTGAGCATCAAGATCTATAGAGATAGATCAAGACGCTTGATATATTTTCAATGAGTGCATACATTGACAAGATTTTGAAGTAGTTCAAAATGAAAAAGTGAAAGAAATGAGTTCTTGCCTGTGTTGCAAGGTGTGAAGTTGAGTAAAGACTCAAAACCCGACCACAACAGAAAATAGAAAGAGAATGAAAAGTCATTCCCTATGCCTTAGTCATAGGTTCTATAAAGTATACTATGTTGTGTACCAGACCTATTGTGTACCTCCCCATAAGTTTGGCAAGAGGGTACAATAGTGATCCAAGAGTGGATCACTAGACAGCGGTCCAAAATATCCTTAGTGGAATAAGGAAATGTTTCTCGTTATGCAGGTGACAAAGAGTTCGTCATAAAGAGCTACGTCGATGCAAGCTTTCACACTGATCTGGATGACTCTAAGTCTCCATCTAGATACATATCGAAAGTGGGAGCAATTATCTAGAGTAGCTCCGTGCAAAGCATTGTAGACATAGAAAATAGGCAAAATACATACGGCTCTGAATGTGGCAGACCCATTGACTAAATTTATCTCACAAGCAAAACATGATCACTCTTTGGGTGTTAATCACATAGCGATTGACTCTAGTAAACCCTTTGGGTGTTAGTCACATGGAGATGTGAACTAATCACATAAAGATGTGAACTATTGGTGTCAAATCACATGACTATGTGAACTAGATTATTGACCCTAGTGCAAGTGGGAGACTGAAGAAAATATGCCAATGAGTGGTGTTAAATCACAATGTAACTGGGTGATTATAAAGGTGCTCTACGGGTGTCTCCGGTGGTGTTTGTTGAGTTGGCATATATCGAGATTAGGATTTGTCACTCCGATTGTCAGAGAGGTATCTCTGGGCCCTCTCGGTAATGCACATCACTATAAGCCTGGGAGCAATGTGACTAATGAGTTAGTTGTGGGATGTTGCATTATGTAATGAGTAAAGAGACTTGCCGGTAACGAGATTGAACTAGGTATTGAGATACCGATGATCGAATCTCGGGCAAGTAACATACCGATGACAAAGGGAACACCATATGTTGTTATGCGGTTTGACCGATAAAGATCTTCATAGAATATGTAGGAGCCAATATGAGTATCCAGGTTTCGCTATTGGTTATTAACCGGAGATGTGTCTCGGTCATGTCTACATAGTTCTCGAACCCATAGGGTCCGCACGCTTAACGTTCTGTGATGATTTGTATTATGAGTTATGTAATTTGATGACCGAAGTTTGTTCGGAGTCCCGGATGAGTTCGGGGACATGACGAGGAGTCTAGAAATGGTTGATACGTAAAGATCGATATATTGGACGGCTATATTCATACATCGGAAAGGTTCCGAGTGATTCGGGTATTTTTCGGAGTACCGGAGAGTTACGGGAATTCGTATTGGGCCTTAATGGGCCATACGGAAAAGGAGAGAAAGGCCTCAAGGGTGGCTGCGCCCCTTCCCCATGGACTGGTCTGAATTGGACTAGGGAAAGGGGGGGCCTTCCTTCCTTCTCCTTCTCCCTTCCCTTTTTCCTATTCCATGTAGGAGGTTGAGTCCTACTAGGACTAGGGCATCCTTGTAGGACTCCACACTTTGGGCGCGCCCTATGAAGGCCGGCCTCCTCCTCCCTCCATCCTTTATATACGTGGCCAGGGGGCACCCCATAGACACACAAGTTGATCATTGATCTCTTATCCGTGTGCGGTGCCCCCCTCCACCATAATCCACCTCAGTCATATCATAGCGGTGCTTAGGCGAAGCCCTGTTCCGGTAGCATCATCATCACCATCATCACGCCGTCGTGCTGATGAAGCTCTCCCTCGACACTTTGCTGGATCGTGAGTTCGTGGGATGTCACTGAGCCGAACGTGTGCAGATCATGGAGGTGTCGTACTTTCGGTACTAGGATCGGTCGATCGTGAAGACGTACGACTACATCAACCGCATTGTCATAACGCTTCCACTTACGGTCTACGAGGGTACGTAGACAATACTCTCCCCTCTTGCTGCTATGCATCACCATGATCTTGCGTGTGCCTAGGTTTTTTTTTGAAATTACTGCGTTCCCCAACAGGACAAGACACATCTGTTATCTTAGCATAATGATCGTTTAGTTTTATTGCTATTGCTTTCTTCATGACTTATACATGTTCCTCTGACTATGAGATTATGCAACTCCCGAATACTGGAGGAACACCTTGTGTGCTATAAAACGTCACAACGTAACTGGGTGATTACAAAGATGCTCTATATGTGTCTCAGATGGTGTTTGTTGAGTTGGCATAGATCGAGATTAGGATTTGTCACTTCATGTATCGGAGAGGTATCTCTGGGCCCTCTCGGTAATGCACATCACTATGAGCCTTGCAAGCAATGTGACTAATGAGTTAGTTATGGGATGATGCATTACGGAATGAGTAAAGAGAGTTGCCGGTGACAAGATTGAACTAGGTATGATGATACCGACGATTGAATCTCGGGCACCGATGAAAAAGGGAACAACGTATGTTGTTATGCAGTTTGACCGATAAAGATCTTCGTAGAATATGTAGGAGCCAATATGAGCATCCAGGTTCCGCTATTGGTTATTGACCGAAGGTGTGTCTCGGTCATGTCTACATAGTTCTCGAACCCGTAGGGTCCGCATGCTTAACGTTTGATGATGGTTTGTATTATGAGTTATCTGATTTGATGACCTAAGTTTGTTCGTAGTCCCAGATGAGATCATGGACATGACGAGGAGTCTCGAAATGGTCGAGACGTAAAGATTGATATATTGGAAGGTTATGTTTGGACACCGGAATGGTGTCGGAAAGGTTCAGACATTTTCTAGAGTATTGGGGGTTACCGGGAACCCCCCCAGGGAGTTAATGGGCCTTCATGGGACCTAGTGGAGAGAGGAGGCGGCAGCCAGGTGGAGGCGCGCGCCCCCCCCAAGCCCAAACCGAATTGGACTAGGGTTGGGGGGGTCCCCTTTCCTTCTCTCCTCCTCCTCCTCCTCCCCCCCTTCTCCTAGTGGGAATAGGAAAGGGGGGGGTCGAATCCTACTTGGACCAGGAGTCCAAGTAGGACTCCCCTATGGCGCGCCCCCCTTGGGCCGGCCACCTCTCCTCCCCCCTTTATATACGTGGGAAGGGGCACCCCAAAGGGACAACAAGTCTTCTCTTAACCGTGTTTGGTGCCCCCTCCACAGTTACACACCTCGGTCATATCGTTGTAGTGCTTAGGCAAAGCCCTGCGCCGGTAACTTCATCATCACTATCGCCATGCCATCGTGCTGACGAAACTCTCCCTCATCCTCAATTGGATCAAGAGATCGAGGGACATCATCGAGCTGAATGTGTGATGAACGCGGATGTGTCGTATGTTCGATGCTTGGATCTGTTAGATCGCGAAGACATTCGACTACATCAACCGTGTTACTAAACGCTTCCACTTTCGGTCTACGGGGGTACGTTAACACACTCTTCCCGCTCATTGCTATGCATCTCCTAGATAGATCTTGCGTGATCGTAGGAATTTTTTTGAAATATCGCGTTCCCCAACAATTAGAGCATTGTCCCATGTGAGGAAAGGATGATGGAAGCTATGATTCCCTCACAAGTTGGGATGAGTCTCCGGACTTTATAAAAAAATAAAAGAGGCCAAAGAAGCCCAAACAAAAAAATGAGAGAAAAGAGAGAAGGGACAATGTTACTATCCTTTTTTCACATGTGTGCTTTAAAGTAGCACCATGTTCTTCAAGATAGAGAGTCTCCTATTTTGTCACTATCATATACTAGTGGGAATTTCTCGTTATAGAACTTGGTTTGTATATTCCAATGATGGGCTTCCTCAAATTGCCCTAGGTCTCCATGATCAAGCGAGTTGGATGCACACCCACTTAGTTTCTTTTTGAGCTTTCATACACTTATAGCTCTAGTGCATCCATTGCATGGTAATCCCTACTCACTCACATTGATATCTATTGACGGGCATCTCCATAGCCCGTTAATATGCCTAGTTGATGTGAGAATTTCTCCTTCTTTTTGTCTTCTCGACAACCACCATATTCTATTCCACCTATAGTGTTATATCCACGGCTCACGCTCATGTATTGCGTGAAAGTTGAAAACGTTTGAGAATACTAAAGTATGAAACAATTGCTTGACTAATACCGGGGTTGTGCATGATGAAGATGCAGCATACCCAGACTATATGATTTAGGGATAACTTTCTTTGGCCATGTTATTTTGAGAAGACATGATTGCTTTATTAGTATGATTGAAGTATTATTGTTTTTACGTCAATATTAAACTTTTGTTTTGAATCTTATGGATCTGAATATTCATGCCACAATAAAGAAGATTACATGGATAAATATGTAGGTAGCATTCCACATCAAAAATTCTGTTTTTACCATTTACCTACTTGAGGATGAGCAGGAATAAAGCTTGGGAATGCTTAATATGCCTCCAACGTATCTATAATTTTTGATTGTTCCATGATATTATATTATCTGTTTTGGATGTTTTATATGCATTAATATGCTATTTTATATTATTTTGGGACTGACTTATTAACCTAGAGACCAGTGCCAGTTTCTGTGTTTTCCTTGTTTTTTGAGTTTTACAGAAAAGGAATATCAAATGGAGTCCAAATGGAATAAAACTTTTTTGATGCTTTTTCTTGGACTAGAAGACACCCAGAAGACTTGAAGAGGGGGCCAGAGGAGTCCCGATGAGGCCACAAGCCTCCTAGGCGCACCCCCCTGAGGGCTTATGGGCCCCTCGAGTGTCCTCTAACCCTAATTCTTGCACAATAAATTCCCAAATATTCCAAAACCATCAAAGGCATCCACCAAAATACTTTTCTGCCGACGCAAGCCTCTGTTCCCATGAGATCCCATCTTGGGGCCTTTTCTGGCACCCTGCTGGAGGGGGATTCGATCATGGAGGGAATCTACATCAATCTTGCTGCCCTTCCGATGAACCGTGAGTAGTTTACCATGGACCTAAGGGTGCATAGCTAGTAGCTAGATGGCTTATTCTCTCTCTATGATCTTCAGTTCCATGTTCTCCTCGGTGTTCTTGGAGTTCTATCAGATGTAATATTCTTTTGCGGTGTGTTTGTCGAGATCCAGTGAATTGTACATTTATGATCAGATTATCTATGAATATTATTTTGAGTGTTTTTTGAAATATTTTATGCATGATCAAATATCTTTGTATTTCTCTTCAAATTATCAGTTTGGTTTGGCCAACGAGATTGGTTTTTCTTGCAATGGGAGAGGTGCTTAGTTTTGGTTTCAATCTTGTGGTGTCCTCACCCAGTGACATAGTAGGAGTAGCGAGTCACGTATTATATTGTTGCCATCAAGGGTAAAAAGATGGAGTTTTTATCATATTGCTTGAGTTTATTCCTCTACATCATGTCATCTTACTTAAGGCGTTACTCCATTCTTATGAACTTAATACTCTAGATGCATGCTGGTTAGCGGTTGATGTTGGGGAACATAGCAGAAATTCAAAATTTTCTATGCATCACCAAGATCAATCTATGGAGTAATCTAGCAACGAGGGGAAGGAGAGTGCATCTACATACCCTTGTAGATCGCTAAGCGGAAGCGTTCAAGTGAACGGGGTTGATGGAGTCGTACTCGCCGTGATCCAAATCACCGATGATCCTAGTGCCGAACGGATGGCACCTCCACGTTCAACACACATGCAGCCCGGTGACGTCTCCCATGCCTTGATCCAGCAAGGAGAGAGGGAGAGGTTGGGGAAGACTCCTTCCAGCAGCAGCACTACGGCATGGTGGTGGTGGAGGAGCGTGGTACTCCAGCAGGGCTTCGCCAAGCACCGCAAGAGACGAGGAGGGAGAGGGGTAGGGCTGCGCCAAGAAGGAGATGTTCTCGTGTGTATGGCAGCCCAAAACCCCACTATATATAGGGGAAAGGGAGGGGCTGCGTCCCCACCTAGGTTTCCATGCCCCAGGGGTGGCGGCCAGCCCTAGATCCCATCTAGGGGGGCGGCCAAGGGGGGAGAGAGGGGGGCGCACCACTAGGTGGGCCTTAGGCCCATCTGAGCCTAGGGTTTCCCCCTTTTCCCTTCTCTCTTTGCCTTGGGCCCTGGTGGGGGGTGCACCAGCCCACCTGGGGATGGTCCCCTCTCACACTTGGCAGCCCTCTGGGGCAGGTAGCCCCACCCGGTGGACCCCCGGGACCCTCCCGGTGGTCCCGGTACGTTACCGATAGCACCCGAAACTTTTCCGGTGACCAAAACAGGACTTCCCATATATAAATCTTTACCTCCGAACCATTCCGGAACTCCTAGTGATGTCCGGGATCTCATCCGGGACTCCGAACAACATTCGGTAACCATGTATATCTGTTCCCTATAACCCTAGCGTCATCGAACCTTAAGTGTGTAGACCCTACGGGTTCGGGAACCATGCAGACATGACCGAGACACCTCTCCGGCCAATAACCAACAGCGGGATCTGGATACCCATGTTGGCTCCCACATGTTCCACGATGATCTCATCGGATGAACCACGATGTCGAGGATTCAATCAATCCCATATTCAATTCCCTTTGTCTAGCGGTATTGTACTTGCCCAAGATTCGATCGTCGGTATCCGATACCTTGTTCAATCTCGTTACCGGCAAGTCTCTTTACTCGTTCCGTAACACATCATCCCGTGATCAACTCCTTGGTCACATTGCGCATATGATGATGTCCTACCGAGTGGGCCCAGAGATACCTCTCCATCACACGGAGTGACAAATCCCAGTCTCGATTCGTGCCAACCCAACAGACACTTTCGGAGATACCCATAGTGTACCTTTATAGCCACCCAGTTACGTTGTGACGTTTGACACACCCAAAGCATTCCTACGGTATCCGGGAGTTGCACAATCTCATGGTCTAAGGAAATGATACTTGACATTAGAAAAGCTTTAGCATACGAACTACATGATCTTTGTGCTAGGCTTAGGATTGGGTCTTGTCCATCACATCATTCTCCTAATGATGTGATCCCATTATCAACGACATCCAATGTCCATGGTCAGGAAACCGTAACCATCTATTGATCAACGAGCTAGTCAACTAGAGGCTTACTAGGGACATGGTGTTGTCTATGTATCCACACATGTATCTGAGTTTCCTATCAATACAATTCTAGCATGGATAATAAACGATTATCATGAACAAGGAAATATGATAATAACTAATTTATTATTGCCTCTAGGGCATATTTCCAACAGTCTCCCACTTGCACTAGAGTCAATAATCTAGTTCACATCGCTATTTGATTAACACCCAAGGTCACATCCCCATGTGACTAACACCCAAAGAGTTCTGGGTTTGATCATGTTATGCTTGTGAGAGAGGTTTTAGTCAACGGGTCTGCAACATTCAGACCCGTATGTACTTCGCAAATCTCTATGTCATCTTGTAGATGCAGCTACTACGCTATATTTGGAGCCATTTCAAATAACTGTTCTACTTGGAGCTATTCTAAATTGTTGCTCCATTATACGTATCTGGTATCTCTACTCAGAGCTATCCGGATAGGTGTTAAGCTTGCATCTACGTAACTCTTTACGTCGAACTCTTTATCACCTCCATAACCGAGAAACATATCCTTATTCCTCTAAGGATAATTTTGACCACTATCTGGTGATCTACCCCTAGATCATCTTTGTACCCTCTTGCCAGACATGTGGCAAGGCACACATCAGGTGCGGTACTCAGCATGGCATACCGTATAGAGCCTATGACAAAAGCATAGGGGACGACCTTCGTCCTTCCTCTTTCTTCTGCCGTGGTGGAGCTTTAAGTCTTAACTTCATACCTCACAACTCAGGCAAGAACTCCTTCTTTGACTGATCCATCTTGAACACCTTCAAGATCATGTCAAGGTATGTGCTCATTTGAAAGTAACATTAAGCGTTTTGATCTATCCTTATAGATCTTGATGCTCAATGTTCAAGTAGCTTAATCCAGGTTTTCCATGGAAAAACACTTTTCAAATAACCCTATATGCTTTCCAGAAATTCTACATCATTTCTGATCAACAATATGTCAACAACATATACTCATCAGAAATTCTATAGTGCTCCCACTCACTTCTTTGGAAATACAAGTTTCTCATAAACTTTGTATAAACCCAAAATCTTTGATCATCTCATCAAAGCGTACATTCCAACTCCGAGATGCTTACTCCAGTCCTTAGAAGGATTGCTGGAGCTTTGCACACTTGTTAGCATCTTTCAGGATTGACAAAACCTTCCGGTTGTATCACATACAACCTTTCCTCAAGAAAATCATCGAGGAAACAATGGTTTTTGACATCCTATCTGCAAGATTTCATAAATAATGCAGTAATCGCTAATATAATTCCAACAGACTCTTAGCATCGTTACGAGTGAGAAAGTCTCATCATAGTCAACTCCTTGAACTTGTCGGAAAACATCTTAACGACAAGTCGAGCTTTCTTAATGGTGATACTTACCATCATTGTCCGTCTTCCTTTTAAAATCCATATGTACCTAACGGCCTTACGACCATCAAGTAGTTCTTCCAAAGTCTACACTTTGTTTTCATATATGGATCCTCTCTCGGATTTTATGGCCTCGAGCCATTTTGTAATCCAGGCGTCCACCATTGCTTCTCAATAGCTCGTAGGTTCATTGTTGTCTAGCAACATGACTTCCAAGACAGGATTACGTACCACTCTGAAGTAGTACGCATCCTTGTCATCCTACGAGGTTTGATAGTGACTTGATCTGAAGTTTCATGATCACTATCATAAGCTTCCACTTCAATTGGTGTAGGTGCCACAGGAACAACTCCCTGTGCCCTGCTACACACTAGTTGAAGTGACGGTTCAATAACCTCATCAAGTCTCCACCATCCTCCCACTAGATTCTTTCGAGAGAAACTTTTCCTCGAGAAAGGACCCGATTCTAGAAACAATCCTTTATTGCTTTCGGATCTAAGACAGGAGGTATACCCAATTGTTTTGGGTGTCCTATGAAGATGCATTTATCCGCTTTGGGTTCGAGCTTATCAGCCTGAAACCTTTTCACATAAGCGTCGCAGCCCCAAACCTTTTAACAAATGACAGCTTAGGTTTCTCTAAACCATAGTTCATACGATGTCATCTCATCAGAATTACATGGTGCCCTATTTAAAGTGAATGTGGTTGTCTCTAATGCCTAACCCATAAACTATCGTGGTAATTTGATAAGAGACATCATGGTATGCATCATATCCAATAGGGTGCAGTTATGATGTTCGGACACACCATCACACTATGGTGTTCCAGGCTGTATTAGTTGTGAAACAATTTCCACAATGTCTTAATTCTGTGCCAAACTCGTAATTCAGATATTCATCTCTATGATCATATCATAGATATTTTATCCTCTTGTCACGAGGATCTTTCAACTTCACCCTGAAATTACTTGAACCTTTCAATAATTCAGACTCGTGATTCATCAGGTAAATATACTCAACATCTACTCAAATCATCTGTGAAGTAAGAACATAACGATATCCACTACACGCCTCAGCAGTCATTGGACTGCACACATCAAAATGTATTACTTCCAACAAGTTGCTTTCTAGTTCCATCTTACTGAAAATGAGGCCTTTCAGTCATCTTGTCTATGTGGTATGCTTTGCATGTCTCAAGTGATTCAAAATCAAGTGAGTCCAAAGATCCATCAACATGGAGCTTCTTCATGTGTTTTATACCATTGTGACTAAAATTGCAGTGCCACAAGTATGTGGTACTATCATTACTATCTTATATCTTTTGGCATGAACATGTGTATCACTACGATCGGGATTCGATAAACCATTCATTTTAGGTGCAAGACCATTGAAGGTATTATTCAAATAAATAGAGTAACCATTATTCTCCTTAAATGAATAACCGTATTGCAATAAACATAATCCGATCATGTCTATGCTCAACGCAAACACCAAATAACAATTATTTAGGTTTAACACCAATCCCGATGGTAAACGGAGCGTGCGATGCTTGATCACATCAACCTTGGAAACACTTCCAACACATATCATGGTCTCACCTTTGACTAGTCTCTGTTTATTCCGTAGCCTTTCATTTCGAGTTACCAACACTTAGCAACCGAACCGGTATCTAATACCCTGCTGCTACTAGGAGTACTAGTAAAGTACACATTTAATATAATGTATGTCCAATACATACTTCTTTCAACCTTGCCAGCCTTCTCATCTACCAAGTATCTAGGGTGGTTCTGCTTTAGTGACCGTTCCCCTCATTACAGAAGCACTTAGTCTCGGGCTTGGGTTCAACTTTGGGTTTCTTCACTAAAGCAGCAACTGATTTGTCGTTTCATGAAGTATCCCTTTATTGCCCTTCTTGAAACTAGTGGTTTTACTAACCATCAACAATTGATGCTCCTATTTGATTTCTATTTTCGCGGTGTCGCGAATAGCTCAAGGATCATATCTATCCCTGATATGTTATAGTTCATCACGAAGCTCTAGTAGCTTGGTGGCAGTGACTTTGGAGAACCATCACTATCTCATCTGGAAGATTAACTCCCACTCGATTCAAGCGATTCTAGTACTCATACAATCTGAGCACATGCTCAATGATTGAGCTTTTCTCCTTAATGTGCAGGCTTAAGAAACTTGTCAAAGGTCTCATACCTCTTGACGTGGGCACTAGCCTGAAATCCCAATTTCAGTCCTTGGAACATCTCATATGTTCTGCGATGTTTCAAAACCGTCTTTGGTGCCTCAATTCTAAACCATTTAGCATTACGCACTGAACTATCATGTAGTCATCAAAACGTGTATGTCAGATGTTCGCAACATCCACAAATGACGTTCGAGGTTCAGCACACTGAGCGGTGCATTAAGGACATAAGCCTTCTATGAAGCAATGAGGACAATCCTCAGTTTACGGACCAAGTCCGCATAATTTCTACTATCAACTTTCAACTAAATTTTCTCTAGGAACATATCCAAACAGTAGAACTGAAGCACAAGCTACGACATAATTTGCGAAGACCTTTTGACTATGTTCAGGATAATTAAGTTCATATTATGAACTCCCACTCAGATAGACATCCCTCTAGTCATCTAAGTGATTACATGATCCGAGTCAACTAGGCCGTGTCCGATCATCACGTGAGATGGACTAGTCATCATCGGTGAACATCTTCATGTTGATCCTATCTACCATACGACTCATGCTCGACCTTTCAGTCTCTTGTGTTCCGAGGCCATGTCTGTACACGCTAGGCTCGTCAAGTCAACCTAAGTGTTTTGCGTGTGTAAATCTATCTTACACCCGTTGTATGTGAACGTTAGAATCTATCACACCCGATCATCACGTGGTGCTTTGAAACGACGAACTTTCGCAATGGTGCACAGTTAGGGGGAACACTTTCTTGAAATTTTAATTAGGGATCATCTTATTTACTATCGTCGTTCTAAGCAAATAAGATGCAAAAACATGATAAACATCACATGCAATCAAAAAATGACATGATATGGCCAATATCATTTTGCTCCTTTTGATCTCCATCTTGTGGGGCTCCATGATCATCATCGTCACCGGCATGACACCATGATCTCCATCATCATGATCTCCATCATCGTGTCTCCATGAAGTTGTCTCGCCAACTATTACTTCTACTACTATGGCTAACGGTTTAGCACTAAAGTAAAGTAATTACATGGCGTTGTTCATTGACACGCATGTCATACAATAAATTAAGACAACTCCTATGGCTCCTGCCGGTTGTCATACTCATCGACATGCAAGTCGTGATTTCTATTACAAGAACATGATCAATCTCATACATCACATATCATTCATCACATTCTTTTGGCCATATCACATCACATAACATACCCTGTAAAAACAAGTTAGACGTCCTCTAGTTGTTGTTTGCATGTTTTACGTGGCTGCTATGGGTTTCTAGCAAGAACGTTTCTTACCTACGCAAAAACCACAACGTGATATGTCAATTGCTATTTACCCTTCATAAGGACCCTTTTCATCGAATCCGATCCGACTAAAGTGGGAGAGACTGGCACCCGCTAGCCACCTTATGCAATAAGTGCATGTCAGTCGGTGGAACCTGTCTCATGTAAGTGTACATGTAAGGTCGGTCCGGGCCGCTTCATCCCACAATACCATCGAAACAAGATTGGACTAGTAACGGTAAGCATATTGAACAAAATCAACGCCCACAACAACTTGTGTTCTACTCGTGCAAAGAAACTACGCATAAACCTAGCTCATGAAGCCACTGTTGGGGAACGTAGCAGAAATTCAAAATTTTCTACGCATCACCAAGATCAATCTATGGAGTAATCTAGCAACGAGGGGAAGGAGAGTGCATCTACATACCCTTGTAGATCGCTAAGCAGAAGCGTTCAAGTGAACGGGGTTGATGGAGTCGTACTCGCCATGATCCAAATCACCGATGATCCTAGTGCCGAATGGACGACACCTTCGCGTTCAACACACATGCAGCCCGGTGACGTCTCCCATGCCTTGATCCAGCAAGGAGAGAGGGAGAGGTTGGGGAAGACTCCATCCAGCAGCAGCACTACGGCCTGGTGGTGGTGGAGGAGCGTGGTACTCCAGCAGGGCTTCGCCAAGCACCGCAAGTGACGAGGAGGGAGAGGGGTAGGGCTACGCCAAGAAGGAGATGTTCTCGTGTGTATGGCAGCCCGAAACCCCACTATATATAGGGGAAAGGGAGGGGCTGCGCCCCCACCTAGGTTTCCACCCCCCAGGGGTGGCGGCCAGCCCTAGATCCCATCTAGGAGGGCGGCCAAGGGGGGAGAGAGGGGGGGCGCACCACTAGGTGGGCCTTAGGCCCATCTGAGCCTAGGGTTTCCCCCTTTTCCCTTCTCTCTTCGCCTTGGGCCCTGGTCGGGGGGCGCACCAGCCCACCTGGGGCTGGTCCCCTCTCACACTTGGCCCACGCAGCCCTCTGGGGCAGGTAGCCCCATCTGGTGGACCCCCGGGACCCTCCCGGTGGTCCCGGTACGTTACCGATAGCACCCGAAACTTTTCCGATGACCAAAACAGGACTTCCCATATATAAATCTTTACCTCCGAACCATTCCGGAACTCCTCGTGATGTCCGGGATCTCATATGGGACTCCGAACAACATTCGGTAACCACGTATATCTATTCCCTATAACCCTAGCGTCATCGAACCTTAAGTGTGTAGACCCTACGGGTTCGGGAACCATGCAGACATGACCGAGACACCTCTCTTGCCAATAACCAACAGCGGGATCTGGATACCCATGTTGGCTCCCACATGTTCCACGATGATCTCATCGGATGAACCACGATGTCGAGGATTCAATCAATCTCGTATTCAATTCCCTTTGTCTAGCGGTATTGTACTTGCCCGAGATTCGATCGTCGGTATGCGATACCTTGTTCAATCTCGTTACCGACAAGTCTCTTTACTCGTTCCGTAACACATCATCCCTTGATCAACTCCTTGGTCACATTGCGCATATGATGATGTCCTACCGAGTGGGCCCAGAGATACCTCTCCGTCACACGGAGTGACAAATCCCAGTCTCGATTCGTGCCAACCCAACAGACACTTTCGGAGATACCCGTAGTGTACCTTTATAGCCACCCAGTTACGTTGTGATGTTTGACACACCCAACGCATTCCTACGGTATCCGGGAGTTGCACAATCTCATGGTCTAAGGAAATGATACTTGACATTAGAAAAGCTTTAGCATACGAACTACACGATCTTTGTGCTAGGCTTAGGATTGGGTCTTGTCCATCACATCGTTCTCCTAATGATGTGATCCCGTTATCAATGACATCCAATGTCCATGGTCAGGAAACCGTAACCAGCTATTGATCAACGAGCTAGTCAACTAGAGGCTTACTAGGGACATGGTGTTGTCTATGTATCCACACATGTATCTAAGTTTCCTATCAATACAATTCTAGCATGGATAATAAACGATTATCATGAACAAGGAAATATGATAATAACTAATTTATTATTGCCACTAGGGCATATTTCCAACAGTTGATGTGTGGAGTAATAGTAGTAGATGCAGAATTGGTTCAGTCTACTTGACACGGAGATGATGCCTATATTCATGATCATTGTCTTGGATATCGTCATAAGTTTGTGCTATTCTATCAGTTGCTCGACGGTAATTTGTTTACCCACCGTATGTTTTCTTTCAGGAACCTATGGCCCCTGGGTCTATTTTCCCTCATATATTTTCCGATCTATAAACCAAAAAACCCAAAAATATCTTACTGCAATTTATTTAGATTTACTTTAGTTTGCTCTTTTATTTATCTTTTATACCTACCTCTTTTAGATCCCACTCTTGTTCGTGACCGTGAAGGGATTGACAATCCCTTTTTCACGTTAAGTGCAAGAGTTTGTTAGTTTGTGAAGGTGCATAGATTGGAGACTTGCTTGTGCCTCCTACTAGATTGATACCTTGGTTCTTGACTGAGGGAAATACTTATATCTACTTTGCTGCATCACCCTTTCCTCTTCAAGGGAAAAAATCAATGCAAGCTCTAGAAGTAGCAAACTTACACACACAAAACACATAAAATATAAAAGAAATTGCGGAAGTTTGAGAGCGTGGAGATCGTTTTTGAGTAAAAGACGACATATGGTGAATCTTATTCGTTGGCTCGCAATAGCATAGACATATTTGGCTAAACCACTCACCTTAGGTGGCATATTCCCGTGGACATGAACTTTTAAATGTATGAAGCATAATAAGTTCTAAAAAAGTAACTCATCTTTAATTTTACCACCATAATTTCTCATTTTTTTAATAATTCCCTCTCAAAGGTAGCGCATCCTCGGAAGGAATATTAGATATGCAAGTACAACCTTCAGATTGGAATATAAGTCTGACACGATAATTTTGGTCATCAATTTAACTACCGCAAAAGATATACATCTAGAAACTTAATTGGACAACGAATAGAAGGTAGCAAATCGAATTGAATATAAGTACTCTATCCTGGACACTACTTGTTTTGATAAATGTTGATATGTATATATTGCATGTTTATTTCTTGTACAAAAAGCCCACCTCCTTGTATAGATGAGGACGTGGCTCTCCTATGTACTTATACATACGTGCATATGCACCCGGTCAATATATCATGAGTTGCACATATCTTCTACATGGTATCAGCCTCCCTTCGATCCTCCCTCTAACACTAGCCGTGCCGCCTTTGCTCCCTTCTCTCGCTGCACCCCCCGTCGCTGGCTCCCTTACCGTCGTCGCAACCTCCCCACCCCTCCCTCGCGCTACCCACGACCCCCCCCCACCCCTCCCTCATGTCGCACACCATCAACCCTAGCCGCTACTCACGCCACCTAACCTAAACCCTAATCGCTAGCTTCGGCGTGCTGCCACCACCACAACACCCCATCACCATGTCTGAGTCTGTTCTCTCCCATGGCACCAACCCCTCCAACCCCTTTGCCTCCTCTGGTTCCACCGCCTCAACCCCTGATCCGGCCTTTATCCGCTACGAGCCCATCAAGCGTCGTGTCCCGGTCATCCTCTCTCACAAGGAGGCCAATTTTTATGCATGGAAGACATACTTCAATCTCCTCTTTCGTGAGTATAATCTGCAGGATCACATCGATGGCACCGCCAACTTGTTCTTCATGAACCGTGACACCGATTGGTTGGCGATCAATGCCACCATCATCCGGTGGCTCTTCCTCACCGTATCCAAAGACATCTCCCACATTGTCGTTTGCGACAAGGATGGTGCATGCATAGTGTGGAACAAGATTGTCAGGCTCTTCACCGACAAGAAGCTCCAATGGATCGTCTTCCTACGACATGAGTTCTTCGGTTGTCACCAAAACGACTCCTCCATCGACGACTTCTACATGCGCCTCAAGACCCTCTCCGACGAGCTCAACGACATCGGCTTCAAAGTTGGCGACGAGCTGCTCCTCTCCACCCTCACCGCCAGCCTCAACAAGGACCTCGGCAACGCCGCCTCCAACCACACCCTCATGGCAAACCCTAATTTCGAGAAGGCGGTGGCGCATCTTCATCGCGCGGAACGACGGCTGAAGCATCTTCACTCCCAAGCCGTCCACAATGCCTTCGTTGTCGGCTACTCGCGCGGCGGCCCTGCCACTCCCGCGGCGGTGCCCGCTAGCTCCTTCACGGCTTCGTTCTAGCCGCCTCGGCCTCCGGCGCCCACTGCCCCGACCGGCGCCTACGGCGTCCCCTACTAGCCACGGCCTCCAGCTCCCGCGACGCCTCCTCCACATCAGCCACAGCAGCAGCTGCTGCAACGCCCGTGGTCGTGGGAACGGCCAGCAGCGCCCCAACTCCGGCTCCCAGGGGAACCCTCAGCGCACCGGCCAACAACATCCAACACCGCCATGGAGTGGAGGCCATAACCCATGGACTAGGGTAGTGCATGCCTACACCATGCCCGTGCCCCGTCCGCACGCTCCCAGCCTCCCCGGGCCCAGGCCGTTCGGCCACCAGGCTTTCTTCGTCGCGCCACAGCTGGGTCCGGCGGCAGCCCCAGCGTCGTACTACCCTACTGCTCCGGTTGGCTATGGTGGGATAAACCCTAGCGCCGGGCTGCCAGACTACCAGGGCTATCTCGCCCCACCAGTTGTGTCGGTCTTTTATGACCAGCCTTGCTTAGTGCACTCCAACACCAGCCACAGCCCGACTTTCCGGAGGTGGAGACTGGTTCATGGACACCGGTGCCTCTTCGCACATGGCCGCTTACCCGGGTAATTTTTCCTATGCATGTCCTATCCACACTTCTTCTCGTATCATTGTCGGTAATGGTGCTGGTCTCCCTATCACTCATATTGGCTCCACTAATTTTCCTTCCAACTCTCGACCACTATATCACAATAACATTCTTGTGTCTCCTGAACTTATTCAGAACTTAGTTTGTGTTCATAAGCTTTCTTGTGATAACTCTGTAACTTTGGAATTTGACGAGGTTGGTTTTTCTGTAAAGGAAGCCCTCACCAGGATGGTTCTTCACCGTTGTGACACCCCCGACGACATGTACTCCATCCAGCTACCATCATCCTCCCATGCTGGACCCATCACTTTTTCTGTCGGCGTCGCCCTTTGGCATGCCTGCCTTGGTCATCCTAGCTCCACTGCACTTCGCCAAATTATGAAGGATTTTTCTTTCACATGTAATAAAATGGATGCCCATTCTTGTCATGCATGCCGCCTAGGGAAATATGTTCGTCTACCCTTTAGTTCTTCATCCACATTTGCATCGTTAACTTTTGAATTGATTCATAGTGATGTTTGGACTTCTCCCATTCCTAGTAATACTGGTTTTTCATACTATCTTGTAATTTTGGATGACTATTCTCACTTTGTGTGGACTTTTCTGTTGCATAAGAAATATGATGTCGCCGCCACTCTCACCGCCTTTTACTCTTACATCTCTACACAATTTGGTTGTCCTATTCTATCTTTACAAACTAAAAGCGGGAAGTATTTCGACAACACTACCATCCGCCCCCTTCTCTCCACTCACGGCACTATTTTTCGCCTCACATGTCCTTACACTTCACAGCTGAAAGGTAGGGCTGAGCACATCCTTCGCACACTCAATGATTGTGTCTGCACCCTCCTTTTTCATGCCTATATGCCTTACTGCTTCTGATCCGATGCCCTCGCCACCGCCACCCTTCTCATAAACCTTTGTCCTTGCAACACTCACTGGAACTTTGCACCGCACCATCTTCTCTTTGGGTCTCCTCCATCCTACGATGGTCTTCGTATTTTGAACTGTCTTTGTTACCCTAGTATTGCCGCCACCTCCCCTCATAAACTTGCCCCTCGCTCTCTTCCTTGTGTCTTCCTTGGTTACCCGGCTAACACGAAGGGCTATCTTTGCTATGATCCGGTCTCTCACCGTGTCATCACATCCTAGCATGTTTATTTCGACAAACTTCATTTTCTGTTTCAACAGGAATAGGAGGTGGCTTCGTCGCCGATGCTCGGTCCTTAATTTACCGATAGCTCCCTTCATGGTCTTCTACTGGGGCATGGTGCAGCCCCGGTCCATGCGGCTCCGATCTGGACGCCACCGGTTGCTTCCTCACTGGCCTCTCTGGCATCACCGGCACCGCCGGCCTCTTTGCTGGCGCCCATGGCCTCGCCGGTCTCCTCACCGGCGCCTCTGGCAGACTTGTCGGCATCCTCGCCGGTGTCTACACCAGCCTCTATCGGGTCTACTTCGGTCCCCGCACCTCCTAGAGAGGCGGCCACTTCCGGGGCTGACGTCGTGGCTTCTCAGCCCGCTGGCCCCATCACCCGTGCCCGCATGGGCGTTCAAGGACCGAACCTTTAGTACTCCTCGGCTGAGTACACCTGTGTAGCTTCAACGGTGCCTCTGTCACCCCTGCCGACCTCCGCTCGCACTACTCTTTGCGTCCCTTTGTGGTTCGCCGCAATGAAGGAGGAATTCGATGCTTTGCAGTGTAATCACACTTGGCAGCTTGTCCCACGTCCCCGCAACGCCAACATCATTACCAGGAAGTTGGTCTTCAAGCACAAGCTTCATCGCGATGGTACCCTCGACCGCTACAAAGCGCACTGGGTCATGTGGGGTTTTCGTTAGCGCGCCGGTGTCGACTTCACAGATACCTTTGCCCGGGTTGTTAAACCTGGGACGATTCATACTGTTCTTTAGCTCGTGGTGTCCCGCTCCTGGCCGGCGCACCAGATGGACGTCTCCAATGCCTTCCTCCATGGCCACTCATACGTCTCCAACGTATCTATAATTTTTGATTGCTCCATGCTATATTATCTACTGTTTTAGGCAATATTGGGCTTTATTATCCACTTTTATATTATTTTTGGGACTAACCTATTAACCGGAGGCCCAGCCAAGATTTGTTGTTTTATGCCTATTTCAGTATTTCGAGGAAAAGGAATATCAGACGGAGTCAAAACGGAACGAAATCAACTGGAGAAGTTAATTTTGGAAGGAAACCAATCTGTTGGGCTTGGAGTGCACGTCAGGGGATTCCCGGGCTGCCCACGAGGGTGGGGGCGCGCCCCTCCCCCCCTACCTCATGAGCACCCCGGAGGTCCACCGACGTACCCCTTGCACCCATATATACCTACGTACCCTAAAACTTCCAGAACAGAACCTAGATCGGGAGTTCCGCCGCCGCAAGCCTCCAGAGCCACGAAAAACCAATCGGGACCCCTTTCCAGTACCCTGCCGGAGGGGGGGATCCATCTCCGGTGGCCATCTTCATCATCCCGGTGCTATCCATGACGAGGAGGGAGTAGTTCACCCTCGGGGCTGAGGGTATGTACTAGTAGCTATGTGTTTGATCTCTCTCTCTCGTGTTCTCTCTCGTGTTCCCTCTATGGCACGATCTTGATGTATCCTGAGCTTTGCTATTGTAGTTGGATCTTATGATGTTTCTCCCCCTCTACTCTCTTGTGATGAATTGAGTTTCCCCTTTGAAGTTATCTTATCGGATTGAGTCTTTATGAGAACACTTGATGTATGTCTTGGTGATCAACTTGCGGGTTTCGTGACATTGGGAACCTATGCATAGGGGTTGGCACACGTTCTTGATTCTCCGGTAGAAACTTTGGGGCACTCTTTGAAGTACTTTTATGTTGGTTGGATAAAGCTGAGATTGTGTGATGCATATCGTATAATCATGCCCACGGATACTTGAGGTGACAATGGAGTATCTAGGTGACATTAGGGTTTTGGTTGATTTGTATCTTAAGGTGTTATTCTAGTACGAATTCTTTTATGGATTGATCCGAAAGAATAGCTTTGTGGTGGTTTCGTACCCGACCATAATCTCTACGTTTGTTCTCCGCTATTAGTGGCTTTGGAGTGACTCTTTGTCGCATGTTGAGGGCTTGTCATATGACCTATCTATGTTATTATTGTTGAGAGAACTTACACTAGTGAAAGTATGAACCCTAGGCCTTGTTTCCTATCATTGCAATACCGTTTACGCTCACTTTTACCGCTCGCTACCTTGCTATTTTTATATTTTTAGATTACAAAAACCCATATCTACCATCCATATTGCACTTGTATCACCATCTCTTCGCCGAACTAGTGCACCTATACAATTTACCGTTGTATCGGGTGTGTTGGGGACACAAGAGACTTTTTGTTATTTGGTTGCAGGGTTGTTTGAGAGAGACCATCTTCCTCCTACGCCTGTTGCGGATTGATAAACCTTAGGTCATCCACTTGAGGGAAATTTGCTACTGTCCTACAAACCTGTGCACTTGCAGGCCCAACAACGTCTACAAGAAGAAGGTTGTGTAGTAGACATCAAGCTCTTTTCTGGCGCCGTTGCCGGGGAGGCTAGGTAAGTGAAGGTATATCTTTAGATCTTGCAATCGAATCTTTTTGTTTCTTGTTTTAGCACTAGTCTAGTTTATAAAAGAAACTACCAAAAAAATGGAATTGAGTTTGTCTCATACGCTTCATCTTTTCAATATCTTTCATGAGTATGATGGAAAGGATAATTGTGCTCAAGTGCTAGAAGAAGAAATCTCTAAATTGTTTGGCACTAAATCTTTGAATGATGAGCATGATTGCAATGTTGTTAGTATGAACTCCTTGAATATCCATAGTACTAATGATGATTGCTCTAGTCATGATGAAAATATCTCTCATAAGCATGTCAACTTTTGTGGAGTGCATGTTTGCATGAACACACCAAATAAATAAGATATATATTGCAAGAGGCATAAGTACTTAGAAACCAAATTGTTGCAAGAAGAGCTAGATGAATGTGCTGAAAGATTCAATATTTTTCGTGCCCCTTGTGAACTTTGCAATGAACATGGTCATTTAAAGCTCCGATGCTATTTGTTTCATGATCAAGTCATGTCCAAATATTGTGATAGTTTGATTACCCTTGAGCATCATAAAGAACTTAGCCTTCTTTTGGGTTATGAAGAAATGAAACGTATAACTAAGGGTATTCCAAAATTTAATCTTGATAGATTTCTTGATTTTGATCTAGAAAAGATTTATATGTATTGTGCGGTGAATTGCATTGAAAATCCTTATATTGCCAATTACATAAAGAAAAGAAAACAAATAGAAGATGAAGAGAATACTAATGAAAGGGAAGAGACTTCCCAATCTCCTCCTATTATTTCTTATGATGAATCAGGTAACAAGGAGGAGCTTTCTATTCAACCAATCTCATCAATAAGGAGCTCAAAGAGGAAGGTTGAACCTACACATAATGTGAAGAAGAAAAAGAAAAGAAGGAGAAACAAAGGTAAAAAGGTATCCCTTCCAAAGGATGTTGCCCCTACTACTTCTGATAATGATAATTGCTATACTATTGGTGCTATCCATACTATTAATGATGAGAGTGATTATGCTTATGATATGAAAAGGCCCAAGCTTGGGGAAGCTATGTTTGATGAGAATGAGATATTTGAGAATATATTTGCTGAAATTAATGTTTGTCCCAAGCTTGGGGATGCTACGTTTAGTGAAGAAGATATTTTTAGTCCCCCAAGCTTTGATGAGCAAATTTATTATGATGAAAGCATGCCTACTATCTATGATGATTATTGTGATGACACGTATGCTTTAAAGAATAATAACCATGAAACTTGTCATCTTGATCTTAATTTTCAATCACATGATAGTTATTTTGTTGAGTTTGCTCCCACTATTATTCATGAGAAGAATTTTGCTTATGTGGAGAGTTGTAAATTTTCTATGCAAGTAGATCATGAAAAGAATGCTTTAGGTGCTGGTTATATTGTTGAATTCATTCATGATGCTACTGAAAATTATTATGAGGGAGGAACATATGCTTGTAGGAATTACAATAATATCAAGTTTCCTCTCTATGTGCTTAAAGTTTTGAAGTTATGCTTGTTTTACCTTCCTATGCAAGTTGATTATTGTTCCCATAAGTTGTTTGCTCACAAAATCCCTATTCATAGGAAGTGGGTCAGACTTAAATGTGCTAGTCATATTCTTCATGATGCCCTCTTTATGTTTCAATTCTTATCTTTTATGTGAGCATCATTGAAATCATAATGCCTAGCTAGGGGCATTAAACGATAGCGCTTGTTGGGAGGCAACCCAATTTTATTTTTTGTTTTTTTTTGTTTTTGGTTCTGTTTAGGAATAAATAATACATCTAGATTCTGTTTAGATGTGGTTTTATCTTTTAATTAGTGTTTGTGCCAAGTTAAACCTATTAGATCTTCTTGGAAGATAGTTATTTGATCTTGCTGTAATTTCCAGAATCTTTGCGCTCAGTGCCCGAATTGTCAAAAATCACCAGAACGTGATAAAATAGTGATTCCAATTGCTGCTGATCAATAAACAAATTGCCCAGGTCGTCTAATTTTGGTAGAATTTTTTGGTTTCCAGAAGTTTGCGTTAGTAACAGATTACTATAGACTGTTCTGTTTTTGACAGATTCTGTTTTGCGTGTGTTGTTTGCTTATTTTGATGAATCTATGGCTAGTAAAATAGTTTATAAACCATAGAGAAGTTGGAATACAGTAGGTTTAACACCAATACAAATAAAAAACAATTTCACTACAGTACCTTAAAGTAGTCTTTTGTTTTCTTTCTCTAACGGAGCTCACGAGATTTCTATTGAGTTTTGTGTTGTGAAGTTTTCAAGTTTTGGGTGAATTCTTTTGATGGATTATGGAACAAGGAGTGGCAAGAGCCTAAGCTTGGGGATGCCCATGGCACCCCCAAGATAATCCAAGGACACCAAAAAGTCAAAGCTTGGGGATGCCCCGGAAGGCATCCCCTCTTTCGTCCACTTCCATCGGTAATTTACTTGGAGCTATATTTTTATTCATCACATGATATGTGTTTTGCTTGGAGCGTCTTGTATTATTTGTGTCTTTGCTTGTTAGTATACCACAATAATCCTTGCTGTACACACCTTTTGAGAGAGCCATGTATGAATTGAAATTTGTTAGAATACGCTATGTGCTTCACTTATATCTTTTGAGCTTGATAGTTTACTCTATGTGCTTCACTTATATCTTTTTGAGCGTGACAATTTTTGCTCTAGTGCTTCACTTAGATATTTTAGAGCACGGTGGTGGTTTGTTTTAAAGAAACTTGATCTCTCATGCTTCACTTAGATTATTTTGAGAGTTGTTAATAGCATGGTAATTTGCTTAATGTTAATATACTTGGTATTCAAGATATGTGAAACTTTCTTTTTAGTGGGTTGAATACTAAGATAAGTTTGATGCTTGATAATTGTTTTGAGATATGGAGGTGATAATATCATAGTCGTGCTAGTTGAATAGTTGTGAATTTGAGAAATACTTGTGTTGAAGTTAGCAAGTCCCGTAGCATGCACGTATGGTTAAAGTTGTGTAACAAATTTGAAGCATGAAGTGTACCTGGCTTGTGCATCCTTATGAGTGGCGGTCGGGGACGAGCGATGGTCTTTTCCTACCAATCTATCCCCCTAGGAGCATGCTCATAGTACTTGATTTTTGATGACTTCTAAATTTTTGCAATAAGTATATGAGTTCTTTTGACTAATGTTGAGTCCATGGATTATACACACTTTTACCTTTCCGCCATTTGCTAGCCTCTTCGGTACCATGCATTGCCCTTTCTCACATTGAGAGTTGGTGCAAACTTCGCCGGTGCATCCAAACCCCGTGATATGATATGCTCTTTCACACATAAACCTCCCTATATCTTCCTCAAAACAGCCACCATACCTACCTATCATGGCATTTCCATAGCCATTCCGAGATATATTGCCATGCAACTTCCATCATCATCATCATCATGACATGCTTTACTTTTGTCATATTGCCATTGCATGATCTTGTAGTTGACATCGTATTTGTGGCAAAGCCACCATGCATTATTTTTCATACATGTCACTCTCGATTCATTGCACCATCCCGGTACACCATCGGAGGCATTCATATAGAGTCATATCTTGTTCTAGTATCGAGTTGTAATCATTATGTTGTAATCAATAGAAGTGTGATGATCATCATTATTAGAGAATTGCCCAATCAAAAAAAAAGAGAAAGGCCAAAAATAAAGGAAAAAAAGAAAGGCCCAAAAAAGAGAAAATAAAAAGGGCAATGCTACTATATCTTTTCCCACACTTGTACTTCAAAGTAGCACCATGATTTTCATATAGTGAGTCTCATAAGTTGTCTTGTTCATACTAGTGGGAATTTTTCATTATAGAACTTGGCTTGTATATTCCAACGATGGGCTTCCTCAAAATGCCCTAGGTCTTCATGAGAAAGCAAGTTGGATGCACACCCACTAGTTTTCTTTTGTTGAGCATTCTTAGCTCTAGTGCATCCGTTGCATGGCAATCCCTACTCCTTGCATTAACATCAATTGATGGGCATCTCCATAGCTCATTGATTAGCCTCGTTGATGTGAGACTTTCTCCTTTTTTGTCTTCTCCACACAATCCCCATCATCATATTCTATACCACCCATAGTGCTATGTCCATGGCTCGCACTCATGTATTGCGTGAAGGTTGAAAAGGTTTGAGATTATTTGAGTATGAAACAATTGCTTGGCTTGTCATCGGGGGTATAGAAGTTGGGAACATCTTTGTGTGATGAAAATGAAGCATAGCCTAACTATATGATTTTGTAGGGGTGAACTTCCTTTGGCCGTGTTATTTTGAGATGACATAATTGTTTGATTAGTATGCTTGAAGTATTATCATTTTTTATGTCAATATGAACTTTTGTCTTGAACCTTTCGGATCTGAATATTCATATCACAAGTAAGAAGATTTACATTGAAATTATGCCAAGTAGCACTCCGCATCAAAAATTCTTTTTTTATCATTTACCTACTCGAGGACGAGCAGGAATTAAGCTTGGGGATGCTTGATACGTCTCCAACGTATCTATAATTTTTGATTGCTCCATGCAATATTATCTACTGTTTTAGGCAATATTGGGCTTTATTATCCACTTTTATATTATTTTTGGGACTAACCTATTAACTGAAGGCCCAGCCCAGATTTGCTGTTTTATGCCTATTTCAGTATTTCGAGGAAAAGGAATATCAGACGGAGTCAAAACGGAATGAAATCAACTAGAGAAGTTAATTTTGGAAGGAAACCAATCTGTTGGGCTTTGGGTGCACGTCAGGGGATTCCCGGGCTGCCCACGAGGGTGGGGGGCGCGCCCCTCCCCCCTGGGCGCGCCCCCCTACCTTGTGAGCACCCCGGAGGTCCACCGACGTACCCCTTGCACCCATATATACCTACGTACCCTAAAACTTCCAGAACAGAACCTAGATCGGGAGTTCCGTTGCCGCAAGCCTCTAGAGCCACGAAAAACCAATCGGGACCCCTTTCCGGTACCCTGCCGGAGGGAGGCATCCATCTCCGGTGGCCATCTTCATCATCCCGGCGCTATCCATGACGAGGAGGGAGTAGTTCACCCTCGGGGCTGAGGGTATGTACCAGTAGCTATGTGTTTGATCTCTCTCTCTCGTGTTTTCTCTCGTGTTCCCTCTATGGCACGATCTTGATGTATCCCGAGCTTTGCTATTGTAGTTGGATCTTATGATGTTTCTCCCCCTCTACTCTCTTGTGATGAATTGAGTTTCCCCTTTGAAGTTATCTTATCGGATTGAGTCTTTATGAGAACACTTGATGTATGTCTTGGTGATCAACTTGCGGGTTTCGTGACATTGGGAACCTATGCATAGGGGTTGGCACACGTTCTTGATTCTCCGGTAGAAACTTTGGGGCACTCTTTGAAGTACTTTTATGTTGGTTGGATAAATCTGAGATTGTGTGATGCATATCGTATAATCATGCCCACGGATACTTGAGGTGACAATGGAGTATCTAGGTGACATTAGGGTTTTGGTTGATTTGTATCTTAAGGTGTTATTCTAGTACGAACTCTTTTATAGATTGATCCGAAAGAATAGCTTTGTGGTGGTTTCGTACCCGACCATAATCTCTACGTTTGTTCTCCGCTATTAGTGGCTTTGGAGTGACTCTTTGTCGCATGTTGAGGGCTTGTCATATGATCTATCTATGTTAGTATTGTTGAGAGAACTTACACTAGTGAAAGTATGAACCCTAGGCCTTGTTTCCTATCATTGCAATACCGTTTACGCTCACTTTTACCGCTCGCTACCTTGCTGTTTTTATATTTTTAGATTACAAAAACCCATATCTACCATCCATATTGCACTTGTATCACCATCTCTTCACCGAACTAGTGCACCTATACAATTTACCGTTGTATTGGGTGTGTTGGGGACACAAGAGACTTTTTGTTATTTGGTTGCAGGGTTGTTTGAGAGAGACCATCTTCCTCCTATGCCTCTCGCGGATTGATAAACCTTAGGTCATCCACTTGAGGGAAATTTGCTACTGTCCTACAAACCTGTGCACTTGCAGGCCCAACAACGTCTACAAGAAGAAGGTTGTGTACTAGACATCAGCCACCTTGAGGAACAGGTGTATTGTCAGCTGCCCACCGGATTCGTCGACGACAGTTCTCCGGATCATGTGTGCCCGCTCTCCCGGTCCTTGTACGGGCTCAAGCAGTCTCCTCATGCATGTGCATCACATCATTTCTACACCAGCTTGGCTTCTGCTCCACTTGCTCTGATGCTTGGTTGTTTGTCTTTCACCAGGGCGATGCTACCACCTACCTGCTGCTCTATGTCGATGACATCATCTTGACAGCATGCTCGACAGCTCAATGATCGACTTCATGCTGAGTTTTCCATTAAGGACATGGGTCCTCTGCACTATTTCATCGGGATCAAGGCCATTCACCGTGCAGATGGCTTCTTTCTTCATCAGCGGAAGTACGCTCATGAGCTTCTTGACCGTGTTGGGATGCTTAACTGCAAACCCGTCGCCACGCCTGTCGACACGAAGGCTAAGCTCTCTACCACAGATGGGTCCCTTGCTTCTGATGCTCCGTTCTACCGGTCGATTGTTGGTGCTCTCTAGTACCTCACCCTCACCCGCCCCGAGCCTCAATATGCCGTGCAGAAGGTGTGTCTTCATATGCATGATCCTCGTGATGCTCACTGGACCTCGGTGAAGCGCATTCTTTGCTTCATCTGAGGCACTATGGATCTCGGGTTGTCACTTCAGGCTTCGACCTCTCTGGACATGACCGCCTACTCTGATGCTGACTGGGTCGGCTGCCTTGATACACATCATTCCACTTCCGGATATTGCGTCTATCTTGGACCATCTCTCATTTCCTGGTCGTCCAAGCGCTAGCCCATTGTTTCTCGCTCCAGTGCTGAAGCAGAGTATCACGCGGTGGCTAACGCTGTTGCAGAGTGTTCCTGGCTTCGTCAGTTTCTTCAAGAGCTCTTGTGTCCTGTTGACAAAGCTACAATTGTCTACTGTGACAACGTCCCCGCGGTTTACCTCTCCGCCTACCCGGTTCATCATTGACACACCAAGCACATTGAGATTGATATTCATTTTGTTCGGGAGCAGGTGGCTCTTGGCCATGTATGTGTGCTACATGTTCCTACTTTCCAACAATTTGCTGACATCATGACCAAGTGTTGCCTACGGCGTCCTTCGAGGAGTTCCGGTCTAGTCTTTGCGTTGACCATGGTGCCACTTCGACTGCTTGGGGGGGTGTTGAGATGTATATATTGCATGTGTATTTCTTGTACAACAAGCCCTCCTCCTTCCTTGTATAGTTGAGGACATGGCTCTCCTATGTACTTATATATACGTGCATATGCACCCGATCAATATATCATGAGTTTCACATATCTTCTATAATAAATGTTTATATAGTATACTAGGAAACAAGCCCATGCGTTCCAACGGGAAAAAATTAGCATACACGCATATCTAAATGTTACACAAAACCAAATGAAGCATCTTCTAGTCTTCTTCTAGACATGAGGAAGAAACACATAAGTATGATTACCCAAGATAATAAAAATTGCATATACTTCTTCGACCATGCATGCATATATGCTTTTGTTGTTTGCATGCTAACCGTGAAGTGCTCGTCGTATAGATGTACAAAGTTCCTCTTCAGTTTCAACATATGATGGGTTCTCCATCACAATTGATTCTTTGCATGCCGTGTTGCGCTTCAATTCACGATTAGCTGCAATTTGTCTTATTCTAGCTTTCTTTTGCTCTGGCTTCATATTTGCATATTTCTGCCTTTCTCTTTCACATTTTTGTCTTCTGTGCTACCTCCATATTTGCATATTTCTTCCTTCTTTGTGTGTATTTCCTTTGCAGTTGAGTTGAATCTTTATTTGTTTTCTTTTGCTGATAGGCTTGACGCCACTTTTTCATATTTTTTTCTTGTTTTTCTTCATTGGTCATCCATGCATACCGCTCCCTATATCTTTTATTTCTTTGTTCCTTGGCATCTAGGACTGGAGATAGCGACCCAAATTGCTTCACTGCATGTGAGTTTTCTATATTGTATGAATCTGTCATGCTTACTAAAAAGAAGAAATCGATTAGATTTTGCATCATAAATAGAACATATGTAGCTACTTATAGGTTATTTTAATTACATTGGACATTAATATTAGAACATATGTGTTGTTTCTACATTCACATTCTACTTCATCGCGAACCAACGTGTGCTTGGACTGTTAGGAGGACAGTGGTATACCAGCCCACCAGAGTTCAAGTACTAAACTTGACATTGGTGCTCACATTTTGCTAGATCTATTTCAGGCCTTTAGTCAATGTGTGTTCAATTGGTGGAGAATTTACAATCAACTACGAAGGTCTTTGTGGCGACTTCGTCAGTCTCAAGATGATGTGTCAGCTCAGCCTCTCAGAGATGATAGGGTTTGCATGTGTGCTATCTTAGGGGTGGGTGTATGTGCGTATGTATGAGCGTCTACGTGTGTACTGTGTTGAAAAAAACGTTGTACTTCAGTTCCACGAGATTCCTTTTTAAAGTTGAGTGGCCATTTTGCATTGCAGGTTTGAAGTTGATATTAGCCAACTTTGATATTCTTTGTTTGTCCTCTTTGGGTGATTACTACTAAAGAAAGGTAAGACTATCATACATAGAGTTAGTAAGTTTTGTCTTACCTATCACTAAATGTTACCTCATTTAATTGGCTTAAACCAAAATAGTGCTAATATTATAATAGTGATGGTAGAATATTGCAATTGGAGTAATTACCCAAGCTATTTTAATAAATTAATGTACTTTCGTTTACTATAATCTCTTGTTCAAGTATTATATTTTTGTAGTGGTATTCCTAAACAAAGTTTGAAATAAGCATGAATAAGTCAATCAATGTCGATGGCTATGTTGACAGAGTGTCATGTTTTTCCTGGATGCAATTTAGGAAAAAATGATATCTTCTATATCTAAATAGCTAGCCCCCACTAACCTATTTCTCTCAACATGTAGGCATGTCACCTCGTCATGTAACGTGCATGGGAAAAGATCCACCTCAACATGCAACCATGTATAGGAAAAAATCCACCTCAACATGCGAACATGCATGAGAATTTCCATTCCATTTTTTATTTATAGTTAATAAATATTTCACAACTATATATATAATCAAACTCCATAAATCATCCATATTGTCAGTTTTTTGCCATATTATTACTCCAAATATGCATGTTCTATATTAGCAAATCTCATTAAAATATGTAGCAAATCATTCCTGCAACAACGTGCGGGGTGTTAGAGTTGTGTCGAATATTATTGTACAAGGTAGGTTACAGTTGGACTTGGTTTGGGACTGTGTGTAGACAGGGTAGGAGTCGTGTCCAAGTAGGACACTTGTATCCTAGACCTCTCATATATAGCGGGGTTAGACACACAATGTAACCTATGCCAACATAATAGCACAGGCACGCGGGGGTGCCGGCGGTGTGTGCCGGCACCCGGGCGGCCGGGATGCGGTATTGTAGCGGTGTCATGGGGAGGAGCGCCCATAGTCAGGCCCCGGGGATGTAGCCATATTGGTGAACCTTGTTAACAAATCTCGGTGTCGTTGTCGGTGTCAAAACCGGCGGATCTCGGGTAGGGGGTCCCGAACTGTGCGTCTAAGGCTGATGGTAACAGGAGGCTGGGGACACGATGTTTTACCCAGGTTCGGGCCCTCTTGATGGAGGTAAAACCCTACGTCCTGCTTGATTATTCTTGATAATATGAGTAGTACAAGAGTTGATCTACCACGAGATCGGAGAGGCTAAACCCTAGAAGCTAGCCTATGGTATGATTGTATGTTGTCCTACGGACTAAAACCCTCTAGTTTATATAGACACCGGAGGGGGCTAGGATTACACAAGGTCGGTTATAATGGAGGAGATATACATATCTGTATTGCCTAGCTTGCCTTCCACGCCAAGTAGAGTCCCATCCGGACACGGGACGAAGTCTTCAATCTTGTATCTTCATAGTCCAACAGTCCGGCCAAAGGATATAGTCCGGCTGTCCAGAGACCCCTAATCCAGGACTCCCTCAGTAGCCCCTGAACCAGGCTTCAATGACGATGAGTCCGGCACGCAGTGTTGTCTTCGGCATTGCAAGGCGGGTTCCTCCTCCGAATACACCACGGAAGAATTTGAATACAAGGATAGTGTTTGACCCTGCAAAATAAGTTCCACATACCACCGTAGAGAGAATAATATTTCCACAAATCTAATCTGCTGACATGTTTTGGCAGCATGACACCACGGCACGGCCCGGTAATTATTTGAACCGTTTTTTTAACTAGCCCCGCACATAACGCGAGGCGGTTTCTTGACACGTCTTGTCAAAGCAGAGATCGTGTTCCCCTTATTACGGGATTCTAATCAATACAGACGTGGGTAACCCAACCGCGCCACCAATTACGGCGCTTGGTGGACAAGCGAGTTTTACCAGGCTGGTGGAGGCGCATAGTTTAGTCCGCCCTTATAAAGGGATAAGATCTCACCTTTTTCTACCCACGCCTTCTTCCTCCTTGCTCATCCATTCTCGCGCACTTGAGCTCCAGCGCCCAAGTCCACATCCTCCTCCTCAACTCTCTCCAAACATGTCCGGAGCGGGAGGCAAGTGGATGGCCTCCTCCGTCACGGAGGGGCACATCAAAAAGTTACGCGGAGCCGGATACTTAGTTGCGGATATCGCGCACCGGCTGCCAGCCGCGGGGCAGGTCATCCCTACCCCAGAACCTCACGAGAGGGTGGTCTTGTAACGCCCTCGATGCGGCTATATCTCCTACATGTCGAAGCACGACTTAGAGGCATAACCGCATTGAAAGCAATGTCGCAAGTAAGGTAATCTTCACAACAACCCATGTAAAAAGATAAAAGGGGAAATGATACATAGTTGGCTTACACTCGCCACGTCACACAAATACATGAATAACATTACAATCATCCAATACACTCATGGTCCGACTACGGTACCAAAATAAAGATCAGCCCCCACAAGCGACAAAGTCCCCGATCGCCCCAACTGGGCACCACTACTGATCATCTGGGAAAGACACATAGTAACGACGAGAGTCTTCACTGAACTCCCACTTGAGCTCGCGCATCGTCTGGAACGGTATCATTGGTCCCTGCATCTGGTTTGGAAGTAATCTGTGAGTCACGGGGACTCAGCAATCTCGCATCCTCGCGATCAAGACTATTTCAGCTTATAGGTAACGTAAGGTATGATGTGGAGCTACAGCAAGCGACTAGCATATATGGTGGCTAACCTATTTGCAAAAGAGAGCGAGAAGAGAAGGAAAAAGCACGGTTGAACTTCTATGATCAAGAAGTGATCCTAGAACAACCTACATCAAGCATTACTCCAACACCGTGTTCACTTCCTGGACTCCGCCGAGAAGAGACCATCACGGTTACACATGCGGTTGATTCATTTTAATTAAGTTAAGTTTCATGTTATCTACAACCGGACATTAACAAATTCCCATCTACCCATAACCGCGGGCACAGCTTTCGAAAGTTCAAATCCCTGCAGGGGAGTCCCAACTTAGCCCATCACAAGCTCTCATGGTCAACGAAGGATATTGCTTCTCCCGAGACATTCCGATCAGACTCGGCATCCCAGTTACAAGACATCCTCGACAATGGTAAAACAAGTCCAGCAACACCGCCCGAATATGTCGAGAAATCCCGATAGGAGCTGCACATATCTCGTTCTCAGGGCACACTCAGATTGTCCAAACTTCCGGTAGGCCAGCCCAGAGTTGCCCCTGGTGGCCACCGGCGGCTGACGAGGTGGACCAACACTCAGAGGAGCACTGGCCCGAGGGGGTTTAAATAAAGATGACCCTTGGGCTCCGGAAACCCAACAGAAAACGAGGCTAGGTGGCAAATGGTAAAACCAAGGTTGGGCATTGCTGGAGGAGTTTTATTCAAGGCAAACTGTCAAGGGGTTCCCATTATAACCCAACCGCGTAAGGAACGCAAAATCCGGGAACATAACACCGATATGACGGAAACTAGGGCGGCAAGAGTGGAACAAAACACTAGACAAAAGGCCGAGCCTTCCACCCTTTACCAACTATATAGATGCATTAAGATAAAAAGATAATATGGTGATATCCCAACAATAAACAATGTTCCAACAAGGAACGATATCCAATCTTCACCTGCAACTAGCAACGCTATAAGAGGGGCCGAGCAAAGCGGTAACATAGCCAATCAACGGTTTGCTAGGACATGGAGGGTTAGAGTGTAACACCCCGGATGTAATTTACCTTATATGTATCCCAACTCTTGCCGTTTCCGGTGCTAAGTTATTTTATTTTCCTTGGGTTCGGGTTTTTGTCTCCGTGTGTTGTTGCCTTTGTCATGCATCTCATATCATGTCATCATGTGCATTGCATTTGCATACGTGTTCGTCTCATGCATCCGAGCTTTTTCCCCATTGTCTGTTTTGCATTCCGGCGCTCCTATCTCCTCCGGTGGTCCTTTCTACCTCTTGTCGTGTGTGGGGGTTAAACATTTCCGGATTGGACCGAGACTTGTCATGCGGCCTTGGTTTACTACCGGTAGACCGCCTGTCAAGTTTCGTACCATTTGGACTTCTTTTGATATTCCAACGGTTAACCGAGGGACCTAGAAGGCCTCGTGTGTGTTGCAGACCAACACCCCTCCAAAGTGGTCCAAAACCCTCTCCATCATCTAGAGCGTTCGATCACGATCGCGTGGCCGAAAACCATGCTCAATTTCGAGCCTCCTAGCTCCTCCTACCTATAAAAAGGTCCTCCCATTCCAAATCCGGTCAAATCCTAGCCCTCTCCCTCTCCTCGCGCCGCCGGACGAAACCCGGCCGGCCGGACACGTCCGCCCACTCCGCCGGACGAACCAGCGCGTGACACGTGTCCCCGCGGGCGCCCACATCGCCGCCGATCGCGCGGGCCCGCCAAAGCCCAGCGTCGGCCCCCGCGGCCCATCCCGCGTCCGCCGCCGCCTGCCTCCTTCGCCCCCGAGGTCTGGCCACCGCGAGCCGCCCCGCCGCCGACCTCTTGCGGTCGTCTTCAACCCCGCCGGCGCCGCCCCGCACCGGATCCGGTCGCCTCCGACCTCCCCGGCGTCGTCCCGCACCGGATCCGCCGTCTCCTCTCCCTCCGGCGACCTTCTCCGCCCGGCGAACCTCGAACCCCGATCCAGCTACAGTGCCCGGCCAGATCTGGATTTAGATCCAACCCTAGAGGGTTGACTTTTCCCCTCTCCCTAGTAATTTTTTTTGCATTTTTGCTCATGCTATAACTCCGCATCCGTAGCTCCGATTTGAGCGTGTAGCATATCAAAATGTTCGTCTCAGAGAGTACATCATTTCATCTCATTGCATCATTTTCATTTGAGCTCATGTTGATGCCCGAAATGCTGTTGGAAGAGGGCTATGTGGTTAAATTATCAGATCTGTTTCATCAAATAGCTATTTGTCATGTTTGCCATGATTAATGTGTGCATGATATGCTCCTGAGCTCTACACGAGTTTTGTTATATGCCATGCCATCTTTACAGAGGTGCTTACCATGTATTTTTGTGATATGTGTGGTGACTAGCAAAACCTTGCAAAGTAGTGCATTCGTTAATGCTAATTTCAGGGACTTAGAATTTCTCTAAGTCCATGTCCTGATTTTGTCATTATGCCATATGTTCATGTTGTTTCCTAGTGATCCGTGCCTCTTTTGAGGATGATCAGTAAGGATGATTTGTTAACATTCTGGTGATCTATCAATCCATGTCTTTGTTTGCATTTATGGAGCACCCTAGCTTGAGTCAATCAAGCTCTAGTTTTTCTATTTCGTGAATCCTGGAAGATTGTTGACTTGTTAGCGATTTTGCCGAGGATGTTGTTATTGATCCGTGCATGCTATGTTGTTGTTCTTGCCATGTGTAGCTTCTATGACATGTATTCTTGATGGGTGTATGCTTAGTTTTTCATGCCATGCTCTGTAGTGATTGCATCGAGCTCGTAAACATGCCTACCAGTTAACAGATTTGCATGCTCCAGTTTTTCACTAAGTCTATAATCTGATTATGTTTTTGCATGTTCACATGCTTGCAATTGTATTTTCTGATCCCTTTTGGCTCAATGTCACTAAGGGACTTTTGTTAAGTGCTTTGAGTAGCTGCATGTCAAGCCTTGCCTTGCCATGTTAAGTTCCTGTAGCATATAGTTTTCATGCTCCTAAGTGTGCTAACTGATGTTAAATTCCAGACTTGTGTTAATTTCACTAAGTCTAAAACCTGTTATCGTTTGCATTTTTGCCATGCTTGTTTGAACTTGTTAGTGGATGAATTAGCCGTAGCTCAGTGTTCATATTTTGTCAAGCATCATGAGTGGATCCCTTCCTGTTTGAGTGCTGTAGCATATTTAACTTGATGCATTTCGATGGCTACTTGCTGTTTATCGCAGATCGGTGCCATATTTGTTTTGCTTGCCATTTCCAAACCGTGCATCCGATTCCGGTGATCTTTATATCGATTTAAACCGAAATCACCTCACCTTTCCAGTGGCACTCTTGGATTTCCAAGTTGAGGCCAGGTTCAATCATTCCTTGTCAAATCTTGCATATGCATCACATATTGCATCCCGCATAGCATACCATGTTTGCATGATGTTTGTTTGAGCTTTGCACGTGGTTGATTGTGTTCCTTTTGCTTGTTTGTCTTGTTTGGGTTGAGCCGGGAGACGAGTTCGCTAACGAGGAGCCCGTTGAGTTTGCTTACGAGGACCAAGTCAACTCTGACAACTTTGCAGGCAAGATGATCATACCCTCGAAATCACTTCTATCTTTGCTTGCTAGATGCTCGCTCTTTTGCTATGACTATGCTACGATGCCTACCACTTGCTTATCATGCCTCCCTAATTGCCATGTCAAACCTCTAACCCACCATGTCCTAGCAAACCGTTGATTGGCTATGTTACCGCTTTGCTCAGCCCCTCTTATAGCGTTGCTAGTTGCAGGTGAAGTTTGGAGATCGTTCCTTGTTGGAACATTGTTTATTGTTGGGATATCACTATATTATCTTGTTATCTTAATGCATCTATATACTTGGTAAAGGGTGGAAGGCTCGGCCTTTTGCCTAGTGTTTTGTTCCACTCTTGCCACCCTAGTTTCCGTCATATCGGTGTTATGTTCCCGGATTTTGCGTTCCTTACGCGGTTGGGTGATAATGGGAACCCCTTGACAGTTCGCCTTGAATAAAACTCCTCCAGCAATGTCCAACCTTGGTTTTACCATTTGCCACCTAGCCTCCTTTTTATCTTGGGTTTCCGGAGCCCGAGGGTCATCTTATTTAAACCCCCCCGGGCCAGTGCTCCTCTGAGTGTTGGTCCAAACTAGAGCCCCTTGCAGCGCCACCTCGGGGAAACTCGAGGGCTAGTTTTAGTTGTACGGATTGCTTATCCGAGTGTGCCCTGAGAACGAGATATGTGCAGCTCTTATCGGGATTTGTCGGCACATTCGGGAGGTGTTGCTGGACTTGTTTTACCTTTGTCGAAGATGTCTTGTGGAACCGGGATACAGAGTCTCATCGGAATGTCTCGGGAGAAGGAATATCCTTCGTTGACCGTGAGAGCTTGTGATGGGCTAAGTTGGGACTCCCTTGCAGGGATTTGAACTTTCGAAAGCCGTGCCCGCGGCTATGGGCAAATGGGAATTTGTTAATGTCCGGTTGTAGATAACATGAAACTTAACTTAATTAAAATGAATCAACCGCGTGTGTAACCGTGATGGTCTCTTCTCTTCGTTTGTGCTTTGCCTTCCCTTCTCGCTCTCTTTTGCGAACAGGTTAGCCACCATATATGCTAGTCGCTTGCTGCAGCTCCACATATTACCTTGCCTTACCTATAAGCTTAAATAGTCCTGATCGCGAGGGTGCGAGATTGCTGAGTCCCCGTGACTCACAGATTACTTCCAAACCAGATGGAGGGACCGATGATTCCGTTCCAGATGATGCGCTTGAGATCAAGTGGGAGTTCGACGAAGACTCATGCTGTTACTATGTGTCTTTCCCTGATGATCAGTAGTGGTGCCCAGTTGGGGCGATCGGGACCGTGTCGCATGTTGGGGTTGTTCTTTTATTTTTGGTACCATAGTCAGACCATGAGTGTTTTGGATGATTGTAATGCTATTCATGTATTTGTGTGACGTGGCAAGTGTAAGCCAACTATGTACCTTTTCCCCCTATTATATATTTACATGGGTTGTTGTGAAGATTACCTTACTTGCGACATTGATTTCAATGCGGTTATGCCTCTAAGTCGTGCTTTGACATGTAGGAGATATAGCCGCATCGAGGGCGTTACATAGAGGTTTGACATGGCAATTTGGGAGGCATGATAAGAAGGTGGTAGGTATCGTAGCATAGGCATAGCAAAAGAGCGAGCATCTAGCAAGCAAAGATAGAAGTGATTTCGAGGGTATGATCATCTTGCCTGCAAAGTTGTCAGAGTTGACTTGATCCTCGTA
Source organism: Triticum dicoccoides (assembly GCF_002162155.2). Classification (NCBI taxonomy): domain Eukaryota; kingdom Viridiplantae; phylum Streptophyta; class Magnoliopsida; order Poales; family Poaceae; genus Triticum; species Triticum dicoccoides. The sequence goes on from NC_041382.1 coordinate 332,470,648, forward strand.
AGCGAACTCAACGGGCTCCTCATTCACGAACTCATCTCCCGGCTCTACCCAAACAAGAACAACAAGTAAACGGAACACAATCAACCACGTGCAATGCTCAAACAACATGATGCAAACATGGTATGATATGCGGGATGCGGTATGCGATGCATATGCAAGATTTGACAAGGAATGATTGAACCTGGCCTGAACTTGGAAATCCAAGAGTGCCATTGGAAAGGTGAGGTGATTTCGGTTGAAATCGATATAAAGATCACCGGAATCGGATGCACGGATTGGAAATGGCAAGCAAAACAAATATGGCACCGGTGTGCGATAATCAGCAAGTGACCAACTAAATGCATCAAGATAAATATGCTACAGCACTCAAACATGACAACAAAATACATGGCAGGGATCCACTCATGAAGCTTGACAAAAGATGAACATTGAGCTATGGCTAATTCATTCATTAATAGGTTCAAACAAGCATGGCAAAAGTGCAAATGACAACAGGTTTCAGACTTGGTGAAATTAACACAAGTCTGGAATTTATCATCAGGAAGCACACTTTAGAGCATGAAAAGTACATGCTACAGGAACTTAACATGACAAAGCAAGGCATGGCATGAAGCTACTCAAATCATGTAACAAAAGTCCCTTAGTGACCTTGAGCCAAAAGGGGTCAGAAAATAGAATTGCACGCATGTGAACATGGCAAAAACATAAACAGATTTCAGACTTAGTGAAAAACTAGAGCATGCAATTCAGTTAACGAGTAGGCATGTTGACGAGCTCTATGCACTCACTATAGAGCATGGCATGACAAACTAAGCATACACCCATCAAGAATACATGGCATAGCAGCCAGACATGGCAAGAACAATACCATAGCATGCACGGATCAATAGAAACATCCTCGGCAAAATCGCTAAACATGTCAACAATCTGCCAGGATTCACGATATAGCAAAAGTAGAGCTCGATTGACTCAAGCTAGGATGCTCCATAAATGCAAACAAATACATGGATGGATATAGCACCACAATGTTAACAAAACATCCTTACTGATCATCCTCAAAAGAGGAACGGATCACTAGGAAACAATATGAACATATGGCATAACAACAAAATCAGGACAAGGACTTGGTGAAATTCGAAGTCCCTGAAATCAGCATTACCGATTACGCTACTTTGCAAGCTTGTGCTAGTCACCACAAATATCACAAAAATACATGGCAAGCACTTCTGTAAAGATGGAATGGCATATAACAAAACACATGTAGAGCTCAGGATCATAGCATGTGCACATTAATCATGGCAAAAATGAAAAAAAGCCATTTGCTGAAACTTGATAGGCAGTCTACCGGTAGTAAACCACGGCCGCTTGGCAAGTCTCGTCCAATACGGAAATGTTTAAACTCCACACCCAAAAAGAGGTAGAAAGGACCACCGGAGGAGATAGGAGCGCCGGAATGCAAAATGGACAACGGGGAAAATGCTCGGATGCATGAGACGAACACGTATGCAAATGCAATGCACATGATGACATGATATGAGATTCATGACAAAGACAAAAACACACGGAGACAAAAACCTGACACCGAGGAAAATAAAATAACTTAGGCCGGAAACGGCAAGAGTTGGGATACAGGTAAGGTAAATTACATCCGGGGTGTGACAACACTCCACCACTACGAAAGGATCTCATCCCGAGATCTAGGACTGGAAAAACTCCGGGTACTCAGAACGGAGGTGATCCTTGCGTTCCCAGGTGGCTTCATGGTCGGAATGGTGTGACCACTTGACTTTGAGGAATTTGATTGACTTATTGCGAGTCTTGCGCTCAGTTTCTTCAAGAATAGCAACGGGGTGCTCACGATAAGAAAGGTCTTCTTGGAGATCAATGTCTTCAAAGTTGACGGTGCGGTCAGGGGTCTTGAAGCACTAGCGGAGCTGAGAGACATGGAACACGTCGTGCACGTTTGCAAAGTTGGAGGGAAGCTCGAGTTGATAGGCGAGATCGCCTCTCTTGCTGACGATTTTGAAAGGACCCACGTATCTAGGGACAAGATTCCCTTTGATACCGAAGTGATGAGTACCTTTCATTGGAGAGACGTGGAGGTAAACATGGTCTCCAATCTCGAAAGCCAAATCACTATGCTTACTATCATACTAGCACTTCTGGCGCGATTGCGCTGCTTTGAGGTTATCACGAATGACTTTGCGCATCTCCTGTGCCTCTGTGATCAAGTCATTTCCAAGAAGTTGACGTTCACCGGTCTCTGACCAGTTAAGAGGAGTACAGCACTTCCTGCCATAGATAATTTCAAATGGGGCCTTGCCCGAACTCGCTTGAAAGCTGTTGTTGTAGGAAAACTCGGCATATGGAAGACAATCTTCCCACTTCATACCGAAAGAGATAACGCAAGCCCTGAGCATATCTTCGAGAATCTGATTGACACGCTCGACTTGACCGCTAGTTTGAGGATGAAAAGCTATGCTGAAACGGATGTTGGTGCCCATGGCATTCTGAAAAGAATCCCAAAACTTCAGGGTGAAGATGCTGCCATGATCTGAAGAAATCAACTGTGGAATTCCGTGCAAAGAGACAATCCGAGAGGTATAAAGCTCCGCCAATTGAGCTGCTGTGATAGACTCTTTGATAGGCAGAAAGTGAGCCACTTTAGTGAGTTTGTCGATGACAACGAATATAGTATCATTGCCACGCTTGGACTTTGGAAATCCCGTCACGAAGTCCATCTCAATGTGGTCAAACTTCCATTCTGGAATGGCAAGAGGTTTGAGGAGACTAGCTGGTCGTTGGTGTTCTGCCTTCACTCTTCTGCAGACAGAGCAATCTCGCGCTTCATTCGAGTCCACCAATAAGCCTGCTTGAGGTCATGGTACATCTTCGTACTTCCAGGGTGGATGGATAGGAGAGAATTGTGAGTCTCGTTCATAATGACTTTACGAAGGTCACCTTTAGGCACCACAATGCGATCCTCGAAGAAGAGAGTATCCTTGTCATCAAGGCGATAGCACTTGTACTTGGATTGACTCTTGGCAATCCCAATCTCCACCTTCTTCACCATAGCATCAAGAAGTTTAGCCTCGCGAATTTGGTCTTCCAAAGTAGGAGAGACTTTGAGGTTGGCGAGGAAACCTTGAGGAACAACTTGCAGATTGAGTTTGCGGAAAGCTTCACAAAGCTCGGGTTGGTAAGGCTTGAGAATCAGACTGTTGTAGTAAGCCTTCCTGCTCAACGCGTCAGCAATTACATTGGCCTTGCCTGGAGTATATTCAATGCTCGGATTATACTCTTGGATCATTTCGACCCAACGAGTCTGTCTGAGGTTGAGATTAGGCTAAGATGTACTTGAGACTCTTGTGGTCAGTGAAGATGTCCACTTTTCTTCCAAATAAGAGATGTCTCCAAGTCAAAAGAGCATGCACAACTGCCGCCAACTCGAGGTCATGAGTGGGGTAGTTCTTTTCATTGGGCTTCAACTGGCGAGAGGTATAAGCCACAACTTTCTTCTCTTGCATCAACACTGCACCAAGACCTTGAAGAGAGGCATCACAGAAGACCTCGAACGGTTTGGATTCATCAGGAGGAGTCAGAACTGGAGCAGTGACTAATTTCTCTTTCAGGGTGTTGAAAGCGATGTCACATTCAGGAGACCAAACGTACTTCACGTGCTTCTCGAGAAGGTTGGAAAGAGGCTTCGCGATCTTTGAAACGTACTTCACGTGGTTCCCAATTCACAATTGCAGACACCTTCTCGGGATTCACCGCTATGCCCTTGGCAGAGATGATATGCCCAAGATAGAGAACCTCATCGAGCCAAAACTCGCACTTTGAAAACTTGGCATAGAACTGATGTTCTCTGAGCTTATCCAGCACCAAACGCAAGTGCTTGGCATGATCTTCCTTGTTCTTTGAAAAGACCAAAATGTCATCGAGGTAGACCAAGACGAAGTCATTTGTGTAAGGGTTGAAGATGAAGTTCATCATGCGAGAGAAAGTTGGAGGAGCGTTGACGAGGCCGAAAGACATGACAGTGTATTCATATGAACCATAGCTTGTTCTGAAAGCTGTCTTGGGAATATCTTGCTCACGAATTCGGATCTGGTGATAGCCCATATGGAGATCAATCTTGGAGAATACTTGAGCACCTTTGAGTTGTTCAAACAGCTTGTTGATGTTGGGAAGTGGGTACTTGTTCTTTATAGTCTTCTTGTTCAATGGACGGTAGTCAACACAAAGTCGGTCTGTTCCATCCTTCTTCTTCACAAAAAGAACTCCACAACCCCACGGAGAAGAACTAGGTCGGATGAGACCCATACGCTCTTGTTCATCGAGTTGTTTCTTCAGCTCCTTCAACTCTTTGGGTCCCAGCTTGTAAGGACGTTTGCAAACAGGTTCTGTGCCAGGCTCAAGATCGATGACAAATTCAACTGGCCGGTGCGGAGGCATTCCTAGAAGCTCTTCTGGAAAGACGTCTTGATATTCGCAAATGACTGGAATTTGAGAGATGGCATCCAGTTCATCCTTCTCATTGAGAGAAGATGGACGGATGGTATTATCCCGAGCGGTAAATACAATTACATCCTCAGACGAATGAGTCAATTGAATCTGCATGGCTGCACAATCAAGCTGAGCCTTGTGCTTAGAAAGCCAGTCCATTCCAAGAATAAGATCAATATCCGAGTTACCAAGGACCATTGGAGAAGCCAGAAACTTGAAATCACCCATCATGATAGAAATAACCGGAATCTCGTAGTTTGCGAGCAAACATTTACCCGGTGAGACAACTGCTAACGGTTTATGCAAAACTTGAGAAGACAACTCATGGTTATATGCAAAAGGTCTCGAGATGAAACAATGCGATGCACCAGTGTCAAAAAGAACTTTTGCAGGAACATCGTTAACAGGAAGGTTACCCATGATGACATCTGGCGAGTCCTCTCCCTGAGCTGCGTTCAACAAGTTGACCTTGGCGTGCTTGGGGTTATGCTTGACCACAACTGTACTTGCCGATCTCACAGGAGGAGGAGAAGGGAGACGCCTCTGATTGAAGCATTTGTTGGCATAGTGACCCTTCTGTTGGCACTTGTTGCACGTGACCTTTGAAAGCGGACGGTGATATGGAGCACTCGATCTTGGAGCTTGAGACGAAGTCTTGTTCTGAAAGCCAGGGTTGGGTGGGTGGGAAGATCCACTGCCACCTCTGCTGTTCTGCTGATAAGGCTGACGGAACGGAGGAGGAGGAGGAAGCCAATACTTTTGCTGCTTAGCCACTTCAGTTGAGGAAGAAGGAGTTGCATCTCTGACTCGCTTCTTGGAAGCATCGCACTTCAGTTGAGCAGTCTCTTGCTTCATTGCCATGTTGTAGAACTCATTGTACCTCTTGGGCTCAAAGAGGACGAGAGCTAGCTGGATTTCTTCTCTGAGACCACCCCTGAACTGGTAAATCATGCTCTTCTCGTCAGGGATGTCTTGCTTAGCAAAACGGGCAAGCTTCTGAAACATTTTGTTGTACTGGTAAACAGACATAGTGCCTTGCTTCAGGTTGCGAAATTCCTCACGCTTGCTTTCAACCACACTCTGAGGAATATGATGAGCTCTGAAGTCTTGAAGGAATTCATCCCAGGTAATCACACGGCCTCCTCTGGAATCTTTGTACTGCTGAAACCATTCTGCAGCTTGGTCTTTGAGTTGGAAGGAGGCGAACTTGACAAAGTCCTCAGGCCTGACGTACCTGCACTCGAAATGCTTGCATATGTCCACGAGCCAATCATCAGCGTCTGTTGCCTCAACACAATTGCTGAAGGTCTTTGGCTGGTTAGCAAGGAACTGGTTGAGTGTAGCAAACTGATTCTGATTGTTGCCATGACCCTAGTTCCCTTGGTTGCGCTCTTGAAGAAGTTGCATGATCAGCTGCGTGTTTGCATTGGTAGCGGCCATCACAGCTTGCCATGCCTCCGGAGGTGGAGGTGGTGGTGGCGGATCAGGATTCGGAGTCGTGCGCGTTGGAGGAGCCATCCTGAAGAGGTTGACATCCGTTAGCAACTTGACAGACAAATATTTAAGCTGAATCAAACGGGTTGAAATTGCATCATATAGTCTTCACATCCGCACAAAATGAACGAATGCATACCAATTGAAATGGTCACATATCCATAAGTTGAGAAGCCACTTAGAATTGAGGTAGAAGAAAAACAACAAGGTACGGACAAGAACAAATACTTGGTGAGGATTACCCAATCCCAAACCAAATATCCGCGGAAGAAGAACTAGAGCGACAAGAATTCCCACCTATGAAACTCCCGAACCTTCCCGGTTATGCAATCAGGTGTTGGGGATACAGGAGAAGCATAATATCTCACCCAAATCTAGCAAATCCTACATCCAGCTGTATCCATCCTTCAACACATAACTGAGAAAAACTTCGGAAATCATCTACCTCAACCTTCGAAAAGCATCCATTATACAAGTTATGGCAATACTCCCGAACTCCCGCCCCAGTACTGGGTGGCGTCGAGGTTATCTCACCAACAACTGCATAAAAGAGATTTTCGATGTCGGCGAAACTCGGGTATCCAGAATCTCAACGATAAAATTGTGATGACAACACCTCGGAGCTCAACTCCCCGGGACACTGCCACAACCCCTAAATGACAGGAGGCACCAAGAACAATGTTCTCATCACAAATCGATCAGAACGATTCCAAGATACCCGCGTGATCCTAAAACTTTTTTTTGTGAAATCTGAGAAGAGAAGAGTCAAAACTCTACGTCAGGATGCCTTACCAGAGCGATGAAGGGACTGGGAAGTAAAAAGAACTCCTAACTCTCCGATATATGATTCCTAAATGACTCAAAACATTTTTCTCGACTCAACAACGCCAATGATTCGATCAAGTAGGGGGCTGCTAAGGTCGGAGAAGGCTCTGATAACCAACTTGTAACGCCCTCGATGCGGCTATATCTCCTACGTGTCGAAGCACAGCTTAGAGACATAACCGCATTGAAAGCAATGTCGCAAGTAAGGTAATCTTCACAACAACCCATGTAAAAAGATAAAATGGGAAAGGATACATAGTTGGCTTACACTCGCCACATCACACAAATACATGAATAACATTACAATCATCCAATACACTCATGGTCCAACTACGATACCAAAATAAAGATCAACCCCCACAAGCGACAAAGTCCCCGATCGCCCCAACTGGCACCACTACTGATCATCTGGGAAAGACACATAGTAATGACGAGAGTCTTCACCGAACTCCCACTTGAGCTCAAGCGCATCGTCTGGAACGGTATCATCGGTCCCTGCATCTGGTGTGGAAGTAACCTGTGAGTCACGGGGACTCAGCAATCTCGCACCCTCGCGATCAAGACTATTTAAGCTTATAGGTAAGGTAAGGTATGATGTGGAGCTGCAGCAAGCGACTAGCATATATGGTGGCTAACCTATTCGCAAAAGAGAGCGAGAAGAGAAGGCAAACGCACAGTCGAACAACTATGGTCAAGAAGTGATCCTAGAACAACCTATGTCAAGCATTACTCCAACACCGTGTTCACTTCCCGAACTCCGTCGAGAAGAGACCATCACGGTTACACACGCGGTTGATTCATTTTAATTAAGTTAAGTTTCATGTTATCTACAACCGGACATTAACAAATTCCCATCTGCCCATAACCGCGGGCACGGCTTTCGAAAGTTCAAATCCCTGCAGGGGAGTCCCAACTTAGCCCATCACAAGCTCTCACGGTCAACGAAGGATATTCCTTCTCCTGAGACATTCCGATCAGACTCGGCATCCCGGTTACAAGACATCCTCGACAATGGTAAAACAAGTCCAGCAACACCGCCCAAATGTGCCGACAAATCCTGATAGGAGCTGCACATATCTCGTTCAAAGGGCACACTCAGATTGTCCAAACTTCCGATAGGCCAGCCCAGAGTTTCCCCTGGTGGACACCGGCGGCTGACGAGGTGGACCAACACTCAGAGGAGCACTGGCCCGGGGGGTTTAAATAAAGATGACCCTTGGGCTCCGGAAACCCAAGGGAAAAAGAGGCTAGGTGGCAAACGGTAAAACCAAGGTTGGGCATTGCTAGAGGAGTTTTATTCAAGGCGAACTATCAAGGGGTTCCCATTATAACCCAACCGCGTAAGGAACGCAAAATCAGGGAACATAACACCGATATGACAGAAACTAGGGCGACAAGAGTGGAACAAAACACTAGGCAAAAGGTCGAGCCTTCCACCCTTTACCAAGTATATAGATGCATTAAGATAAAAATATAATATGGTGATATCCCAACAATAAACAATGTTCCAACAAGGAACGATCTCCAATCTTCACCTGCAACTAGCAACACTATAAGAGGGGCTGAGCAAAGCGGTAACATAGCCAATCAACGGTTTGCTAGGACATGGAGGGTTAGAGGTTTGACATGGCAATTTGGGAGGCATGATAAGCAAGTGGTAGGTATCGTAGCATAGGCATAGCAAAAGAGCGAGCATCTAGCAAGCAAAGATAGAAGTGATTTCGAGGGTATGATCATCTTGCATGCAAAGTTGTCAGAGTTGACTTGATCCTCGTAAGCGAACTCAACGGGCTCCTCGTTCATGAACTCGTCTCCTGGCTCTACCCAAACAAGAACAACAAGCAAACGGAACACAATCAACCACGTGTAATGCTCAAACAACATGATGCAAACATGGTATGATATGCGGGATGCGGGATGCGATGCATATGCAAGATTTGACAAGGAATGATTGAACCTGGCCTCAACTTGGAAATCCAAGAGTGCCACTGGAAAGGTGACGTGATTTCAGTTGAAATCCATATAAAGATCACCGGAATCGGATGCACGAATTGGAAATGGCAAGCAAAACAAATATGGCACTGGTCTGCGATAATCAGCAAGTGACCAACTAAATGCATCAAGATAAATATGCTAAGCACTCAAACATGACAACAAAATACATGGCAGGGATCCACTCATGAAGCTTGACAAAATATGAACACTGAGCTACGCCTAATTCATACATTAACAGGTTCAAACAAGTATGGAAAAAGTGCAAATGACAATAGGTTTCAGAATTAGTGAAATTAACACAAGTCTGGAATTTATCATCAGGAAGCACACTTTAGAGCATGAAAAGTACATGCTATAGTGACTTAAGATGGCACAGCAAGGCATGGCATGAAGCTACTCACAACACTTAACAAAAGTCACTTAGTGACCTTGAGCCAAAAGGGATCACAAAATACAACTGCACGCATGTGAACATGGCAAAAACATAAACAGATTTCAGACTTGGTGAAAAACTGGAGCATGCAAATCAGTTAACGAGTAGGCATGTTTACGAGCTGGATGCACTCACTACATAGCATGGCATGACAAACTAAGAATACACCCATCAAGAATACATGGCATAGGAGCTAGACATGGCAAGAACAATACCATTGCATGCACGGATCAATAGAAACATCCTCGGCAAAATCGCTAAACATGGCAACAATCTGCCAGGATTCACGATATAGCAAAAGTAGAGCTCGATTGACTCAAGCTAGTTTGCTCCATAAATGCAAACAAAGACACAGATGGATAGAGCACCACAATGTTAACAAAACATCCTTACTGATCATCCTCAAAAGAGGCACGGATCACTAGCAAACAACATGAACATATGGCATAACAACAAAATCAGGACAAGGACTTGGTGAAATTCTAAGTCCCTGAAATCAGCATTACCGATTACGCTACTTTGCAAGCTTGTGCTAGTCACCACAAATATCACAAAATACATGGCAAGCACCTCTGTAAACATGGCATGGCATATAACAAAACACATGTAGAGCTCAGGATCATAGCATGCACACATTAATCATGGCAAAAATGACAAAAAGCCATTTGCTGAAACTGGTCGGACAAATTCCTCACATAGCCCTCTTCCAATAACATTTCGGGCATCAAGATAAGCTCAAATAAAAATAATGCAGTGAGATGAAATGATGTACTCGTCGAGATGAACATTTTGATATGCTACACGTACGAACCGGATCTACGATGAGAGAGTTATGACATGTGCAAGAATGCAAAAAAATTAAGGTTCCTGGGAAAAAGTCAACCGAGAGAGTTTTGGATCTGGATCTGGCCGATCCACTGTAGCAGCGCGGCGCAGTTCCTGAGGTCGCCGGATTCGTCACCGGAGACGACGGGACTTGCCGGAGGAAGAGGACGCTAGAGCGGAGGGGAGGTGGTCGGGGCCGGCGACGAGGTGGCGAGGATGGGGCGGCGGCGATCACCGGAGTTGGAGCCGCCGACATGGGCGCGCGAGGCCGGGCGGCAAGGGGCGGCGGAGGATGGCGCCGGCGTCAGCGGCGCCGGTGGTGGTCGGCGCCGGGTCCGGTTGGCGGAGCAGGCGGCGGCGGTGGTCGGCGCCGAGCCGGGAGGCGGAGCAGGCGGCGGCTCGGGCGCCCAGGCGGCGCGGAGCTTCGGGCTCTCGGGGGCCCTCCCTGGGTCGGGCGGGCCGGCGCGGAGGGGAGCCCCGGCAGGACATGTGGCGGCCCCCGGTTGGCCGGGCGCGGCGGCGCGGGGCGTGTCCGGCGGGAGCAAACATGTCCGGCGGTGGAGGAGACGAAAATTTAGGGGTAGGGTGGTTTTGGATCCGGAATTTTCGGGGAAGAGACCATTTTATAGGTAGGAGGAGCTAGGAGGCTCCAAATTGAGCACGGTTTTCGGCCACGCGATCGTGATCGAACGCTCTAGATTATGGAGAGGGTTTAGGTGGGTTTTGGGCCAAATTGGAAGGGTGTTGGGCTGCAACACACACGAGGCCTTCTCGATCCCTCGGTTAACCGTTCGAGTATCAAACGAAGTCCAAATGGCACGAAACTAGATAGGCGGTCTACCGGTAGTAAACCAAGGCCGCTTGGCCAGTCTCGGTCCAATCCGGAAATGTTTAACCCCCACACCCGAAAAGAGGTAGAATGGACCACCGGAGGATATAGGAGCGCCGGAATGCAAAACGGACAACGGGGAAAATGCTCGGATGCATAAGACGAACACGTATGCAAATGCAATGCACATGATGACATGATATGAGATGCATGACAAAGACAAAAACACACGGAGACAAAAACCCGACACCGAGGAAACTAAAATAACTTAGGCCGGAAACGGCAAGAGTTGGGATACAGATAAGGTAAATTACATCCGGGGTGTTACAACACTCCACCACTACGAAAGGATCTCGTCCCGAGATCTAGGACTGGAAAAACTCCGGTACTCAGAACGGAGGTGATCCTCACATTCCCAGGTGGCTTCACGGTCGGAATGGTGTGACCACTTGACTTTGAGGAATTTGATTGACTTATTGTGATTCTTGCGCTCTGTTTCTTCAAGAATATCAACGGGGTGCTCACGATAAGAAAGGTCTTCTTGGAGATCAATGTATTTGAAGTTGATGGTGCGGTCAGGGGTCTTGAAGCACTTGCGGAGCTGAGAGACATGGAACACGTCGTGCACGTTTGCAAAGTTGGAGGGAAGCTCGAGTTGATAGGCGAGATCGCCTCTCTTGCTGATGATTTTGAAAGGACCCACGTATCTAGGGGGCAAGCTTCCCTTTGATACCGAAGCGATGAGTACCTTTCATTGGAGAGACGCGGAGGTAAACATGGTCTCCGATCTCGAAAGCCAAATCAATATGCTTACTATCATAGTAGCACTTCTGGCGCGATTGCGCTACTTTGAGGTTATCACGAATGACTTTGCACATCTCCTCTGCCTCTATGATCAAGTCATTTCCAAGAAGTTAACGTTCACCGGTCTCTGACCAGTTAAGAGGAGTACGACACTTCCTGCCATAGAGAATTTCAAATGGGACCTTGCCCGAACTTGCTTGAAAGTTGTTGTTGTAGGAAAACTCGGCATATGGAAGACAATCTTCTCACTTCATACCGAAAGAGATTACGCAAGCCCTGAGCATATCTTCAAGAATCTGATTGACATGCTCGACTTGGCCGCTAGTTTGAGGATGAAAAGCTGTGCTGAAACGGATGTTCGTGCCCATAGCCTTCTGAAAAGAATCCCAAAACTTCGAGGTGAAGATGCTGCCACGATCTGAAGAAATCAACTATGGAATTCCGTGCGAAGAGACAATCCGAGAGGTATAAAGCTCCGCCAATTGAGCTGCTGTGATAGACTCTTTGATAGGCAGAAAGTGAGCCACTTTAGTGAGTTTGTCGATGATAATAAATATAGCATCATTGCCACGCATGGACTTTGGAAATCCTGTCACGAAGTCCATCTCAATGTGGTCAAACTTCCATTCTGGAATGGCAAGAGGTTTGAGGATACTAGCTGGTCGTTGGTGTTCTGCCTTCACTCTTCTGCAGACATCACATTCATTCACGAACTGAGCAATCTCGCGCTTCATTCGAGTCCACCAATAAGCCTGCTTGAGGTCATGGTACATCTTCCAGGGTGGATGGAGAGGAGAGAATTGTGAGCCTCGTTCATAATGACTTTACGAAGGTCACCTTTAGGCACCACAATGTGATCCTCGAAGAAGAGAGTATCCTTGTCATCAAGGCGATAGCACTTGTACTTGGATTGACTCTTGGCAATCCCAATCTCCACCTTCTTCACCATAGCATCAAGAAGTTGAGCCTCACGAATTTGATCTTCCAAAGTAGGAGAGACTTGGAGGTTGGCGAGGAAACCTTGAGGAACAACTTGTAGATTGAGTTTGTGGAAAGCTTCACAAAGCTCGGGTTGGTAAGGCTTGAGAATCAGACTGTTGTAGTAAGCCTTCCTGCTCAATGCGTCAGCAATTACATTGGCCTTGCCTGGAGTATATTCAATGCTCGTATTATACTCTTGGATCATTTCGACCTAACGAGTCTGTCTGAGGTTGAGATTAGGCTAAGTGAAGATGTACTTGAGACTCTTGTGGTCAGTGAAGATGTCCACTTTTCTTCCCAATAAGAGATGTCTCCAAGTCAAAAGAGGATGCACAACTGCCGCCAACTCGAGGTCATGAGTGGGGTAGTTCTTTTCATTGGGCTTCAACTGGCGAGAGGTATAAGCCACAACTTTCTTCTGTTTCATCAACACTGCACCAAGACCTTGAAGAGAGGCATCACAGAAGACCTCGAACGGTTTGGATTCATCAGGAGGAGTCAGAACTGGAGCAGTGACTAATTTCTCTTTCAGGGTGTTGAAAGTGATGTCACGTTCAGGAGACCAAACGTACTTCACGTGCTTCTGGAGAAGGTTGGAAAGAGGCTTCGCGATCTTTGAGAAGTTCTCAACGAACCTTCGACAATAGCTTGTGTGCCCAAGGAAGCTGTGGAGTTGCTTCACGTTCTAAGGTGGTTCCCAATTCACAATTGCAGACACCTTCTCAGGATACACCGCTATGCCCTTGGCAGAGATGATATGCCCAAGATAGAGAACCTCATCGAGCCAAAACTCGCACTTTGAAAACTTGGCATAGAACTGATGTTCTCTGAGCTTATCCAGCACCAAACGCAAGTGCTTGGCATGATCTTCCTTGTTCTTTGAAAATACCAAAATGTCATCGAGGTAGACCAAGACGAAGTCATTTGTGTAAGGGTTGAAGATGAAGTTCATCATGCGAGAGAAAGTTGGAGGAGCGTTGACGAGGCCGAAAGACATGACAGTGTATTCATATGAACCATAGCTTGTTCTGAAAGCTGTCTTGGGAATATCTTGCTCACGAATTCGGATCTGGTGAATGCCCATACGGAGATCAAGCTTAACATGGCAAAGAAAGGCATGGCATGAAGCTACTCAAAGCACTTAACAAAAGTCCCTTAGTGACCTTGAGCCAAAAGGGATAAGAAAATACAATTGCACGCATGTGAGCATGGCAAAAACATAAACAGATTTCAGACTTAGTGAAAAACTGGAGCATGCAAATCAGTTAACGAGTAGGCATGTTTACGAGCTGGATGCACTCACTACAGAGCATGGCATGACAAACTAAGAATACACCCATCAAGAATACATGGCATAGGAGCTAGACATGGCAAGAACAATACCATAGCATGCACGGATCAATACCAACATCCTCGGCAAAATCGCTAAACATGTCAACAATCTGCCAGGATTCATGATATAGCAAAAGTAGAGCTCAATTGACTCAAGCTAGGTTGCTCCATAAATGCAAACAAAGACATAGATGGATAGAGCACCACAATGTTAACAAAACATCCTTACTGATCATCCTCAAAAGAGGCACGGATCACTAGGAAACAACATGAACATATGGCATAACAACAAAATCAGGACAAGGACTTGGTGAAATTCTAAGTCCCTGAAATCAGCATTACCGATTACGCTACTTTGCAAGCTTGTGCTAGTCACCACAAATATCACAAAATACATGGCAAGCACCTATGTAAACATGGCATGGCATATAACAAAACACATGTAGAGCTCAGGATCATAGCATGCACACATTAATCATGGCAAAAATGACAAAAAGCCATTTGCTGAAACAGGTCGGACAAATTCCTCACATAGCCCTCTTCCAATAACATTTCGGGCATCAAGATAAGCTCAAATGAAAATAATGCAATGAGATGAAATGATATACTCGTCGAGACGAACATTTTGATATGCTACACGCACGAATCGGATCTACGATGAGAAAGTTATGACATGTGCAAGAATGCAAAAAAATTAGGGTTCGTGGAAAAAAGTCAACCAAGAGACTTTTGGATCTGGATCTGGCCGATCCACTGTAGCAGCGCGACGCGGTTCCCGAGGTCGCCGAATTCGTCGCCGGAGATGACGGGACTTGCCGGAGGAAGAGGACGCCGGAGCGGAGGGGAGGTGGCCGGGGCCGGTGACGAGGTGGCGAGGACGAGGCGGCGGCGATCATCGAAGTTGGAGCCACCGACGTGGGCGCGCGAGGCCGGGCGGCGAGGGGCGGCGGAGGATGGCGCCAGCGTCAGTGGCGGCGGCGGTGGTCGGCGCCGGGTCAGGTTGGCAGAGTAGGCGACAGCGGTGGTCGGCGCTGAGCCGGGAGGCGGAGCAGGCGGCGGCTCGGGCGCCCAGGCGACGCGGAGCTTCGGGCTCTCGGGGGCCCTACTTGGCCGGGCGGGCCGGCGCGGCGAGGGGCCCCGGCGGGACATGTGGCGGCCCCCGGTTGGCCGGGCGCGGCAGCGCGGATCGTGTCCGGTGGGAGCGGACACGTCCGGCGGTGGAGGAGACGAAAATTTAGGGTTTGGGTGGTTTTGGATCCGGAATTTTCGGGGAAGAGACCATTTTATAGGTAGGAGGAGCTAGGAGGCTCCAAATTGAGCACGGTTTTCGGCTACGCGATCGTGATCGAACGCTCTAGATGATGGAGAGGGTTTAGGTGGGTTTTGGGCCAAATTGGAAGGGTGTTGGGCTGCAACACACACGATTCCTTCTCGGTCCCTCGGTTAACCGTTGGAGTATCAAACAAAGTCCAAACGGCACGAAACTTGACAGGCGGTCTACCGGTAGTAAACCAAGGCCGCTTGGCAAGTCTTGGTCCAATCCGGAAATGTTTGACCCCCACACCCGAAAAGAGGTAGAAAGGACCACCGGAGGAGATAGGAGCGCCCGAATGCAAAACGGACAACGGGGAAAATGCTCGGATGCATGAGACGAACACGTATGCAAATGCAACGCACATGATGACATCCTATGAGAAGCATGACAAAGACAAAAACACACGGAGACAAAAACCCAACACCGAGGAAAATAAAATAACTTAGGCTGGAAACGGCAAGCGTTGGATACAGATAAGCTAAATTACATCCGTGGTGTTACAGGTCTTCCTCCACCACTTCGTCCGCAGACTGGGGTTTCCCCTCCATCCATTTGTTCGTGGCCTCATGTTCTACTATGGGCTGGACTTTCATGATCTGGCCCCGAACTTCATCCTCAACATCTCGGCGTTCATCGTCGTGTGCGAGGCCTTCCTCCGCATCCGGCCCCACTTCGGCCTTTAGCTGAAGACCTTCAATATCAAGCCGAAGGTGGTGGGTGGCCAACAAGCAGAATGCGGCAGAGCCATGGTGGGTAAGATGCCAAACGTTACATGGCTCGAGGGCTCCTTCGTGGAGACCATAAAGGGGTGGCAATCGGGGTGGTTCTACATCACCGAGCCGCACGACACCAACTGGGTGGCTGCCCCCGAGTTTCGATCCGGAATCCCCACGCGGCTCACTTCCTGGAAGGAGAAGGGCTTCTCCTGGGGTTCATCGGTGGAGCTGGACGGACTCCATAAGTGTATCCGGAACATGACAAGCAAGAAACTTATGCTTTTCAACATAGTCCAGGTCATGCTCTTTCGCCGGATCCTCCCGTGTCAATAACGGGATTTTAACTTATGGGAGTTCGACCCGGCCCGGCACCAGACTCTAAGCGAGCTCTTCGGCACGACGGACAAAGACGTCTGGAGGGTGTTGTTCAAGGGCGCCGAGGTCCCCCCTCTCTCACCGAGGACCGCGGGCTAAGCGTGAAGCGCCCAGCGAATTCGGTAAGTTCTGTACATCTGGTAGGATATTTATTTCCTATAGCTTAACCATGTGCGAGGTCTGAGCTCCCATGCCTTTGACAGGACTGGGTGGAGGCAACAGAGCAGATTGACTGTCTGGCCCCTCTGCCCGAAGACACTGCGGACGCTCTCCTGACGGAGATGCTGACTCCGGCTCCTTATAAGGTGCCAGAGAAGACCAAGAAGAAGGCCAAGGGAACCCGCAAGAGTTCCCGGCGCCAGGTGGTATCGGACTCATCGTCCGATAACTCCACGACGCACTCCTCTCATGAAGATGAGGAGGAGGAAGATGAAGATGCTCCCCCTCCAGCCGGGGGAGACAAGAAAAGGAAGGCCGCCCCAACCGGGGAGGCCAAAGGGTCCAAGAAGGGAAGGACTCTCCTTCCGGACTACTCCACCACCGCCGCCGAAGGCAAAGACGAGTGGCTGCTCGGGACCAAGCCCCTGGCGAAGTCGTAAGTATTCGGATACCAGAGTAACTCATAGCATACCTTTGTCGCACTGCTTCCCTTAACGCCGAATATGATTATGAAGACCTCCCCAAACCCGTATCGACGTATCCTCGTCGGACGGCTCCTTGGATTCGTCGGATATGGATAGCGATCCACTTCCGACCGCCTCCTCCCCTTGCCCTACGGACAACGCCGAGGTATTGTCTCAAGGGGCACCGAGCCGGGGGGAGATAGTCCCGGAGGCGCCTCAAGGCGACCTTCCGGACTCCAGGAGCAAAGGGAGCAAGGCTCCCGGGGGCTCCAAGTTCGGTTCTCAGCCGAACACCGCGCTGGAACCTCCAGTGGTTCCGGATTCGGGCAGGCGGCCCCCTTTCAAAAGGGGTAAGACGCCCGTGCCGGTGACCTCTGTCTATCCAGAGGCACTGGACAACCTGCTGGGAGCGCTTCGCGGCGTTTCCATCAACGAAGAGCACCGCACTATTATGAGTGCGGTGATCAAGAAGGTTCAGTCCGCCAAGAGCGGACTGACTGAAGCCTGTGCCAGCCTTCTAACAGGCTTTGAGGTAAGTATTTAAAATATAGGAAAAATACTACCACATAGACAATAGCCCCTGATGCTCTGTTTGGTGTTCACAAAGAAAAGCCGAATAGAGGATCAAATAATATCTGCAGGAGTCTAATATAAGTATGTCTGTATACGTATGCAGGCTTCGCTGCTAGCGTCTGCCGCACTGACTGCGGAGGTCGCCGCACTGAAGCAGGACCTCGAGGGGTCCGAGAAAGAGCTCGGCCTTGCCAAGAGGCAGCTCGAGGAGAACAAAGGTAA
>NC_041382.1:332488929-332539653 GCF_002162155.2 Triticum dicoccoides
AAAGATGCGATTGCAAAATGACAGGATCATTATGAATTTGCCAGGGGCCACGACCGAAGTGGCGACCCTGAAGCAAGCGATGCCAAAAACAAAGCGGCCTAGGAGCGCACCGAGCGGGAAAAGCAAGAGGCACAGGTGGGAGAGGTGCAGCAAGAGCTCCAAGCTCTCGTGACGAAGCACGAGGCGTTGGAGCTTGACTCGAAGACGCGAGAGTCTGAGCTTGCCACGGCCCTTGAGAGCGCAAAGAGTGCCAAGGCTGAAGCCCAAAAGGCCCTCCAGGAGATTGAGGCGATGAGGAAGATAGCGGCGGGTAAGGCATTCAATATACAAAGCAAGCATGTGAAAGTAAATTACTTGTTACTTACCCGAGTCCGGAGCTCTCCAGGAGCATTCGCAGATTTGCCCCGCAGCGTGTCGGATGCCGCAAAGTTTTAGCAGGCCAAGGAGGGAAGCTCGACGGAGAAGCTGTTGTGGTCTCAGTATACTGGGACCGAACACTCGATGCCTATGAGCGACCAGTTGAAGCAACTGGTCGAGCTGCACAAGGTGGCCGAACAGGCCATGAAGGGCTTTATAGTCCGGATGTGGCCTGGCGACGCCCTTCCCAACAGCTACTTCGGCCTGGTGCGGCGGCTTGTGGATGCCTGTCCACGGCTGGAAGTCATCAAGCGGTCCATCTGCATCGAGGGTGCACGTCGGGCTTTTGGCCGTGCGAAGGTGCACTGGGCCAAGATGGACGCCGAGAAGCTGGTGAAGGAGGGGCCGCCGCAGGGCAAGGAGCATCGCCACCCCGAGATGTATTATGAGGGTGTCCTGAAGGGTGCCCGTCTTGTAGCGGACGAGTGTGCGAAAGATGTAATATTTGAATGAACTTGCTTGTGTGATCCTGTGGCATGAAAACTTGTTCATATGCGCTATGCAACGCTTGTTTGAATTTAAAATATTACCTTATGTTCGGCTGTTTATCAAATCTGAGAGATGGCTAGTCGTCGGCTTCTGCCCCCATGCCACGAGTGCTGGGGTGTTCAGGATAAACCTGAGCACTCTTGTTCCCATTTTTGGGTCCTTCGAGGGAGGTGCTCAGCACAACGAACAAGGCAATCGGACTATAATGCTTTATCACTCTCACTTAGCCATAGAATTCTATAATTTTAAATTTTGGCGAAGCCCCTAGTATTCGGAAGGCCGAATTTGGGGCGCTATACACGCCTTAAGCCGGACAAAGCCGACTCCTCGCTCTAAGCGGCATAAGTCTTTAGGGACTCGAAACCTCTCGAACAACGACCAGTCTCTCGCCTTATCATGACAATCAGTTTTAGCTTTCTCTACTGAGGTGCTTAGCCCAGCTGAACCGGGGCACAATCGTAGTAGTTCTCCCAGTGCTACCTTAGCCGATATAGCGGAACGTAAGGTACCAAAACATGGGAGCCGGGCAAACCCATTATTGACCCAAGACATGATTCGGAGCTGATGCATATAATGCTATAAGTTCGGGGTGCCGCACTGTCTAAAGTGTTCGGACTTCTCACGCCGTATTATGGGGTATGCTTAAGCCCCTAGCGTATTAGCCGTACAAGAGTGTACGGGTGCTGGATGTCATGAAATGAACATATATATAAAAAAGGAAGAATAAAGAATGAGATAATAGTCTAGTGCTATGCATTGTTTATTCAAAAAGGTGCGTTAAAGCAAAATGATACAAGTAGTGCGATAAGCAAAAAGTAGGACTATTTGACATGTCCCCTCCAAGGGCAAGCTGAGGAATGGCATTAAAGCAAGTATTTCACTCGTTATCGTAATCCACCTGGGAGTTCCGTGGTGCGACGTAGCTTTCTGCCTCCTTGATTGCTGCATCATGTGTTCGACAGTCATATTGCTGGACAGGGTTTCCAGAGATTAAAGTCCTGAAAGAGAGAAAAATAACAAAGCAGGAAGCCCCTAGTGCGGTTGAGCCGCATCTTGGGGCGTGCCGTAGTCGTGCCCTCCTCCCCACCTATGCCCATGGTATTTTCAATGCGTAATTATGTACGCGCGACACAGATTTCGCCATTTGGCTGGGACTGGGGTGGGGGCCGCATTGCTATGCAAGCTCAGAACGTGCCATGCGGTCTTGTTGCCGATTACTCCGGGCGCGCTTGAAGGTGTTCGGGTCCTTAATCGCCGAACTAGTGGATTGCCTTAAGAGGCTGCTTTGTGCTTCTGCTGCGAGGGCCGTAGTGTGCTCCTCCGTGCGGAGAGAGCGCTCTGTGTTTCCATTAACTGTGATGACCCCCCGAGGTCCTAGCATCTTGAGCTTGAGGTATGCATAATGTGGTACCGCATTGAATCTCGCAAATGCGGTTCGTCCGAGCAGTGCATGATAGCCACTGCGGAACGGGACTATATCGAAGATTTACTCCTCACTTTGAAAGTTATCCGGGGATCCGAAGACCACTTCCAGTGTGACTGAGCCTGTGCAATGGGCCTCTACACCTGGTATGACACCTTTGAAGGTCATTTTTGTGGGTTTGATCCTTGAGGGGTCTATACCCATTTTGCGCACTGTGTCCTGGTAAAGCAGGTTCAGGTTGCTGCCGCCGTCCATAAGGACTCGAGTGAGGTGAAATCCGTCAATGATTGGGTCTAGAACCAGTGCGGCGAATCCGCCATGACGGATACTAGTGGGGTGGTCCCTGCGATCAAAGGTGATCGGGCAAGAGGACCATGGGTTGAACTTTGGGGCAACTGGCTCCAACGCGTATATGTCCCTTAGCGCACGCTTCCGCTCCCTCTTAGGGATGTGCGTTGCATATATCATGTTAACCGTCCACACTTGTGGGGGGAACCTCTTCTGTCCTCCGGTGTTCGGCTGCTGGGGCTCCTCCTCGTCATCGCTATGCGAACCCTTATCTTTGTTTTCGGCATTTAACTTGTCGGCCTGCTTGAACACCCAACAATCCCTGTTGGTGTGGTTGGTTGGCTTGTCGGGGGTGTCGTGTATTTGACACGAGCGATCGAGTATACGGTCCACACTGGATGGGTCTGGAGTGCTTCTTTTAAATGGCTTTTTCCGCTGGCCGGGTTTAGAGCCTTTGAATCTAGCATTGATTGTCATATCCTCTGTATTGTCGCTGTTAATGCGGCGCTTGTGTTTGTTGTGACATGACCTACCATTGCCATCCTTGGTATCCAAAGTACCATGGTTCTTTGATATGTTATTGCTACAAGCCAGCCAGCCGTCTTCTCCCACACAAAAGCGGGTCATGAGTGTCGTGAGGGCTGCCATAGAGGGCTTTTCCTGGCCAAGGTGTCGGGCGAGCCACTTGTCGCAGATGTTATGCTTAAAAGCTGCTAGGGCCTCTACATCCGGACAGTCGACGATTTGATTCTTCTTTGTTAGGAACCGTGTCCAGAATTTCCTGGCCGATTCCTCTCGCTGCTGAATTATGTGGCTCAAGTCATCGGCATCTGGCGGTCGCACATAAGTGCCCTGGAAGTTGTCGAGGAATGCGGCTTCCAGATCTTCCCAACAGCCAATGGACTCTGCTGGCAAGTTGTTGAGCCAATGCCGAGCTGGTCCTTTGAGCTTGAGTGGGAGGTATTTGATGGCATGTAGATCATCACCGCGGGCCATGTGGATGTGCAGGAGGAAATCCTCGATCCATACCGCAGGATCTGTTGTGCCGTCATATGATTCGATATTTACGGGTTTGAAACCCTCTGGGATTTGGTGATCCATTACTTTGTCTGTGAAGCATAGGGGGTGTGCGGCGCCTCTGTACTGGGCTATATCGCAACGCAGCTCAAATGAGTCTTGCCCGCTGTGTTCGGCACGGTCGCACCTACTTTTACTGTATCCGGCGTGACGGTTATCGTCTCGCATAGTGGCGCGCCCTCGTGATCCATAGATCGATCTTGCATGTTTTGCTTTGTCCTCCAATACGTCTCGTAGGTCTGGCGTATTTCCCCATGCCTTGACATTTTTATTTGAGTGGCGTCGTAGTGCGGGCTGAGCTTCTGGCTGAAATGCCTCTCTATCGCGACCAAGAGGCGGCCGGTCAGCCGCATCATATGCTGGAGATGTAGGTTTGAGTGCTTCCTCCTCCAATCGGGGTAGCAACCTCTGCTTTGGGTAACTCTTGGAGTGGCGTTCGAGTTTATATTCCTCGGCCGCAAGGACTTCAGTCCATCTGTCAACTAGCAAATCTCGATCAGCTTGAAGCTTCTGTTGCTTTTTCTTAAGGCTAGTTGCCGTGGATATAAGCCGGCGCTTGAAGCGCTCTTGTTCGACGGGATCCTCAGGCACGACGAATTCTTCATCGTCGAGGCTTGCCTCGTCTTCGGAGGGAGGCATGTAATTATCATCCTCCGCCTCTCCATCTGTCGCTCTCTCTGGAGGGCTGGCTTCTCCATCCTCCTACCCTGGATCTTGCTGGAGGGGATTGTTGTCGTCTTCGGCACTGTCCGGAGTGCTATTATCTCCTGTGTCAGGGTCACCGCTTTTGCTTTGGCGAGACTTAGAGCGGCGCCGCTGATGCCGGCGCTTGGGTTGCTTCTTGGAGGGGTCATCCTCCACTGTCTCATCGCCATTGCCTGCTTTGGGTGTGTCCACCATGTATATATCATATGATGAGGTGGTTGTCCAGTGCCCGGTGGGCAATGATTCCTCTTCGCCTCCCGCATCGTCGTCCATGCCGTCGATGTCTTCGGAGTCGAAGTCGAGCATGTTGGTTAAGTCGTCGATAGTGGCTATTAAGTGGGTGGTGGGTGGGCGGCGAATTTCTTCGTCATCCGCATCCCAATCATGTCGGACATAGTTCGTCCAGGATTCTCCTGACAAGGAGAGAGACCTTAATGAGTTCAGTATGTGGCCGAAGGGCGAGTGCTAAAAGATATCCGCGGAGGTAAACTCCATGATCGGCGCCCAATCAGATTCGATAGGCACGGGCGCAGGCGGTTGGGGTCCGTGGCCAGGGAGGAATCCGGTAGTTCGGCATCACGGCTCTCATGAAGGGTAAGGTCTATACTCGGCTCGATCGCCGATGAGAGTGCGGCCTCGATGGCGGGGTCTATCCACCCGCCCATGCAAGGCGCAGCTAGCTCCGAATTGAGGGTCGGAATGGTTGCTGGCGCGATTTCCTGGACACTGTCCGATGGCAGAGCTAAATCATGCTCATTGTGGCCGTGTGGCGCACTAGGCAGGGGCTCGAATCCGTCGAAGATCAAGTCTCCGCGGATATTGGCCGTGTAGTTTAAGCTTCCAAACCTGACCTGATGGCCAGGGGTGTAACTCTCGATCTGCTCTAGATGGCCAAGCGAGTTCACCCGCAGTGCGAAGCCGCCGAATACAAAGATCTGTCCGGGGAGAAAAGTCTCACCCTAGACTGCATCGCTATCGATGATCGAAGGAGCCATCAAGACTAATGGCGACGACACAGAGGAACTCTCAATGAAAGCACCAATGTCGGTGTCAAAACCGGCGGATCTCGGGTAGGGGGTCCCGAACTGTGCGTCTAAGGCGTATGGTAATAGGGGCTGGGGACACGATGTTTTACCCAGGTTCGGGCCCTCTTGATGGAGGTAAAACCCTACATCCTGCTTGATTATTCTTGATAATATGAGTAGTACAAGAGTTGATCTACCACGAGATCAGAGAGGCTAAACCCTAGAAGCTAGCCTATGGTATGATTGTATGTTCTCCTACGGACTAAAACCCTCCAGTTTATATAGACACCGGAGGGGGCTAGGGTTACACAAGGTCGGCTACAAAGGAGGAGATATACATATACGTATTGCCTAGCTTGCTTTCCACGCCAAGTAGAGTCCCATCCGGACACGGGACAAAGTCTTCAATCTTGTATCTTCATAGTCCAACAGTCTGGCCAAAGGATATAGTCCGGCTGTCCGGAGACCCCCTAATCCAGGACTCCCTCAGTCGTGCTCGTTGGATTGCTTGGTCCTTCGTAGATCGATGGTGGCCTCGGATTAATTCTAACAAGTGGTATCATGAGCAAGGTTAAAGATCGAGGCGGTTCGTGTTGATCTAGAGGGAGATGACTACCGGAGAAATTCTGCGAGGACGGATCGTGACCTTAGGGTCGGCAAGTTGCAGCGAGGAGATTGAGAACGCAGAGGTGTCAGTTTTGTTTCAATCTAAGAAGCGATCAGAATACACGATGGGTGGCTCGCGCTACGAGCAGATCCGTAGCAGCAAAAGTGGCGACGGCAAGTTCATCCTGATCAAGAGGCGGAGACATTGTGCAGATCGGATCGGTGCGTGCATCAGTAGGAATCCCTAGACGAGTAGACGGATTGATGTTCGATGCGGCGGTGTAATATATCTCGGTGGCCTGGGCGTGTAGTGCCAGGGGGCCACGGCCCAAGTGGCGCTGGTGGACAGGCCCTGCAGGCATAGCACAATAGCAGGCCGAGAGCAGAGGCTGGCCCAGGCGGGAGTTTGCTTGTGCAGCGGCGGCCCATGGAGCGGGAAGGCCCAGGGAGAGACGCGCACCATGGCACTGATCGATTGTATGTGGTCTAGTGATGCTTTGGCACTGGAAGCTCGTACGTATATGCAAAGACGTGAGATTTGTTTAAGGAAAAAATTGGTTCTGGAAGGTATTGTCGTGTGTCGGAACTTGGAATTTGCTGGTTACTAACATGTTGATCTCATGCGTGGAAAAGAATAGAACAAGAAAATTAGTCAGGAAGTCACATGGTGCTACAGGCGTGGATGAAATTGTTTGAGTTGGTTGCACACGTACACAGGAGACTACAGGGACTAGTTTTGGGTTCTTTGCTTCGAACGCTAAGGAGATCAGCGTGGCAGCACTGGTGTTATTCGAGTGGTAGTCAAATGGGAACCGAGGATGGCGAGGTGCGTATAAGGCTCGAATGAGTCTGGAGCATGTCGTGATGGGATCGTGCAAACACAGGGCGTCAAGCAGTGCACGGAGTTGTGCGGGCGGACAAGATGCAGGGTGGAGCATGGTTGCAGTCGGATAATTTCGGCTAGGTCGGACTGGACAGTTTGATGGATCAACATGGATGTTGGTCAAAAGCAGAAGACTGCGGTGACTTCAACGATGACGACATAGGAGCGTGATGCTGATGGTGGCCGACTTCTGGGGCATGGAAACATGTGGTGCAGGCCTGAGGGCTTGTGCGGCTTCGACAGACTATGGCGCATGGTTGATTCAAGACGGTGCACATGAGAGCTTGAAGTCGACGGAGCGCGGGGTAGCAAAAGTGCAGCTACATGGAGTTATGTTGAAGGTGGAGCTGGAGTCTGATGGAAGGCTTCACTCTCTGCTGATGGAGGGGCTACGGCCTAAATGCATGGAGAGTCGAAGCCTATTTCAGCGGGATAGCAAGAGACACGTGGTTTCATACTGGGTACCAGTGGTCTAATGGAGATGTGATACTTGGCATCAATCGGTGATGATTGGTGGTTCTTTGCAGTGGGGGTTGAGGCAGTGTGGGCTAGCTACCCGAGAGACTCGACCAGGATAGCATAGGCTCGATGCGGTGATGGCGGTGAGACGTGCGGTAAGCACGAGACACAGCGACAGACCAAGACACTAATGGTGAGACATGTGGTCAGACAAAGTGTGCAGGGGTGCTAAAGCAGTGTTGGCGAGTACAGGTGAAGGAAATATGCCCTAGAGGCAATAATAAAGTTATTATTTATCTCCTTATATCATGATAAATGTTTATTATTCATGCTAGAATTGTATTAACCGGAAACATAATACTTGTGTGAATACATAGACAAACAGAGTGTCACTAGTATGCCTCTACTTGACTAGCTCGTTGATCAAAGATGGTTATGTTTCCTAGCCATTGACATGAGTTGTCATTTGATTAACGGGATCACATCATTAGGAGAATGATGTGATTGACTTGACCCAATCCGTTAGCTTAGCACTCGATCGTTTAGTATGTTGCTATTGCTTTCTTCATGACTTATACATGTTCCTATGACTATGAGATTATGCAACTCCCGTTTACCGGAGGAATGCTTTGTGTGCTACCAAACGTCACAACGTAACTGGGTGATTATAAAGGTGCTCTACAGGTGTCTCCGAAGGTACTTGTTGGGTTGGCGTATTTCGAGATTAGGATTTGTCACTCCGATAGTCGGAGAGGTATCTCTAGGCCCTCTCGGTAATGCACATCACTTAAGCCTTGCAAGCATTGCAACTAATGAGTTGGTTGCGGGACGATGTATGATAACCCACAAGTATAGGGGATCACAACAGTTTTCGAGGGTAGAGTATTCAACCCAAATTTATTGATTCGACACAAGGGGAGCCAAAGAATATTCTCAAGTATTAGCAGCTGAGTTTTCAATTCAACAACACCTTTAAACTTAATATCTACAGCAAAGTATTTAGTAGCAAAGTAATATGATAGTAGTGGTAATGGTAGCAAAAGGTAATGATAGCAAAATTAATGTTTTTGGTAATTTGTAATGATCATAGCAATAGCAACAGAAAAGTAAATAAGCGAAGAACAATATATCGAAAGCTCATAGGAAATGGATCGGTGATGGACAATTATACCGGATGCGGTTCATCATGTAACAATCATAACCTAGGGTGACACAGAACTAGCTCCAGTTCATCAATGTAATGTAGGCATGTATTCCGAATATAGTCATACATGCTTATGGAAAAGAACTTGCATGACATATTTTGTCCTACCCTCCCGTGGCAGCGGGGTCCTAATGAAAACTAAGGGATATTAAGGCCTCCTTTTAATAGAGTACCGGACCAAAGCATTAACACATAGTGAATACATGAACTCCTCAAACTATGGTCATCACCGGTAAGTATCCCGATTATTGTCACTCCGGGGTTAACGGATCATAACACATAATAGGTGACTATAGACTTGCAAGATAGGATCAAGAACTCTCATATATTGATCAAAACATAATAGGTTCAGATCTGAAATCATGGCACTCGGGCCCTAGTGAAAAGCATTAAGCATAGCAAAGTCATAGCAACATCAATCTCAGAACATAGTGGATACTAGGGATCAAACCCTAACAAAACTAACTCGATTACATGATAGATCCCATCCAACCCATCACCGTCCAACAAGCCTACGATGGAATTACTCACGCACGGCGGTGAGCATCATGAAATTGGTGATGGAGGATGGTTGATGATGACGATGGCGACGGATTCCCCTCTCCGGAGCCCCGAACGGACTCCAGATCAGCCCTCCCGAGAGGTTTTAGGGCTTGGCGGCAGCTCCGTATCGTAAAATGCGATGAATCCTTCTCTTTTATTTTTTCTCCCTGAAACCAAATATATAGAGTTGGAGTTGAGGTCGGAGGAGCTCCAGGGGCCCACGAGGTAGGGAGGGCGCGCCCCCCACCCTCGTGGATAGGTGGTGGCCCCCCTGGCCTTCATCTTTTGCAAGGATTTTTTAGTATTTCTGAAAAGTTGTTCCGTGAAGTTTCAGGTCATTCCGAGAACTTTTGTTTCTGCACATAAATAACACCATGGTAATTCTGCTGAAAACAGCATTAGTCTGGGTTAGTTCCATTCAAACATGCAAGTTAGAGTCCAAAACAAGGGCATAAGTGTTTGGAAAAGTAGATACGACGGAGACGTATCATCTCCCCCAAGCTTAAACCCTTGCTTGTCCTCAAGCAATTCAGTTGATAAACTGAAAGTGATAAAGAAAAACTTTTACAAACTCTGTTTGCTCTTGTTGTTTTAAATATGTAAAGCCAGCATTCAAGTTTTCAGCAAAGATTATGACTAACCACATTCACAATAATGCTTAGGTCTCAAGTTTACTCATATCAATGGCATAATCAACTAGCGAGCAATAATAATAAATCTCGGATGACAACACTTTCTCAAAACAATCATAATATGATATAACAAGATGGTATCTCGCTAGCCCTTTCTGATACCGCAAAACATAAATGCAGAGCACCTTTAAAGATCAAGGACTGGCTAGACATTGTAATTCATGGTAAAAGAGATCCAGTCAAGTCATACTCAATGTAAACTAACAGTAATGAATGCAAATGACAGCAGTGCTCTCCAACTAGTGCTTTTTAATAAGAGGATGATGACTCAACATGAAAGTAAATAGATAGGCCCTTCGCAGAGGGAAGCAGGAATTTGTAGAGGTGCCAGAGCTCGGTTTTGAAATAGAGGTGAATAATATTTTGAGCGGTATACTTTCATAGTCAACATAACAACCAAGAGATGGCAATATCTTCCATGCTACACACATTATAGGCGGTTCCCAAATAGAACGGTAAAGTTTATACTCCCCCTCCACCAACAAGCATCAATCCATGGCTTGCTCGAAACAACGAGTGCCTCCAACTAACAAGAGTCCGGGGGGAGTTTTGTTTGCAATTATTTTGATTTGATTTGCATAAAGCATGGGACTGGGCATCCCGGTGACCAGCCATTTTTCTCGTGAGTGAGGAGCGGAGTCCACTCCTCTTGAGAATAACCTGCCTAACATGGAAGATACGGACAGCCCTAGTTGATACATGAGCTATTCGAGCATACAAAACAGGATATTTATTTGAAGGTTTAGAGTTTGGCACATACAAATTTACTTGGAACGGCAGGTAGATACCGTATATAGGTAGGTATGGTGGACTCATATGGAATAACTTTGGGGTTTATGGAGTTGGATGCACAAGCAGTATTCCCACTTAGTACAGGTGAAGGCTAGCAAAAGACTGGGAAGCGGCCAGCTAGAGAGCAACAACAGTCATGAACATGCATAAGAATTAATCAACACCAAATGCAAGCATGAGTAGGATATAATCCACCATGAACATAAATATCATGAAGGCTATGTTGATTTTGTTTCAACTAGATGCGTGAACATGCGCCAAGTCAAGTCACTTAAATCATTCAGAGGAGGATACCACCCTATCATACCACATCACAACCATTTTAATAGCATGTTGGCATGCAAGGTAAACCATTATAAGCTCCTAGCTAATCAAGCATGGCACAAGAACTATGATCTCTAGTTGTCATTGTAAACATGTTTATTCATAATAGGCTGAATCAGGAACGATGAACTAATCATATTTACAAAAACAAGAGAGGTCGAGTTCATACCAGTTTTTCTCATCTCAATAAATTCATCATATAATCATCATTATTGCCTTTCACTTGCATGACCGAACGATGTGGATAATAATAATAGTACATGTGCATTGGACTAAGCTGGAATCTGCAAGCATTCAATAAACAGGAGAAGACAAGGCAATATGGGCTCTTTTGTCAGATCAACAATAATGCGTATAAGAGCCAGTTCAACAATTTAATTATGGTCTTCTCCTATCGACCCCCAAAGAAAAGAAAAGAAATAAAACTATTTACATGGGAGACCTCCCAACAAGTAAAAGAAGAACAGGAAATCTTTTTGGGTTTTCTTTTTAATTACTACTACAAGCATGGAAAGTAAAATAATTAAAAGCTACAACTAATTTTTTTTGGTTTTTCTTAAGGTTTATCAAACACACAAGAAGAAAGCATAAAAAGGGAAATAAACTAGCATGGATGATACAAGGAAAAAGTATGAGCACCGACATCTGGCAATGAGTGTGTGAACATAAATGTAATGTCAGTGAGAAATACGTACTCCCCCAAGCTTAGGCTTTTGGCGTAAGTTGGTCTATGGCCACGGTCGGCCTGGCGAATATCCATAATAATAGTTGGGGTCGTACTGAGATGAAGAAGACTCTGACTGCCATTGGTTGGCAATCATTTCCGGATCCCAATGGTAATTAGACTGTCGTGGAGGATCAACCTATGGTTCCGGCTCTGGCTCTGTGGCTGATGTAGGGTTCCGATAGGCGTGAATAGCCTCTAACGGAACAAGGTACTGGCCTGCAGATAAATCAAACAAGGAAGGAGCAGGCAGGGTAATAGTCTCAGGATGATGTTTATCAAAGAACAATTTGTATTTAAGCTCCCCTTCCCTATTCTTAACAATAAAATCGTGCGCTACCATACTCTTATAATCTAAGTAAACACGAGGCAGCAATTTTTCTTCCTTCTCATAATGCCTAATAGGTATATTAAAATGTGCAGCTAGGTGTGAAGCATAGATGCCTCCAAAGATGGGGCCCTTTGTATGGTTCAGACTTAACCGTTTAGCAATAATGCCGCCCATACTAACAGAGTTATCACTGAATAAACCGTGGAGCAAAATAATAATATCAGGAACACTAAGGTTTCCACAGTTTCCGCGGCCAATTAAGCAACGACTAGCAAATATTGCAACATAGCATAAAACAGGGAAATGTATGCTAGTGATTCGTGCATCGGAAACCTTCCTCGTTTCCCCTACAGTGATGATATCAATAAACCCATCCACATCGCTGCGATGTGGTTCCTCTGTCGTGCCCTCGAAAGGGACCAAACAAACCCGACAAAAATCATAAAGTGACATCTCCTTATGCTCATCATATAAATAAAACTCCACCATAGGTGGTGAGCTCCTAGAATGGAAATGAAAGTTTTGCACAAAGATATTTGTGAGTAAGAGATACTGATCGCGTTGGTTGTGGAGGAAAGCGGTGAGGCTTGCATTCTTAGCCAATTCATAAAAATCTTCATAAATCTCGGCTGCTCTCAAGAAATCATCGGAAGGCCATTCACACGACCGAATCTCCGCGGTGCGAGGCAGATTATATTTGGGCTTTTGTGCCTTTTCCTTCGAGCTTCGGCTCGATGAGCCCCTCAAAAGTCTCTTCATTGTTTTATGAAAAATTCTGAAATTTTTAGTAACTTCAAAATAAAAGTAAACCAAACTCATTAATATTGATAGCAACTACTCCTACAAGTGCCTAGGGCCTATATCATGCATCAAAACTACTTTTGACCATATAAATTTGACATGCAAGCTCAAGAACATGGTCACCTAGGCAGAAAAAATTTGCAATGAATAAAGCACTAGAACAAAAACTAATTGGACCGATGGAGGAGTCACATACCAAGGAACAATCTCCCCAAGCAGTTTTGTGAGAGGTGCTTTGAGCAAGGAGATCGAAAATGGCAGCAAAATGAGCTTGGACTTGGGTTTGAGCTGGATATTCATGTTTGGGGGAGGAAGAAGGAGTGTGTGGGTGAAAGGATAAGTGGAGGAGGGCCACCGTGGGCCCACGAGGCAGGGGGCGCACCTAGGGGGTAGGGGGCGCCCCTGACCCTCGTGGGCAGGTGCCACCTCCTCCTGTTGTGTTCTCCATGCCAAATATTCTCAAATATTTCAGAAAAAACATATTTAAATTTCAGGGCATTTGAAGAACTTTTATTTTCGGGGTATTTTTATATTGCACGGATAATCAGATAATAGACAAAAAATACTATTTTTATTTTATTTAATATAAATAACAGAAAGTAAAAGGAGGGTACAGAAGGTTGTGCCTTCTAGTTTCATCCATCTCATGATCATCAAAATGAATCCACTAACAAGGTTGATAAAGTGTTGTCAGTGAACTCATTCCGAATAACATGGAATCGGAGAAATTTCGAATAACACTATGTTACCTCAACGGGGATATGCACATCCCCAATAATAAGAATATCATATTTCTTCTTGAAAATAGGAATAGGAAATTCAAAACCTCCAAATATAATCGATGGGATTTTTCCAATAGAGTTGATACTATGAACTTGAGGTTGTTTCCTCGGAAAGTGTACCATATGCTCATTACCATTAACATGAAAAGTGACCTTGCCTTTAGTGCAATCAATAACAGCCCCTGCAGTATTCAAAAAGGGTCTTCCAAGAATAATAGACATACTATCGTCCTCGGGAATATCAAGAATAACAAAGTATGTTAAAATAGTAACATTTGCAACTACAATAGGCACATCCTCACAAATACCGACATGTATAGCAGTTGATTTATCAGCCATTTGCAAAGATATTTCAGTAGGTGTCAACTTATTCAAATCAAGTCTACGATATAAAGAGAGAGGCATAACACTAACACCGGCTCCAAGATCACATAAAGCAGTTTTCACATAGTTTCTTTTAATGGAGCATGGTATGGTGGGTACTCCTGGATCTCCTAGTTTCTTAGGTATTCCACCCTTAAAAGTATAATTAGCAAGCATGGTGGAAATTTCAGCTTCCGGTATCTTTCTTTTATTTGTAACAATATCTTTCATATACTTAGCATAAGGATTCATTTTGAGCATATCAGTTAATCGCATACGCAAAAAGATAGGTCTAATCATTTTAGCAAAGCGCTCAAAATCCTCATCATCCTTTTTCTTGGATGGTTTGGGAGGAAAAGGCATAGGTTTCTGAACGCATGGTTCTCTTTCTTTACCGTGTTTCCTAGTAACAAAGTCTTTCTTATCATAACGTTGATTCTTTGATTGTGGGTTATCAAGATCAAGAGCAGGTTCAATTTCTATATCATTATCATTACTAGGTTGAGCATCATCATGAACATTATCATTAACATTATCACTAGTTTCAGGTTCATTACCAGATTGTGTTTCAGCATCAGAGATAGAAATATCATTTGGATTCTCAGGTGTTTCAATAATAGGATCACTAGAAGCATGCAAAGTCCTATCATTTTTCTTTCTCTTCCTATTAGAAGACTAGGTGAATCCACATTATTTCTCTGAGAATCTTGCTCAATTCTCTTAGGGTGGCCTTCAGGATACAAAGGTTCCTGAGTCATTCTACCACCTCTAGTAATAACTCTAACAGCATTATCATTATTCTTACTATTCAATTCATTGAGCAAATCATTTTGAGCTTTAAGTACTTGTTCTACTGGAGTGGTAACCATAGAAGCATGTTTACTAATAAGTTTAAGTTCGCCTTTGACATTAGCCATATAATCACCCAAGTGTCCAAGCATATTTGAATTGTATTTCAATTGTCTACCAAAATAAGCATTAAAATCTTCTTGCTTAACCATAAATTTATCAAACTCATCTAAGCATGGGCTAGAAAACTTAGTAAATGGGATTTCAGCTTTATCATATCTATAGAGAGAATTTACCTTTACTACCTCTGTCAGGTTATCAGGACCATGAGTTTCTTCAATAGGTAAAGAATTAAGATCATATGTTTCTTCAAAAGGCGGTAAATTAAGACCATGTATTTCTTCAATAGGAGGTAAATTCTTAACATCTTCAGCTTTCATACCTTTTTCTTTCATAGATTTCTTTGCCTCTTGCATATCTTCAGGACTGAGAAATAGAATACCCCTCTTCTTCGGAGTTGGTTTAGGAATAGGCTCAGGAATTGGTACAGGAACTGGTTCAGGAAGTGTCCAATTATTTTCATTTGTCAACATATTATTCAATAGAATTTCAGCTTCATCCGGTGTTCTTTCCCTCAAAACAGAACCAGCACAACTATCCAGGTAATCTCTGGAGGCATCGGTTAGTCCATTATAAAAGATATCAAGTATTTCATTTTTCTTAAGAGGATGATCAGGAAAAGCATTAAGTAACTTGAGAAGCCTCCCCCAAGCTTGTGGGAGACTCTCTTCTTCAATTTGCACAAAATTATATATATCCCTTAAAGCAGCTTGTTTCTTATGAGCAGGGAAATATTTAGCAGAGAAGTAATAAATCATATCCTGGGGACTACGCACACAACCAGGATCAAGAGAATTAAACCATATCTTACCATCACCCTTTAATGAGAATGGAAATATTTTAAGGATATAAAAGTAACGAGTTCTCTCATCAGTAGTGAACAGGGTGGCTATATCATTTAATTTAGTAAGATGTGCCACAACAGTTTCAGATTCATAGCCATGAAAAGGATTAGATTCAACCAAAGTAATTATATCAGGATCAACAGAGAATTCATAATCCTTATCAGTAACAAAGATTGGTGAAGTAGAAAAAGCAGGGTCAGGTTTCATTCTAGCATTAAGAGATTGCTGCTTCCATTTAGCTAATAATCTCTTGAGTTTGTATCTATCTTTGTAAGCTAAAATAGCTAAAGAAGCTTCTTTATCAAAAACATAACCCTCAGGAATAATAGGTGAGTCTTCATCATCACTTTCATCAGTATTATCAGATTCAATATTTTCATTCTCTCTAGCCTTGGCAAGTTGTTCATCAAGAAATTCACCAAGTGGCACAGTAGTATCAAGCATAGAAGTAGTTTCATCATAAGTATCACGTAGAGCAGAAGTGGCATCATCAATAACATGCGACATATCAGAACGAATAGCAGAAGCAGGTTTAGGTGTCGCAAGCTTACTCAAAACAGAAGGTGAATCAAGTGCAGAGCTAGATGGCAGTTCCTTACCTCCCCTCGTAGTTGAGGGATAAATCTTAGTTCTTGGGTCTTTCAAGTTCTTCATAATGATAAGCAGATATAAATCCCAAGTGACTCAAAGAATAGAGCTATGCTCCCCGGCAACGGCGCCAGAAAATAGTCTTGATAACCCACAAGTATAGGGGATCGCAACAGTTTTCGAGGGTAGAGTATTCAACCCAAATTTATTGATTCGACACAAGGGGAGCCAAAGAATATTCTCAAGTATTAGCAGCTGAGTTGTCAATTCAACCACACATGGAAACTTAATATCTGCAACAAAGTATTTAGTAGCAAAGTAATATGATAGTAGTGGTAACGGTAGCAAAAGGTAATGATAGCAAAAGTAATGTTTTTGGTAATTTGTAATGATGATAGCAAAAGAACGGAAAAGTAAATAAGCGGAGAACAATATATGGAAAGCTCGTATGCAATGGATCGGTGATGGAGAATTATGCCGGATGCGGTTCATCATGTAATAATAATAACCTAGGGTGACACAGAACTAGCTCCAGTTCATCAATGTAGTGTAGGCATGTATTCCGAATATAGTCATACATGCTTATGGAAAAGAACTTGCATGACATCTTTTGTCCTACCCTCCCGTGGCAGCGGGGTCCTAATGGAAACTAAGGGATATTAAGGCCTCCTTTTAATAGAGTACCAGACCAAAGCATTAACACATGGTGAATACATGAACTCCTCAAACTATGGTCATCACCGGTAAGTATCCTGATTATTGTCACTTCGGGGTTAACGGATCATAACACATAATAGGTGACTATAGACTTGCAAGATAGGATCAAGAACTATCATATATTGATGAAAACATAATAGGTTCAGATCTGAAATCATGGCACTCAGGCCCTAGTGACAAGCATTAAGCATAGCAAAGTCATAGCAACATCAATCTCAGAACATAGTGGATACTAGGGATCAAAACCTAACAAAACTAACTCGATTACATGATAGATCCCATCCAACGCATCACCGTCCAGCAAGCCTACGATGTAATTACTCACGCACGGCGGTGAGCATCATGAAATTGGTGATGGAGGATGGTTGATGATGACGATGGCGATGGATTCCCCTCTCCGGATCCCTGAACGGACTCCAGATCAGCCCTCCCGAGAGGTTTTAGGGCTTGGCGGCGGCTCCGTATCATAAAACACGATGAATCCTTCTCTTTTATTTTTTCTCCCCAAAACCAAATATATGAAGTTGGAGTTGAGGTCGGAGGAGCTCCAGGGGGCCACGAGGTAGGGGGCGCGCCCTAGGGGGGCAGGCGCACCCCCCACCCTCGTGGATAGGTGGTGGGCCCCCTGGCCTTCATCTTTTGCAAGGATGATTTATTATTTCCGAAAAGTTGTTCCGTGAAGTTTCAGGTCATTCCGAGAACTTTTGTTTCTGCACATAAATAACACCATGGTAATTCTACTGAAAACAGCATCAGTCCGGGTTAGTTCCATTCAAATCATGCAAGTTAGAGTCCAAAACAAGGGCAAAAGTGTTTGGAAAAGTAGATACGACGGAGACGTATCAATGTATTACAGAACGAGTAAAGAGACTTGTCGGTAACAAGATTGAACTAGGTATTGAGATACCGACGATCGAATCTCGGGCAAGTAACATACTGATGACAATGGGAACAACGTATGTTGTTATGCAGTCTGACCGATAAAGATCTTCGTAGAATATGTGGGAGCCAATATGACCATCCAGGTTCCGCTATTGGTTATTGACCGGAGACGTGTCTCGGTCATGTCTACATAGTTCTCGAACCCGTAGGGTCCGCACGCTTAAAGTTTCGATGACGGTTATATTATGAGTTTATGGTTTTTGATGCACCGAAGGTTGTTCGGAGTCCCGGATGTGATCACGGACATGACGAGGAGTCTCAAAATGGTCGAGACATGAAGATTGATATATTGGAAGCCTATATTTGGATATCAGAAGTGTTCCGGTGAAATCGGGATTTTACCGGAGTACCGAGGGGTTACCGGAACCCCTCGGGGGCTTAATGGGCCATAGTGGGCCTTTGTGGAGAAGAGCAGAGGCGGCCAGGGCAGGGCCGCGTGCCCCTCCCCCTGACAAGGAGAGGGGGGCGCCGCCTCCCCTTTCCTTCCTCTCTACCTCCTCTTTCCCCCTCCACTCCTAATCCAACAAGGAAAAGGGAGGGAGTCCTACTCCCGATGGGAGTAGGACTCCTCCTGGCGCGCCCCTCCTGGCCGGCCGCACCTCCCCACTTGCTCCTTTATATACGGGGGCAGGGGGCACCCTAGAGACACAACAATTGATTGTTTGATCTTTTAGCCTTGTGTGGTGCCCCCTCCACCATAGTCCACCTCGATAATACTGTAGCGGTGCTTAGGCGAAGCCCTACGTTGGTAGAACATCATCATTGTCACCACGCCGTCGTGCTGACGAAACTCTCCCTCAACACTCGGCTGGATCGAAGTTCGAGGGACGTCATTGGGTTGAACGTGTGCTGAACTCGGAGGTGTCGTACATTCGGTACTTGGTCGGTCGAATCGTGAAGACGTACGACTACATCAACCGTGTTGTGCTAACGCTTCCGCTTTTGGTCTACGAGGGTACGTGGACAACACTCTCCCCTCTCGTTGCTATGCATCACCATGATCTAGTGTGTGCGTAGGAATTTTTTTGAAATTAGTACGTTCCCCAACAATGGCATCCGAGCCAGGTTTTATGCGTTGATGTTATATGCACGAGTAGAACACAAGTGAGTTGTGGGTGATATAAGTCATACTACTTACCAGCATGTCATACTTTGGTTCGGTGGTATTGTTGGATGAAGCGGCCCGGACGGACATTACGCGTACGCTTACGCGAGGCTGCTTCTACCGACGTGCTTTGCACACAAGTGGCTGGCGGGTGTCAGTTTCTCCAACTTTAGTTGAACCGAGTGTGGCTACGCCCGGTCCTTGCGAAGGTTAAAACAGCACCAACTTGACAAACTATCGTTGTGGTTTTGATGCGTAGGTAAGAACGATTCTTGCTAAGCCCGTAGCGGCCACGTAAAACTTGCAACAACAAAGTAGAGGACGTCTAACTTGTTTTCGCAGGGCATGCTGTGATGTGATATGGTCAAGACATGATGCTAAATTTTATTGTATGAGATGATCATGTTTTGTAACTGAGTTATCGGCAACTGGCAGGAGCCATATGGTTGTCGCTTTATTGTATGCAATGCAATCGCCCTATAATGCTTTACTTTATCACTAAGCGGTAGCGATAGTCGTAGAAGCATAAGATTGGCGAGGCGACAACGATGCTACGATGGAGATCAAGGTGTCGCGCCGGTGACGATGGTGATCATGGCGGTGCTTCGGAGATGGAGATCACAAGCACGAGATGATGATGACCATATCATATCACTTATATTGATTGCATGTGATGTTTATCTTTTATGCATCTTATCTTGCTTTTATTGATGGTAGCATTATAAGATGATCTCTCACTAAATTTCA
Organism: Triticum dicoccoides; assembly: GCF_002162155.2. Classification (NCBI taxonomy): domain Eukaryota; kingdom Viridiplantae; phylum Streptophyta; class Magnoliopsida; order Poales; family Poaceae; genus Triticum; species Triticum dicoccoides. Next base: position 332,508,711 of record NC_041382.1, read on the forward strand.
AGATAAAAGTGTTCTCCCTGAGTATGCACCGTTGCCAAAGTTAGTCGTGCCCAGACACCACGTGATGATCGGGTGTGATAAGCTCTACGTCCATCTACAACGGGTGCAAGCCAGTTTTGCACACGCAGAATACTCAAGTTAAACTTGACGAGCCTGGCATATGCATATATGGCCTCGTAACACTGAGACCGAAAGGTCGAGCGTGAATCATATAGTAGATATGATCAACATAGTGATGTTCACCATTGAAAGCTACTCCATTTCACGTGATGATCGGTTATGGTTTAGTTGATATGGATCACGTGATCACTTAGAGGATTAGAGGGATATCTATCTAAGTGGGAGTTCTTAAGTAATATGACTAATTGAACTTAGTACCTGATAGTATCTTTCTTGTCTATGTTGATTGTAGATAGATGGCCCATGCTGTTGTTTCGTTGAATTTTAATGCATTCCTTGAGAAAGAAAAGTTGAAAGATGATGGTAGCAATTACACAGACTAGGACCGTAACTTGAGGATTATCCTCATTGCTACATAGAAGAGTTACATCCTGGAAGCACCGCTAGGTGTACCACCTGCGCCAGCAACTGCAGACATTGTGAATGCCTGGCAGTCACGCATTGATGACTACTCGATAGTTCAGTGTGCCATGCTTTACGTCTTAGAACCGGGACTTCAACGAAGTTTTGAACGTCATGGAGCATATGAGATGTTCCAGGAATTGAAGTTAATATTTCAAAAGAATGCCCGGATTGAGAGATATGAAGTCTCCAATAAGTTCTACAACTGCAAGATGGAGGAGAATAGTTCAGTCAGTGAGCATATACTCAAGATGTCTGGGTACTGCAATCACTTGATTCAACTGGGAGTTAATCTTCCGGATGATAGCGTCATTGACAGAATTCTTCAATCACTGCCACCAAGCTACAAGAGCTTCATGATGAACTATAACATGCAAGGGATGGATAAGACGATTCTCGAGCTCTTCGCAATGCTAAAGGCTGCGGAGGTAGAAATCAAGAAGGAGCATCAAGTGTTGATGGTCAATAAGACCACCAGTTTCAAGAAAAAGGGCAAAGGGAAGAAGAATGGGGACTTCAAGAAGAACAGCAAGCAAGTTGCTGCTCAAGAGAAGAAACCCAAGTCTGGACCTAAGCCTGAGACTGAGTGCTTCTACTGCAAGCAGACTGGTCACTGGAAGCGGAACTGCCCCAAGTATTTGGCGAATAAGAAGGATGGCAAGGTGAACAAAGGTATATGTGATATACATGTTATTGATGTGTACCTTACCAGAGCTCACAGTAGCACCTGGGTATTTGATACTGGTTCTGTTGCTAATATTTGCAACTCAAAACAGGGACTACAGATTAAGCGGACACTGGCTAAGGACGAGGTGATGATGCGCGTGGGAAATGCTTCCAAAGTTGATGTGATCGCCGTCGGCATGCTTCCTCTACATCTACCTTCGGGATTAGTATTAGACCTAAATAATTGTTATTTGGTGCCAGCGTTGAGCATGAACATTATATCTGGATCTTGTTTGATGCGAGACGGTTATTCATTTAAATCAGAGAATAATGGTTTTTCTATTTATATGAGTAATATCTTTTATGGTCATGCACCCTTGAAGAGTGGTCTATTTTTGATGAATCTCGATAGTAGTAATACACATATTCATAATGTTGAAGCCAAAAGATGCAGAGTTGATAATGATAGTGCAACTTATTTGTGGCACTGCCGTTTGGGTCATATTGGTGTAAAGCGCATGAAGAAACTCCATGCTGATGGACTTTTGGAATCACTTGATTATGAATCACTTGGTACTTGCGAACCATGCCTCATAGGCAAGATGACTAATACGCCATTCTCCGGAACTATGGAGCGAGCAACTGATTTGTTGGAGATCATACATACTGATGTATGTGGTCCAATGAATGTTGAGGCTCGCGGCGGGTATCGTTATTTTCTCACCTTCACAGATGATTTAAGCAGATAAGGGTATATCTACTTAATGAAACATAAGTCTGAAACATTTGAAAAGTTCAAAGAATTTCAGAGTGAAGTTGAACATCATCGTAACAAGAAAATAAAGTTTCTATGATCTGATCATGGAGGAGAATATTTGAGTTACGAGTTTGGTCTACATTTGAAACAATGAGGAATAGTTTCACAACTCACGCCACCCGGAACACCACAGCGTAATGGTGTGTCCGAACGTCGTAATCGTACTTTACTAGATATGGTGCGATCTATGATGTCTCTTACTGATTTACCGCTATCGTTTTGGGGTTATGCTTTAGAGACGGCTGCATTCGCGTTAAATAGGGCACCATCGAAATCCGTTGAGACGAAACCTTATGAACTATGCTTTGGCAAGAAACCAAAGTTGTCCTTTCTTAAAGTTTGGGGCTGCGATGCTTATGTGAAAAAGCTTCAACCTGATAAGCTCGAACCCAAATCGGAGAAATGTGTCTTCATAGGATACCCAAAGGAGACTGATGGGTACACCTTCTATCACAGATCCGAAGGCAAGACATTCGTTGCTAAGAATGGATCCTTTCTAGAGAAGGAGTTTCTCTCGAAAGAAGTGAGTGGGAGGAAAGTAGAACTTGATGAGGTAACTGTACCTGCTCCCTTATTGGAAAGTAGTTCATCACAGAAACCAGTTCCTGTGACACCTACACCAATTAGTGAGGAAGTCAATGATGATGATCATGAAACTTCAGATCAAGTTATTACTGAACCTCGTAGATCAACCAGAGTAAGATCCGCACTAGAGTGGTACGGTAATCCTGTTCTGGAAGTCATGTTACTAGACCATGATGAACTTACGAACTATGAAGAACCGATGGTGAGCCTAGATTCCGCAAAATAGCTTGAGGCCATGAAATCTGAGATGGGATCCAAGTATGAGAACAAAGTGTGGACTTTGGTTTACTTGGCCGTTGATCGGCAAGCCATTCAGAATAAATGGATCTTCAAGAAGAAGACTGACGCTGACGGTAATGTTACTGTCTATAAAGCTCAACTTGTTGCAAAAGGTTTTCGACAAGTTCAAGGGATTGACTATGATGAGACATTCTCACCCGTGGCAATGTTTAAGTCTGTCCAAATCATGTTAGCAATTACCGCATTTTATGATTGTGAAATTTGGCAAATGGATGTCAAAACTGCATTCCTGAATGGATTTCTGGAAGAAGAGTTGTATATGCTGCAACCATAAGGTTTTGTCGATCCAAAGGGAGCTAACAAAGTGTGCAAGCTCCGGTGATCCATTTATGGACTGGTGCGAGCCTCTCGGAGTTGGAATAAACACTTTGATAGTGTGATCAAAGCATTTGGTTTTATACAGACTTTTGGAGAAGCCTATATTTACAAGAAAGTGAGTGGGAGCTCTGTAGCATTTCTGATATTATATGTGGATGACATATTGTTGATTGGAAATGATATAGAATTTCTGGATAGCACAAAGGGATACTTGAATAAGAGTTTTTCAATGAAAGACCTCGGTGAACCTGCTTATATATTGGGCATCAAGATCTATAGAGATAGATCAAGACGCTTAATTGGACATTCACAAAGCACATACCTTGACAAAGTTTTGAAGAAGTTCAAAATGGATCAAGCAAAGAAAGGGTTCTTGCCCGTGTTATAAGGTGTGAAGTTGAGTAAGACTCAATGCCCGACCACTGCAGAAGATAGAGAGAAGATGAAAGATGTTCTCTATGCTTCAGCCATAGGCTCTATCATGTATGCAATGATGTGTACCAGACCTAATGTGTGCCTTGCTATAAGTTTAGCAGGGAGGTACCAAAGTAATCCAGGAGTGGATCACTAGACAGCGGTCAAGAACATCCCAAAATACCTGAAAAGGACTAAGGATATGTTTCTCGTTTATGGAGGTGACAAAGAGCTCATCGTAAATGGTTACGTTGATGCAAGCTTTGACACTGATCCGGACGATTCTAAATCGCAAACCGGATACGTGTTTACATTGAACGGTGGAGCTGTCAGTTGATGCAGTTCTAAACAAAGCGTCGTGGCGGGATCTACGTGTGAAGCGGAGTACATAGCTGCTTCGGAAGCAGCAAATGAAGGAGTCTGGATGAAGGAGTTTATATCCGATCTAGGTGTCATACCTAGTGCATCGGGTCCAATGAAAATCTTTTGTGACAATACTGGTGCAATTGCCTTGGCGAAGGAATCCAGATTTCACAAGAGAACCAAGCACATCAAGAGACGCTTCAATTCCATCCGGGATCTAGTCCAGGTGGGAGACATAGAAATTTGCAAGATACATACGGATCTGAATGTTGCAGACCCGTTGACTAAGCCTCTTCCACGAGCAAAACATGATCAGCACCAAGGCTCCATGGGTGTTAGAACCATTACTGTGTAATCTAGATTATTGACTCTAGTGCAAGTGGGAGACTGAAGGAAATATGCCCTAGAGGCAATAATAAAGTTATTATTTATTTCCTTATATCATGATAAATGTTTATTATTCATGCTAGAATTGTATTAACCGAAAACATAATACTTGTGTGAATACATAGACAAACAGAGTGTCACTAGTATGCCTCTACTTGACTAGCTCGTTGATCAAAGATGGTTATGTTTCCTAGCCATTGACATGAGTTGTCATTTGATTAACGGGATCACATCATTAGGAGAATGATGTGATTGACTTGACCCATTCCGTTAGCTTAGCACTCGATCGTTTAGTATGTTGCTATTGCTTTCTTCATGACTTATACATGTTCCTATGACTATGAGATTATGCAACTCCCGTTTACCGGAGGAACGCTTTATGTGGTACCAAACGTCACAACGTAACTGGGTGATTATAAAGGTGCTCTACAGGTATCTCCGAAGGTACTTGTTGGGTTGGCATATTTCGAGATTAGGATTTGTCACTCCGATTGTCGGAGAGGTATCTCTGGGCCCTCTCGGTAATGCACATCACTTAATCCTTGCAAGCATTGCAACTAATGAGTTGGTTGCGGGATGATGTATTACAGAACGAGTAAAGAGACTTGCCGGTAACAAGATTGAACTAGGTATTGAGATACCGACGATCGAATCTCGGGCAAGTAACATACTAATGACAAAGGGCACAACGTATGTTGTTATGCGGTCTGACCGATAAAGATCTTCGTACAATATGTGGGAGCCAATATGAGCATCCAGGTTCCGATATTGGTTATTGACCGGAGATGTGTCTCGGTCATGTCTACATAGTTCTCGAACCCGTAGGGTCCGCACGCTTAAAGTTTCGATGACGCTTATATTATGAGTTTATGGTTTTTGATGTACCGAAGGTTGTTCAGAGTCCCGGATGTGATCACGGACATGATGAGGAGTCTCGAAATGGTCGAGACATGAAGATTAATATATTGGATGCCTATATTTGGATATCGAAAGTGTTCCGGGTGAAATCGGGATTTTACCGGAGTACTGAGGGGTTACCGGAACCCCCAGGGGGCTTAATGGGCCATAGTGGGCCTTTGTGGAGAAGAGGAGAGGCGGCCAGGGCAGGGCCGCGCGCCCCTCCCCCCTAGTACGAATAGGACAAGGAGAGGGGGGTGCCCCCCTTTCCTTCCTCTCTCCCTCCTCTCCCCCCCACTCCTAATCCAACAAGGAAAAGGGAGGGAGTCCTACTCCCGGTGGGAGTAGGACTCCTCCTGGCACGCCCCTCCTGGCCGACCGCACCTTCCCCCTTGCTCCTTTATATACGGGGGCAGGGGGCACCCTAGAGACACAACAATTGATCGTTTGATCTTTTAGCCATGTGCGGTGCCCCCCTCCACCATAGTCCACCTCGTTAATACTGTAGCGGTGCTTAGGCAAAGCCCTGCGTCAGTAGAACATCATCATCGTCACCATGCCGTCGTGCTGACGAAACTCTCCCTCAACACTCGGCTGGATTGGAGTTCGAGGGACGTCATCGGGCTGAACGTGTGCTGAACTCAGAGGTGTCGTACGTTCGATACTTGATCGGTCGGATCATGAAGACGTACAACTACATCAACCGTGTTGTGCTAACGCTTCCGCTTTCGGTCTACGAGGGTACATGGACAACACTCTCCCCTCTCGTTGCTATGGATCACCATGATCTTGTGTGTGCGTAGGAATTGTTTGAAATTACTACGTTCCCCAACAACAGGTTCAAGTTGGTGACTAGATCTATGGAGTTTGACATGTCATATGGATGAGAGTTGACCATGGAGAATCTGAGAAAGTGGTGGACAGTCTGAAATTGTCAAAAGATGAGGGAGTACATGGCCGTATATTCTGTGGTGTTCAATGCACACGGCGAAGTGCAGATGACAAGTACATAAAGAGGCGGAGTGTTATAGCTATGGGACATGTCAGAGACTATTCAGGAAAAGGATGAGACAATTGTGAATTTGACTCAGGGTGACACTGGGCGACGGTGAAATTCCTTCAAGTTTTAGACAGACGGTCAAGAAAGAGTGGTGACGTTGAGTTCAGGTAACTCTTATATGTGGCATCCAATATGTGAGTTGTTCACTTTCACGCAGACTGTGGTCGGTGTGTGATGGTGTTGAACGGATTCTCCAGAAGTTGAGAGCACAAAGTAGAGTATTGAGGAACTTAATTTTGCTCGAGCAGCAGCGGTGCTCATGACATATCTCAAGTCCAATGTACATGGAGGTTTGACGCACGGACGAATTCAAGGTGGTGGAGAATATTCGCCAAGGTGGAGTTTGTTAGAGTTGTGTCAAATATTATTGTACAAGGTAGGTTACAGTTGGACTTGGTTTGGGACTGTGTGTAGACAGGGTAGGAGTCGTGTTCAAGTAGGACACTTGTATCCTAGACCTCTCATATATAGCGGGGGTAGACACACGATGTAACCTATGCCAACATAATAGCACAGGCACGCGGGGGTGCCGGCGGTGTGTGCCGGCACCCGGGCGGCCGGGGTGCGGTATTGTAGTGGTGTCATGGGGAGGAGCGCCCGTAGTCAGGCCTCGGGGATGTAGCCATATCGGTGAACCACTAACAAAATCTCGGTATCGTGCTCGTTGGATTGCTTGGTCCTCGGTAGATCGATGGAGCGTCTTGGATTTATTCTAACCAAGTCACCATCTAGTTGAAGTAAGAGCACCGCTATATGCACAACATTTTTCGTCAGAGTTCCGTACGGCATCGAAGATCAGACCATAGATGCATAGTGACGAAGAATATTACATTGACATCAGATAATAAAAATGTCCTACATGCAACACTTTTGTTGAAGTAAATTTTGCCTAGATGCAATTGTTCCTACATACCACCTCCAGCATGTACACCTTCAGGGACCTTAAGCATGTCATCTTTTTTCTGGTCCAGAACAACAGCTTCATTAAGATTAGACTCTACGACCATGACTCTAGGATTTTGTTTTGTATTTGCTTTCGTGTATAAATTGTCCTAGCATATGTGGTGCTAACCTAACCTGCACATATATCCTAGATGATGATGTTTTTTCGACTTTCATGCTGTAGTTGAGTCCGTGAAGGACACAAACCCCAATCCAACTAGCACTTGGTGTACAAACATTGAACTTGAGATTGAATTTTCAGAGATGAAGGGATCTGTAAGGAATTTTTCTGCAGGGCCAATAATTAGAGGGCCACGTGTCTTTATGGGCCAACATTAAGCGGCCCGCGTTCGCCCCCTCGAGCGCCTTTCTTCGCCTTGCCCTTTGCGGCTGCTGGATGCACTTGTGCATGCATGAGCCTCTCTCTTTCTCATTAAGGCCTCCTTTAGTTCATAGGATAGAAAAATTTTAGAAATGGGAAAGTTATAGGAAATGAGATGACATGTATCTCAAATCCTATGAGTAGTAATAGGAAAGGAGATGCCCTTTGATTCACATCATAGGATTTTTTCCATTGAGTCTAGGCTAATGTTTATTTTCCTATGAAATGTGAAGGATAGGAAGAATTCCTCCGTAGGAATAGGATTTCATTCCTACAAACCAAAGGGCTCTAAAGGAATTTTTCTATAGAAATCTTATCCTATGAAATTCTTATAAGATTCCTCTAAACCAAAGGAGGCCTAACTCTTTTTTTTGCGGGGGCCTCTCTCTCTCATTAAATCGCCCTAAATTAACTCCGCTTAATCAGCTCATTAGGATCTCCTTATACACCCCACTTAATTAGCTAATTAAGCTCTCCTTATATACCCCGCTTAATTGGGTGAATCTCGTTCCCATTATTTCCACAATTTTCTTCCTGGGAAGAGACCAATTCACTCTTATTAACCGCTTTTTTTTGCAAAATCATACGGGTGTTTTATTCCAAACATATAGGGTTACAATCGAGAGGAAATAAGTCCTCATAACATGGAGGACATCTGCATATCCACACCCCAGTACATGACTCGGTATGGCTATAGTTTGCCATACAATCTGCTACCCTGTTTTGAGCTCTACTAATTTTCTGTGAAACAAACTCCCTTTCATTCATCATTGACTTGATTTCTGCTACTAGGTGTCCATAAGCCGAACGAGACAAGCTATCACTTGAGAGGATTGATAGCGCTTCGGAAGAATCAGATTGCACCATTACTTGCCGCTTTGTATGTTGTAACGCTAGGGCCACCCCCTGCATAAGTGCATGAATCTTCGCCTCCAACGCCTCGTTACAATTAGAAATAACATGGTAGGCAGCAAAAATTACCGATCCGTCGTCAGGCCGCAAAATCATACCAACACCCGCACTACCATCCTGAGATGAGTAAGAGCCATCAACAGACAAGGCAGTCCAATTGGCCGGAGGATGTGGCCAAGGGATTGTATGCCCCATCTGATGTACCATTGGACGTACTACCTCCTCCCCTATTAACATTTTACCTTTAATAATCTCATGCATACTATGATTCCTGGCCAGATCAAGTGATTTGTAGTAACTATATAGAAAATCCATAGTGACCTCAACGGGTGGTACTTCCTTCCCATGCACAATGTCATTACGTAGCTGCCATATCCTCCATACAAGTAGAATTACCATATCACGGGTTTTGTTATCACATGTCGCCAATACATGCAATATCCACTCTTTGTTGTTATCTACTAGCACATCATCCCCAGGCAACCGCCATATTCCACGCATGCTTTGCCAAACCAGACGCGCCTGAGTGCACGCAACCAGCGCATGAAAGGAGCCTTCACTTTCACCACAACACACCCGGCAACGATCTATGGTGCCCAGATGGCGAAACAACTTGTTTTGCTCCGTTGCAAGAGCTCCCGACGCGGCCTTCCATGTAGTTATCCTCATCTTCAGAGGGACTTTAGCTCACCATATAAAATTCCATATGGATCGTTCTCCCTCTGGATGTATACTAGATGCCCCACCCGCAAACGAATCATCATGGTCTTTCATTGGGAGACGATAGGCACTTTTAATAGTAAAACGTCCAAATTTCTCTAGGAACCAGGCAAGGAAATCAACACGATTCCTCGGTGATGTATGTATCCTCAAAATTTGTTGCACATCCATGTCCCAGAAATGCTGCTGGAGATGCTCTAGATTCCATCCACCATTATCAAAAAGGAAATCTGAAACTCAATTAAACCGACAGTTTCTTTTCGGGGTGATCGGTCGTAGGTCGTTACCCCTAGGTATCCAAGGATCCCGCCACATACATACCATAGAGCCATCACCAATTCTCCAAATAATTCCTTTTTTCAATGGTTGAAGGCCATACTCAATGCCTTTCTAGACATCCGAAGAAAAGCCAAAAAACACTATATCCAGAATATTTCCGTTTGGATAATATTTTGCTCGAAGCAGGCGAGCACACAAACTATCCGGGGTTTCAATCAACCGCCACGCCTGTTTAGCTAGCAAGGCTTGGTTGAAAGCGCGCATATCTCTGGACCCCATGCCACCCTTCGATTTTGGAAGGCGCATTTTATCCCAACTAAGCCAAGCCATTTTTCTCTTTCCTTTATCAACTCCCCACCAATATTGTCTCATCATGCGTGTTAAATCATCGCACACAGAAGTGGGCAATTTGAAGACACTCATAACATATGTACGGATAGCTTGCGGAGCAGACTTAATTATAATCTGCTTATTTCCTGAGGACATGAATTACTCACTCCAATCTACTAGCTTCTTACTAATTCTCGCTTGAGTTGTTTCAAACCTACCTTTGTGCATCCTACCTTTTGGCACTGGAAGGCCCAAATACTTTCGCTCAAAGACCTCTTTTGTAATATCGAGGATTCCTTTAATCCCATTTGCCACTGTCTCTGAACAGTTATCAGAAAAAGGATGGAACCCTTTAAAGGGTTAATAAGTTGACCCATAGCCACTGCATAAGTGTTCAACAAACTTTCACAATTGTAGCTTGTTGTTCGGAAGCCCGAAAAAATAATAGAGAGTCATCCGCAAATAATAAATGAGAGATCACCAATGAACGTCTACATATCCTTACACTTTCCATACTCCCGTCCATAATTGCTTTGTTGACAAGAGCAGAGAAAGCATTAGCCACAAATAGAAACAAAAACGGAGATGAAGGATCACCTTGTCGAAGTCCTCGTGAAGGTATGAAGGAATTTAAAAGTTTCCCATTAAACTTCACCGAGTATCTCACTGAACAAACACATGTCATTATCCATGAAATCCACTGATGTGAAAACCCCCACTTAAGTAGGGCCTTCTCCAGAAACTCCCAACCCACCCTATCATAAGCATTGGAAAGATCAAGCTTGTAAGCACAACATGCCAGTGAATTAGCCTTCAGATTTTGTATATAATCAATGAACTCAAAAGGAATGATAGAATTACCAGAGATCAACCTTCCTGGAATAAATGCACTTTGGTTCTCCGATATTAACTCGGACAAAATGGGACGCAATCGGTTAACCAAACACTTAGAGACAATTTTATATATGACATTACATAGGCTAACTGGCCTAAAATCCTTTAGCTCCTTCGGATGTGGAACTTTCGGAATTAGAACAATCGTCATATCATTCACCCCGTCGGGCTTGATCCTAGTATGAAAGAAGTGCAATACCGCATCAATAGTTTGACCCTTCAAGACAGCCTAGTTGCATTGATAGAAATGTGTCGGGAAACCATCCGTACCTAGTGCCTTTAGGGGGGCGATCTGGAATAAGGCATCCGATATTTCCTTTTCCGAAAAAGGTGCACATAAGTTTGCATTCATCACCTCCATCACCTTTGGCTATACGCAATCCAACAGATCTCCAGACGAGAGCGTTGGGTCTTTTGTACACACCTCCTGAAAATAAGACGAGGACATCCTTTCCATCTCTGACGGAACATCGCACCATGTGCCATCAATCTTGCGTAGTCGCTGAATATGGTTACGACGTGATCTCCATACCGCTCTCCAATGCAAATATTCTGTATTGCGTTCACCTTCTTTAAGCCACGTAATTCGTGACCGCTGAAGCCACATCATCTCTTCCCTATACAAGAGTTCATCTAGGGCATTCATCTTTTGTTTTACAACATGTCTATCTACATTACCCTCCTACAAATTGGTGAGTTCAGAGCGCAGTTTTTCTATTTCACGGTTAGCATGACCATCGTTACGCTTGCTCGAAGAACGCAAGCTCATCATACGTTTCAAGGAAGAAGCAACGGAACCCAAGTTACCTTGGGGATTTGATTTTGCGCACGATTGAGCAACTATACGTGGGAGGGCTGAATCCCTCCCCCACATGATCTCATACCTAGGAACGGAGGGACGTCGCTGGTCAAAAGTCGGTACTATTTGGATCACCAACGGACAATGGTCCGAACATGAAGACGCCACGTGCACCACCTTAGTGGCCGGAAATAAGTCCCTCCATCGCTCATCAGCGCATGCTCAGTCCAGTCGCACCTTAATATTATTATTTCCATATTGCCCACATTATCATATGTAAACGACATACCTGAGAAGCCAAGATCCTCAAGTTCACAAAGCTGCAAACAACCTCTGAATAGTGCCATCTGTCCTTCTGACCTTGATGCTCTTGAAAAGTGCTCATGCTGCCAGAGGACTTCATTAAAGTCACCACATACTAGCCATGGTTCTTGTGAAGCAACCTTTAATCTCGTTAGATGATCCCACCTGTGATGACGATTTTCCACACGTGGTTCACCATACACAAAAGTTGCTCACCACCGTTTATCCATACTACTATCTGTTGGGGAACGTAGTAATTTCAAAAAATTTCCTACGCACATGCAAGATCATGGTGATGATATAGCAATGAGGGGAGAGTGTTGTCTACGTACCCTCGTAGACCGAAGCGGAAGCGTTGACGCAACGTAGAGGAAGTAGTCGTACGTCCTCCGGTTCAACCAATCCAAGTACCGTTACTCCGGCACCTCCGAGTTCTTGACACGCGTACAGCTCGATGACGCACCCTCGATCTTCGATCCAGCAGAGGCGCCGAGGGGGAGTTCCGTCAGCACGACGGCGTGGTGACGATCTTGATGTTCTCCTGTTGCAGGGCTTCGCCTAAGCACCGCTACAATATGACGGAGGTGTAATATCGTGGAGGGGGGCACCGCACACGGCTAAGGAACGATCAATGATCAATTTGTGTGTTCTAGGGTGCCCCCCTACCCCCGTATATAAAGGAGGGAGGGAGGAGGTGGCCGGCCCTAGGGGGGGCGCGCCATGAGGAGGGGGAAACCTACTCCAAGTAGGTTTCCCTCTCTTTTCCTTATCTTATTTGGAGGGGGAAGGAAAGAGTACTAGTATTAGGAAGTAGTACTAGTAGTAGTAATAGGAAGAGGGGGAAGGAGAAAGGAAAGGGGGGGCCGGCCCCCCTCCCCAATTCGGATTGGGCTTGGGGGGGCGCGCCCCCTTCCCTTGCTCCTTCTCTCTTCTTCCTACATGGGCCCAATAAGGCCCATATACCTCCCGGGGGGTTCCGGTAACCTCCCGGGGCTCCAAACTTCTCCGGAACCTTTCCGGTGTCCAAATATATCCGTCCAATATATCAATATTTATGTCTCGACCATTTCGAGACTCCTCGTCATGTCCGCAATCATATCCGGGACTCCGAACAACCTTCGGTACATCAAAATACATAAACTCATAATATAACTGTCATCGAAACCTTAAGCGTGCGGACCCTACGGTTCGAGAACGATGTAGACATGACTGAGACACATCTCTGGTCAATAACCAATAGCGGAACCTGGATGCCCATATTGGTTCCTACATATTCTACGAAGATCTTTATCGGTCAAACCGCATAACAACATACGTTGTTCCCTTTGTCATCGGTATGTTACTTGTCCGAGATTCGATCGTCGGTATCCAATACCTAGTTCAATCTCGTTATCGACAAGTCTCTTTACTCGTTCTGTAATACTTCATCTTATAACTAACTCATTAGTTACATCCTTGCAAGGCTTAGGTGATGAGCATTGCCGAGAGGGCCCAGAGATACCTCTCCGACAATCGGAGTGACAAAACCTAATCTCGAATTATGCTAACTCAACATGTACCTTCGGAGACACCTGTAGTACTCCTTTATAATCACCCAGTTACGTTGTGACGTTTGGTAGTACCCAAAGTGTTCCTCCGGTAAACGGGAGTTACACAATTCTCATAGTTACAGGAACATGTATAAGTCATGAAGGAAGCAATAGCAGAATACTAAACGATCAAGTGCTAAGCTAACGGGATGGGTCATGTCAATCACCTCATTCTCCTAATGATGTGATCCCATTAATCAAATGACAACACATGTCAATGGTTAGGAAACATAACCATCTTTGATTAATGAGCTAGTCAAGTAGAGGCATACTAGTGACTATATGTTTGTCTATGTATTCACACATGTATCATGTTTCCGGTTAATACAATTCTAGCATGAATAACAAACATTTATCATGAAATGAGGAAATAAATAATAACTTTATTATTGCCTCTAGGGCATATTTCCTTCAGTCTCCCACTTGCACTAGAGTCAATAATCTAGATTACATAGTAATGATTCTAACACCCATGGAGTCTTGGTGCTGATCATGTTTTGCTCGTGAGAGAGGCTTAGTCAACGGGTCTGCAACATTCAGATCCGTATGTATCTTGCAAATCTCTATGTCTCCCACTTGGACTTGATCCCGAATGGAATTGAAGCGTCTCTTGATGTGCTTGGTCCTCTTGTGAAATCTGGATTCCTTTGCCAAGGCAATTGCACCAGTATTGTCACAGAAGATCTTCATTGGTCCCGATGCACTAGGTATGACACCTAGATCGGAAATGAACTCCTTCATCCAGACTCCTTCATTTGCTGCTTCAGAAGCAGCTATGTACTCCGCTTCACATGTAGATCCCGCCACGACGCTTTGTTTAGAACTGTACCAACTTACAGCTCCACCATTTAATAAAAACACATATCCGGTCTGCGATTTAGAATCGTCCGGATCAGTGTCAAAGCTTGCATCGACGTAACCATTTACGACTAGCTCTTTGTCACCTCCATATACGAGAAACATATCCTTAGTCCTTTTCAGGTATTTCAGGATGTTCTTGACCGCTGTCCAGTGATCCACTCCTGGATTACTTTGGTACCTACCTGCCAAGCTTATTGCTAAGCATACGTCAGGTCTGGTACACAGCATTGCATACATGATAGAGCCTATGGCTGAAGCATAGGGAACATCTTTCATTTTCTCTCTATCTTCTGCTGTGGTCGGGCATTGAGTTTGACTCAACTTTACACCTTGTAGCACAGGCAAGAATCCTTTCTTTGCCTGATCCATTTTGAACTTTTTCAAAATTTTGTCAAGGTATGTACTTTGTGAAAGTCCTATTAAGCGTCTTGATCTATCTCTATAGATCTTGATGCCCAATATGTAAGCAGCTTTACCGAGGTCTTTCATAGAAAAACTTTTATTCAAGTATCCCTTTATGCTATCCAGAAATTCTATATCATTTCCAATTAATAATATGTCATCAACATATAAAACTAGAAATGCTACAGAGCTCCCACTCACTTTCTTGTAAATACAGGCTTCTCCAAAAGTCTGTATAAAACCATATGCTTTGATCACACTATCAAAACGTTTATTCCAACTCCGAGATGCTTGCACCAGTCCATAAATGGAACGTTGGAGCTTGCACACTTTGTCAGCACTTTTTGGATCAACAAAACCTTCAGGTTGCATCATATACAACACTTCTTCTAGAAATCCATTCAAGAATGCAGTCTTGACATCCATTTGCCAAATTTCATAATCATGAAATGCAGCAATAGCCAACATGATTCGGACAGACTTAAGCATCGCTACGGGTGAGAAAGTCTCATCGTAGTCAACCCCTTGAACTTGTCGAAAACCTTTTGCAACAAGTCGAGCTTTGTAGACAGTAACATTACCATCAGCGTCAGTCTTCTTGTTAAAGATCCATTTATTCTCAATGGCTTGCCGATCATCAGGCAAGTCAACCAAAGTCCATACTTTGTTTTCATACATGGATCCTATCTCAGATTTCATGGCCTCTAGCCATTTTGCGGAATCTGGGCTCATCATCGCTTCCTCATAGTTCGTAGGTTCATCATGGTCTAGTAACATGACTTCCAGAATAGGATTTCCGTACCACTCTGGTGCGGATCTTACTCTGGTAGACCTACGAGGTTCAGTAGAAACTTGATCTGAAGTTTCATGATCAATATCATTAGCTTCCTCACTAATTGGTGTAGTTGTCACAGGAACCGGTTCTTGTGATGAACTACTTTCCAATAAGGGAGTAGATACAGTTATCTCATCAAGTTCTAGTTTCCTCCCACTCACTTCTTTCGAGAGAAACTCCTTCTCTAGAAAGGATCCGATTTTAGCAACGAAAATCTTGCCTTTAGATCTGTGATAGAAGGTGTACCCAATTGTCTCCTTTGGGTATCCTATGAAGACACATTTCTCCGATTTGGGTTCGAGCTTATCTGGTTGAAGTTTCTTCATATAAGCATCGCAGCCCCAAACTTTGAGAAACGATAACTTTGGTTTCTTGCCAAACCACAGTTCATAAGGCGTCGTCTCAACGGATTTTGATGGTGCCCTATTTAACGTGAATGCGGCCGTCTCTAAAGCATAACCCCAAAACGATAGCGGTAAATCGGTAAGAGACATCATAGATCGCACCATATCAAGTAAAGTACGATTACGACGTTCGGACACACCATTTCGCTGTGGTGTTCCAGGTGGCGTGAGTTGCGAAACTATTCCACATTGTTTCAAATGTAAACCAAACTCGTAACTCAAATATTCTCCTCCACGATCAGATCATAGAAACTTTATTTTCTTGTTACGATGATTTTCTACTTCACTCTGAAATTCTTTGAACTTTTCAAATGTTTCAGACTTGTGCTTCATCAAGTAGATATACCCATATCTGCTCAAATCATCTGTGAAGGTGAGGAAATAACGATATCCGCCACGAGCCTCAACATTCATCGGACCACATACATCTGTATGTATGATTTCCAACAAATCTGTTGCTCTCTCCATAGATCCGGAGAACGGTGTTTTGGTCATCTTGCCCATGAGGCACGGTTCGCAAGTACCAAGTGATTCATAATCAAGTGATTCCAGAAGTCCATCAGTATGGAGTTTCTTCATGCGTTTTACACCGATATGACCTAAATGGCAGTGCCACAAATATGTTGCACTATCATTATCAACTCTGCATCTTTTGGCTTCAACATTATGAATATGTGTATCATTACTATCGAGATTTAATAAAAATAGACCACTCTTCAAGGGTGCATGACCATAAAAGATATTACTCATATAAATAGAACAACCATTATTCTCTGATTTAAATGAATAACCGTCTCGCATCAAACAAGATCCAGATATAATGTTCATGCTCAACGCAGGCACCAAATAACAATTATTCAGGTCTAAAACTAATCCCGATGGTAGATGTAGAGGTAGCGTGCCGACCGCGATCACATCGACTTTGGAACCATTTCCCACGCGCATCGTCACCTCGTTCTTAGCTAATCTTCGCTTAATCCGTAGTCCCTGTTTCGAGTTGCAAATGTTAGCAACAGAACCAGTATCAAATACCCAGGTGCTACTGCGAGCATTAGTAAGGTACACATCAATAACATGTATATCACATATACCTTTGTTCACTTTGCCATCCTTCTTATCCGCCAAATACTCGGGGCAGTTCCGCTTCTAGTGTCCAGTCTGCTTGCAGTAGAAGCACTCAGTTTCAGGCTTAGGTCCAGACTTGGGTTTCTTCACTTGAGCAACAACTTGTTTGCCATTCCTTTTGAAGTTCCCCTTCTTCTTCCCTTTGCCCCTTTTCTTGAAACCAGTGGTCTTGTTGACCATCAACACTTGATGCTCCTTTTTGATTTCTACCTCCGCGGCTTTCAGCATCGCGAAGAGCTCGGGAATAGTCTTATTCATCCCTTGCATATTATAGTTCATCACAAAGCTCTTGTAGCTTGGTGGTAGTGATTGGAGAATTCTGTCAATGACGCTATCATCCGGAAGATTAACTCCCAGTTGAATCAAGTGATTATTATACCCAGACATTTTGAGTATATGCTCACTGACAGAACTACTCTCCTCCATCTTGCAGCTGTAGAACTTATTGGAGACTTCATATCTCTCAATCCGGGCATTTGCTTGAAATATTAACTTCAACTCCTGGAACATCTCATATGCCCCATGACATTCAAAACGTCGTTGAAGACCCGGTTCTAAGCCGTAAAGCATGGCACACTGAACTATAGAGTAGTCATCAGCTTTGCTCTGCCAGACGTTCTTAACGTCGTTAGTTGCATCAGCAGCAGGCCTGGCACCCAGCGGTGCTTCCAGGATGTAACTCTTCTGTGCAGCAATGAGGATAATCCTCAGGTTACGGACCCAGTCCGTGTAATTGCTACCATCATCTTTTAACTTTGCTTTCTCAAGGAACGCATTAAAATTCAACGGAACAATAGCACGAGCCATCTATCTACATACAAACATAGACAAGCAAAATACTATCAGGTACTAAGTTCATGATAAATTTAAGTTCAATTAATCATATTACTAAAGAACTCCCACTTAGACAGACATCTCTCTAGTCATCTAAGTGATTACGTGATCCAAATCAACTAAACCATGTCCGATCATCACGTGAGATGGAGTAGTTTCAATGGTGAACATCTTTATGTTGATCATATCTACTATATGATTCACGCTCGACCTTTCGGTCCCCGTGTTCCAAGGCCATATCTGTATATGCTAGGCTCGTCAAGTATAACCTGAGTATTCCGCGTGTGCAACTGTTTTGCACCCGTTGTATTTGAACGTAGAGCCTATCACACCCGATCATCACGTGGTGTCTCAGCACGAAGAACTTTTGCAACGGTGCATACTCAGGGAGAACACTTCTTGATAATTAGTGAGAGATCATCTTAAAATGCTACCATCAAACAAAGCAAGATAAGATGCAAAAAGGATAAACATCACATGCAATCAATATAAGTGATATGATATGGCCATCATCATCTTGTGCTTGTGATCTCCATCTTCGAAGCACCGTCGTGATCACCATCGTCACCGGCGCGACACCTTGATCTCCATCGTAGCATCGTTGTCGTTACGCCATCTATTGCTTCTACGACTATCGCTACCGCTTAGAGATAAAGTAAAGCAATTACAGGGCGTTTGCATTTCATACAATAAAGCGACAACCATATGGCTCCTGCCAGTTGCCGATAACTTCGGTTACAAAACATGATCATCTCATACAATAAAATATAGCATCATGTCTTGGCCATATCACATCACAACATGCCCTGCAAAAACAAGTTAGACGTCCTCTACTTTGTTGTTGCAAATTTTACGTGGCTGCTACGGGCTTAAGCAAGAACCAATCTCACCTACGCATCAAAACCACAACGATAGTTTGTCAAATAGACTCCGTTTTAACCTTCACAAGGACCGGGCATAGCCACACTCGGTTCAACTAAAGTGAGAGAGACAGACACCCGCCAGCCACCTTTAAGCACGAGTGCTCGTAACGGTGAAACCAGTCTCGCGTAAGCGTACGCGTAATGTCGGTCCGGGCCGCTTCATCTCACAATACCGCTGAACCAAAGTATGACATGCTGGTAGGCAGTATGACTTATATCGTCCACAACTTACTTGTGTTCTACTCGTGCATATAACATCAACGCATAAAACCTAGGCTCGGATGCCACTGTTGGGGAACGTAGTAATTTCAAAAAATTTCCTACGCACATGCAAGATCATGGTGATGATATAGCAACGAGGGGAGAGTGTTGTCTACGTACCCTCGTAGACCGAAGCGGAAGCGTTGACGCAACGTAGAGGAAGTAGTCGTACGTCCTCCGGTTCAACCGATCCAAGTACCGTTACTCCGGCACCTCCGAGTTCTTGACACGCGTACAGCTCGATGACGCACCCTCGATCTCCGATCCAGCAGAGGCGCCGAGGGGGAGTTCCGTCAGCACGACGGCATGGTGACGATCTTGATGTTCTCCTGTTGCAGGGCTTCACCTAAGCACCGCTACAATATGACCGAGGTGTAATATCGTGGAGGGGGGCACCGCACACGGCTAAGGAACGATCAATGATCAACTTGTGTGTTCTAGGGTGCCCCCCTACCCCCGTATATAAAGGAGGGAGGGAGGAGGTGGCCGGCCCTAGGTGGGGCGCGCCATGAGGAGGGGGAAACCTACTCCAAGTAGGTTTCCCTCTCTTTTCCTTATCTTATTTGGAGGGGGAAGGAAAGAGTACTAGTATTAGGAAGTAGTACTAGTAGTAGTAATAGGAAGAGGGGGAAGGAGAAAGGAAAGGGGGGGCCGGCCCCCCTCCCCAATTCGGATTGGGCTTGGGGGGGGGTGCGCCCCCTTCCCTTGCTCCTTCTCTCTTCTTCCTACATGGGCCCAATAAGGCCCATATACCTCCCGGGGGGTTCCGGTAACCTCCCGGGCCTCCAAACTTCTTCGGAATCTTTTCGGTGTCCAAATATATCCGTCCAATATATCAATCTTTATGTCTCGACCATTTCGAGACTCCTCGTCATGTCCGCAATCATATCCGGGACTCCGAACAACCTTCGGTACATCAAAATACATAAACTCATAATATAACTGTCATCGAAACCTTAAGCGTGCGGACCCTATGGTTCGAGAACGATGTAGACATGACTGAGACACATCTCTGGTCAATAACCAATAGCGGGACCTGGATGCCCATATTGGTTCCTACATATTCTACGAAGATCTTTATCGGTCAAACCGCATAACAACATACGTTGTTCCCTTTGTCATCAGTATGTTACTTGTCCGAGATTCGATCGTCGGTATCCAATACCTAGTTCAATCTCGTTATCGACAAGTCTCTTTACTCGTTCTGTAATACTTCATCTTATAACTAACTCATTAGTTACATGCTTGCAAGGCTTAGGTGATGAGCATTGCCGAGAGGGCCCAGAGATACCTCTCCGACAATCGGAGTGACAAAACCTAATCTCGAATTATGCTAACTCAACATGTACCTTCGGAGACACCTGTAGTACTCCTTTATAATCACCCAGTTACGTTGTGACGTTTGGTAGTACCCAAAGTGTTCCTCCGGTAAACGGGAGTTACACAATTCTCATAGTTACAGGAACATGTATAAGTCATGAAGGAAGCAATAGCAGAATACTAAACGATCAAGTGCTAAGCTAACGGGATGGGTCATGTCAATCACCTCATTCTCCTAATGATGTGATCCCATTAATCAAATGACAACACATGTCAATGGTTAGGAAACATAACCATCTTTGATTAATGAGCTAGTCAAGTAGAGGCATACTAGTGACTATATGTTTGTCTATGTATTCACACATGTATCATGTTTCCGGTTAATACAATTCTAGAATGAATAATAAACATTTATCATGAAATGAGGAAATAAATAATAACTTTATTATTGCCTCTAGGGCATATTTCCTTCAGTCTCCCACTTGCACTAGAGTCAATAATCTAGATTACATAGTCAAATTTTATAACTTTAACTTAGGATAAAATTAACATTAAAAAAAGAGTACAAAATAAAACATAAATGATTACAGCGGTGGGGTTTAACCATGTTACCTCCCGATTAAAAAAAACACGTTACCGACTAGCCAGAGCATATGGAGTCTTCATTAGCAAATAGCAAGCAACTAAAAAAGTCAGCAAAAGAGTCAAACCATGTAGGTCAAAGCATTGAACTATGGGTGGGCATAAAAGTGTATGTGCCCTCTTCATCGACTGATACACTTGTGCACTAGGTGACGGAGAAGAGTGACACAGCATCTCATCATGTATATATGGTTTTTTAGCACACCATGGCTGGCAGGCGGACAGGTTTTTGCACGCTTCACACGTATGATATGGTCGAGTTTCGAGCAGACTCCAGCTTGATGCATGGGGACACGCGTGGGCCACACAGAGGATCGATGCGCCGCCGCTGCTGTCTAGTCCTAAGACTAGTCACAGTGCGGAGTAACTTAGAGTAGTAACATGCATATATTATTAGTCTATGTTACTATTTCTACAGTGGGTAGTAACATATGTGTTGTTTCATGCATTATTTCATTTATTAGGTTGTAGACTCATCTTTTTTTGATATGAGTGATGTTACAGTAACTAGCTATGTTACCATATATTTTTTTTTTCCATTAATTACATGTCACGTCATCTATTTTATCAAGATAAGTGTGATGTTACCGTCTATATTACTCCCACTATAAATAGTCTAAGAGGTTATAGATACAGTACCGATAGACACGTGTGCCTCTCCTCTGCCCTGCCGGGACCGACGTGCATTCGACGAGTCAGTTCGCAGCGACCCTGTTGATCTCAACATTGAATTCTTCGGTTGCTGGCAAAATTCTCCGTGATGAATGAAAGTATATCAATTGCCTGAAGAAAAGCGAAACTGACGGGGCCCAAATTAGGCAACTGGTTCGGATCCGATTCCTCACTACCACACCGCCCGATTAACAAACCGCACTAGTAGGACACAATTATCTTACCCCGCAAAAAAAAAGGACACAATTATCTTGGCAAATCGCATCCGACGGCCCGTATTCATCCTTACCCTCCAACTCGGCCCGACAGCCATCCATCCTTCCTCCTCGCCCTGCCTTTCCCTCCAAAAAATACTACTAGTACTAAAGCCCTGCCTCTACACCCACTGCCACAGAGACCCCGCCAAAACACGGGCCTGCATGCCACGGACCGAAGCAAAGAAAATCCCGTGGCGCACTTGATATTCATTCCTGCCTTGCCTTCCCTAAAAAAAATTGATATTGCTGCCACGTCGGTGTCCGCCGAGCTGAGAGTGAAACAAAGACAAAGAGAAGGAGAAAGCGAGAGGAGAGGCGGACGCGAGACGGGACTAGCGCCACTCCATTCCACTTCCCTCCCTCGCTTGCCTTCCTTCCTATCATAGCATTCCTAGATAGACAGATAGAAACCCCCGATTCTGATCGCCGGGATGAGGTTCTGACCCCCGATTCGGTCCGTCGATTGTGATTTCCCCTCGATTTGGTGCGGGATTAGCGGCCGGAATTAATCGCCATGACGGCGGCGTCGCCGATGGTGCTGTCCCTCCTGCTCTTCGCCTCGCTCACGGCGCTGCTCGTCCTGGCCCCTCGCGCGTCGTCGCCGCCGCTGCCGCTGCCGCTGCCCGTGGTGGTTGGGGACGAGGAGGCGCCGGCCGCCGCTGGGGGTGCTGCTGCGGGGAGCAGCGGCGGGGGGGCGGGAGTTGAGGAGGGACCGGAGGACCTCGCGCTGTCCCGGCGCGTCACGCTCGACGCCGGCGAGGGTGCGGCGGTAGCGTCCAAGGTGGCCTTCATGTTCCTGACCAACTCCGACCTCACCTTCGCGCCGCTTTGGGAGCGCTTCTTCGCGGGGCACGCCCACCAGTTCAACGTCTACGTGCACGCAGACCCGGCGGTGAGGCTGCGGCACCCCCCTACGCCTTCCTTCCGGGGCCGCTTCGTCGCGGCCAAGCCGACGCGGCGCGGGGACCCGAGCCTCATCGCTGCGGCGCGGCGGCTGCTTGTCGCCGCGCTACTGGACGACCCGGCCAACGCCTACTTCGCACTGCTCTCGCAGCACTGCGTCCCGCTCCACTCCTTCCCGCGGCTCTACGCGGCGCTCTTCCCGCCCAAGGCCGCGCACCACCACCGCCTCCCTAGCTATATCGAGGTGCTTACCGGCGAGCCCCAGATGCCCGCGCGCTACGTGGCGCGGGGTGACGACGCCATGCTCCCGGAGGTGCCCTTCGACCGGTTCCGCATCGGCTCCCAGTTCTTCACGCTGGCCCGCCGCCACGCCGTGCTAGTCGTCCGCGAGCGCCGTCTCTGGCGAAAGTTTAGGGAGCCGTGCCTGCAGGAGTCGCAGGACTCTTGCTACCCGGAGGAGCACTATTTCCCGACGCTTCTCGACATGGCCGACCCCGCCGGCTGCACCCGGTACACGCTCACGCGCGTCAACTGGACCGACAGCTTCGAGGGCCACCCGCACACGTATGCCGCGCCCGAGGTGTCGCCGCGGCTCGTCGCCGAGCTGCGCCAGTCCAACAGCTCCACCTATGAGCACATGTTCGCGCGCAAGTTCGCGCCCGACTGCCTTGGCCCGCTCATGGCCATCGCCGACACCGTCATCTTCAAAGATTGATCGATGCGGTGCTCTGCATCATAGCTACACGTAGGAGGTACGTTCTGACGCCTGATTTCTGTAATGTTTGAGGGTTCTGGACACTACTTATTGGTTATGCTCGTTAGCCATGCATGTATTTCAATCACAAATTTGCAGCCCATAGATGATCGAAACATATTGCAAATGTCATTTCACTCCCCAAATTTATTTAAGATGCTGCAACATGACTGAAGAACACTGAATACTTTTTTATGGGAAAAATCTCCTATCTACTTTAGTTTCCATATGTAAGCATGTTGCTACATTTAATTCGTGAAGAAATGGACAACTCGATTAGGCTGGTCATAGTGGGGAGTAACTTAGACTAGTGTCATATGCATGACACTAGTCTAAGTTACTATCTTCATAATGCAAAATAACATAATAGTAGTACTACCTCTCTCTCAGTTTACAGGGCGCGCGCGTATCCGTAGGTCGTCAATTTGACCAACCTAATACAAATCATATATTATAAAAAATATACCAACATAAAATTCGGAGTTTCTACTTTCAAAAGGTATAATTTTTGTGTTATATAGTTTATATTAGGGTGATAAAATTGGCAACCTAGGTATACGCGCAGGACTTGTAAACTGAAACGGAGGTAGTATCATAGATGACTTTATTTATTAGCTCATAGACTCGTCTTGTCTTGGAAAGCGCTATGTTAGAGTAACATATTATGTTACCACCTCTCATTAATTACTTGCCACATAAGCAGAATTTTCTGGAAGTGTGCTACGTTACTAGCTAAGTTACTCCCATTATAACTAGCCTTAGTCTTGTGCTCTCTCGATCGATGAGACCATGCGTGTACTCCCTCCGGTCCTTTTTACTCTGCATATTAGAATTCTCTGAAGTCAAACTTCATAAAGTTTGACTGTATTTATATGAAAAAATATATACATCTGCTATGCTAAAGTTATATAATATGAAACGTTAAGTCATGACACATCTAGTGGTATTAATTTTAGATTGTGAATGTTGACACTTTTTTCTACAAAGTTGATCAAATTTTACGAGGCTTGACTTCAGTCAAATCTTATATGCGAACTAAAAAGAACCGGAGGGAGTACGTGTCAGAACTCAATAGTCAACAGCGATATGCTGAGACCGGACTGGGATCAGGTGACATGCCTCTTGGCAGTCACGGGGTAACTTGCGGCTAGCCATCCAGCGTTCCTTTGCGGCCATCCAGCGTTCCTTCTCCATCCAACTGCCGCCAGCGACCAAAGTGAAAAAAGGCCAACACTAAGCAGTTGTTTTTTGTACAGGAAAAACTAGACTCAACGTGCAGGGACATCAAAGAGGTAAAAATTGAACAATTTAGTAACACTTGTCATTACAAATTACAAGTAATTAGCATAGAAATTCTGTAGCCAGATCAAGCACACATACATGCGTAAATCAGCCCTAAACCTATGCATGACGTGGCCCGCCTCGGCGGCGTTTAACTCGACCTGGGGTACGTTCCGCTACCCTGGTGGTGGCGTCGGAGGAGCAGAAGGCGGAGGCGGCCTACTAAGCCGGCGGGCGCATGCGGAGGAGGTGCGGCGCCGGCGGGCGTTGCTGACGCCGGAGCAGCGCCGCGAAGCCGCGTACGCCTTCGACTTGTCATACTGGGCTCAATGGTTCGCCTTCGAGCACGAGGAGGCGAGGCGACGCGGCGTCCGCGAAGTCGACCGCAGCGTGCTGCCGCCCCTGCTCGTCGCCCGCGAGGAGGATCAGGAGGCGGAGGCCGCCTACCAGGCGGCAGTTGCGGCTGTCTTCCGGGAGAGCGAGGAGGACGAACGGCGCAGGGTGGTGGGTGGCGGCGAACGAGGAAGAGGAGGCGGCATACCTCGAACCGTGGCGCCAACAACGGCTGGCCGAGGAGCGCCGCGACGGCACAGGCCCCCGCGATAGCACAGCCGGCGGCCGACATCGCCGCCGCTTGGAACACGGCATTCCCTGAGGCCGGCCCTGCGTCGACGCTCATCGACATCACGTACTGCCGCCGCTTAGGGCAGCGCGCCGCCTCGTAGTTTAGTTCGTTTTTAATTTTTGTTAATGCAAACGTGGATGTGTGGACTCTCACCGGCCTTTGTGGCCGACTTTTAATGTTTACTTAATGTCTGTTTTTATTTGCGAAATGCCTGTATTTTTTTGTGTCGTCATAATGGATCAGGCCAGTGTTGGGTGCAAGCGTCGATCTAAACGCGTAAACGGATGTTGGTGTCCGCTGGACCAACTCAAACGGATAAAAGACGGATAAAATCACTCTCCGTTTAGTCGGCACGTTGGAGTTGCACTTATTGACTTGAGCGAGCTCGTCTGTTCCTCTTTTTCACTGCGTCGTTTCCGTTGCTCTGAAATTGCTAAGCGTTGGCTTTTCTCGCTTTGCTCGCTGGCGGCCGTTGGATGAAGAAGGAACGCTGGATGGCTAGCCGCATGTTACCCGGTGACTGCCAAGAGGCATGTCACCTGATCCCAGTCCGCTGAGACCCCCTGAGTGCCGTATTCAACGACTGTAACGCAGTGTGCTGATACGCATTGTCTTGCCTTTTGACTAGTTTTCCCTTCAGATTAGAGTAGTTGGCTCGCTGTATATTTCAGTTCTATTGGCGAAATCGAACTACTCCTGGCTAAGAAGCCTCATTTGCTTTTGCAGGTCTATCCGTTAAGAGTTGCGCGTGCGAGAAGACGAAAGCAGTGTCGTTCTTCTCCGTCCAATCTTCACACGGTTCAGACTGGTGCTTTCCCTCTGTGCCCTCCACCGTTCTTCTCCTCCTGGTACTTTTATGTAGACTTAAGTGGCAACAACCTAATGCAAAGCGGCAGGTGTTGCATCTGATGGTCAGTCCATCCATCCACTGCATTTTTCCTACCTCGTGCGGCTGCCTAAGGCTGCTGTTCTGTTGAAATGCGTAAAGGGATGGATTGTGGCGGTGTTCTGTTCAGCTGAAACGGAAAAGGAACTTTGTACCGGTTTATTTCAGCTTGTGTACATAACCAAGGAATGAAATAATCATTCTGCATTCAAGTTTTCGTAGCACTAGCACCGTGACTCTCATTGCTACTAATATTATTTTCTGGAATGCACTATATTTTTTCTTTGGACAATGGGTTGATTTTATTAACTAGAAAATGAAACATCAAGTGGATGAGCACATACTCCCTTCTTTCATCTGTATAGGGCTTAATGCGTTTTTCAAGATCGTCTTTGATTATTGATCAGATTAATACTACATGACATGCATAATGTAAAAAAGAATATTATTGAAAACTTCTTTCACATACGAATTGTATGTCATATGTTATTATTTAAGCTCGAAAAACGCATTAGACTCTATATAAATAAAAGAAGGAAGTAACTAAGATGTATGTCATGTATTATTGCTCTAACATTGGTTAAAGTTAGCCTCGAAAAATACATTAGACTCTATATATAGATAAAAGGAGGGAGTAACTAGGATGCACTACTTCCTCTGTCCCGAAATATAGGTCGTTGGACAAATCGTTCCGACCAGGTGAAAACCGGGGAAATGACCTTATTACCACCGCTAATCGTCTTCCACCTCTGCCCAGGTCCTCTGCACCCACCTTCACTTCCGCGAAAAATCCTCCACCCAGGTCCTCCTCTGCCCTTCCCAGCGCAGGGTCGCCGTTGCTGCTCCTTCCCCGCCCAGGGTCGCCGGTGCCGCTCCTTCCCTGCCGCTGCCGTGGGAGTTGGGCACGCGAATATCTGTGTTAATTCTGGAAACAATTAATACTCCACTGCACTGCTAATTTTGGAACAATATTCCTCAAAAAAATTGGAAACAATAAATTTTGGAAAGGATCAATACTCTACTGACAATAAATTTTGGAAAGGATCAATAATCGATTTGGAAAGGATCAACCTATTATTGCATAAATTTTGGGAAGAAACAATAAATTTGAAGTACTGAAGGAAACAATCAATCCTCCAATACTGATTTGGAGTATTAATTCGAAAAATGACCTATTATTGCTTTCTGGCACTCATCGAAACTTCGAAAGCAACAAATATTGGAAGAGATGCACCTAGAGCCGAAGGGAGCAACCAAACATATGAATGCATATAAGGAACAACTTTTCAAATATGTGACCAGGATGCATAATAAGAGTTAGTCCTCGAACTTATGTGATGCAGAGAGCGATGCAAGCCCATAGAAAATCATGAACTGATAATTTCTGTACTGCTAAAATCATCCTGCATATCAAATGGTCAAGCATCATTGTAGGCAGTGGGGACGTTCTGGCTAGTAAATATGTGTAGTTGTACCATCGACGGAAGAACAAATCTATAGAAGTTCTTTAAAGGAAGATCCGCAAGAGAACTCTGAAAATAATCAGAAAATGCTGGCATGAAATTGGTAGGATTGCAGCTAGCACAAGCTCAAGAATAGAAGCATTTCCATCCATGATCCACCTAGACATATTAATAAGGCACTTCTGCTTCGGTACACCTCCCTAAACATAAGGACGGCTCAGATTAGCCGATACCTCTTCATAAGTAAGGGCATGATAGTCATATTTTATAAACTTTTCATGTATATGCTGTTTTTTTGAGACACACGTATACGCTGTACATGAACGGGCGTCCACACCTAGCGGCGCTGGGCTAGCCCATTCAGCCTTTTTTTTAACCGCAAAAAATAGTGCGTGCTGCAGGATTCGAACCTACGTCCTCCTAGGATTAGCACAGCCGCACTAACCAACTAGCGTACATTTTTTAATATTAAAATAAAACATTGGAAAAGCGCAACATTTTCTGTTTGGTATTTTTCTTTTCTTTTTTGTTTCTTAAATGCGTGAAGTTTTACAATTCGTGATTTTTTTTAGAAAATGAAGACAAAATTTAAAATTCTAGAATTTTTCTTCCAAATCAGAGAACTTTCTTTTCAAAATTGATCAGTTTTCTTTATAAATTCGTGAACTATTTCGCAAATTGGCGATTTCTTTTTGAAAATTGTTCAAGTTTTTTATAAAATTGACGAACTTTGTTTCTAAATCAATGATTTTTTTCCAAAATCAATGAACTTTTCTTTAAAATTGATAAACTTATTTTGAATTTTTGATGAACTTTTTTCAAAATCAATAAAAAACAAAAGAAAAAAATAATAATATAAAAACCCATGTAAAAACCAAAGAAAAAACCAGCCCAGTTGAAAAGGAAAACCAGAGTCTTTTTTTAGCATTATATTTGACGTACTACAAAAGATGGAAAAATAAAAGCTTAGACCATGATCAACAGAGGTGTTCGAGTAGGCGAGATGGCTCCGCCTAAGAGCATGTCGTTTTCCGACATCCTTGAAATAGCACCAATTATTTTTTTCATGCCTTGTATGACCAATTCAAAGCGTCATGCCAAGTTATTTTGGTTTTCGACAAGTTTTGCATTCTTCAGGGTTTTCTCCGTAAAAAACTCCTGATAAATGGGCGGACGTGTCACAACTTGCATACAGTGTCATGAATCGTTCAAACCTGGCATGGATGACTACCATGGTCATGCCCACATGCTTGAAAAGGTTAGGGTCATTTTAAGAATGTCCAAAAGTAGACCATGTTTAATGGAGGATGTTCGGGTTGGCTAGAACACTCTACCCGAGGGTACAGTGTTTCCAAACATCCTTCAAATGCCTAATTTTTCCCACCTCTTTCTATTATCAAATCAAGGCACCATGTCAAGCTATTTAAGTTTTCCATAATTCTTGCATTTTCTAGAATTTTCTCGGAGAAAACTGGCTGATAAATGGCCGGGCGTGACACAGCATGCATATGGTGTGGGAAATTCATTCAAAACTAGACCATGTTCAATGGAGGGTGCACCTGGATGGGCATGCCCATGGGAGGCAACCATGCTAGGTTTAACAAATTTCGACACCGTATACAAGTTGTGACATGTTTGACCATTTTATCGGTCTTCTTTTGCTAAGAAAACTCCAGAAAATAAACCAAATCAACTTGGCATGGTGCCTTGAATTGCTCATAAAAGGCCATGGAAAAAATGGGTCCATTTCTTCTGCTTTTTACTGCGGAAATTGGGGCCATTTCAAATATGTTGAAAAACAACGTGCTCTCAGACGAACCGTTCTGACCTTACCGAATAATCTGCGTTGACCATGGTGTTTTTTGGACATCCTTGAAATGACCCTAACTAATAAATACAAAGGGATACAATTAAAAACAGTAAGTGTTTTCTAAAAGCATTTAATAAAAAAGTTATAGAAAAAGAATTTAAAATCATTAGTTTAAAAAGTTAGTTAAAACATGTTTTTTGGTATTCAAAAAAGAGAAAAATGAATTAACAAAAAAATAAGAAATGATATGAAAAATACAAAATAAAATAAAATGCTTAGTCCTTGGCCTAACTAGGCGATGACATTGCTCCTGTCAGGCGCGTGTGGGCCCGGTCTAAGAGCTCACGGATTTGGAAAAAGTTCATATATTTTTTACAAAATATTCATGGATTTGAGTTTTCTTTAAAAAAAGGTTTTCTCGGTTTTGGGAACATCGGCTTCCCAGCCATTTTTTTCTGGTTTTGGGACCTTCTCGGAGGTCGTGAACCGTGTTTTTTCTTTTTCTTTTTTATCTTCTCACTTGTTTATTTTTTTGTCTTCTTTGACTTTTTGTTTACTCTGTTTATTGTTTCTATTTCTCATAAATTTAATTTTTTTTCAGAATTCAAATTTTGTCCATATTTTTCTATTTTTCTGGAATTCCAAATTTGTTACTGTTTTTCAAAAAAATCTTCATGTTTACCTTTTTTCTTTTATAAAAAAAACTGTTCGTGTTTTGACATTCTGAGCAAGTTTAAAAGGCATGATTTTTTTGAAATTTATGTACAATTTTTAAAAAACAAATATTAGTATTTTATGAACAGAACAGGAAAACTAGAAACCCTAATGAAAACCATGCAAAGAAAAAGGAACATAAACCAGAGAGTGAAGGTGCTGTGTTTTTTTCTTGGTGTTATTTCTCTAGAACAATAAGAAGAAAATAGGATTAGTAGAAAGATTAGATGTGCTAGCCCAGCTGGTTTGGGCGGTCACACGTAGTGCTTGAGGGCTGTAGTTCGAATCCGGAACGAGGACATTCATTTTTTGATATTAAAACTAAAAAGCCCATGTGGGAGGGCTGTTCGCTGGGTATTATACAAACCTCAGTGTATATGTAAAAAAGTGAGTACAATTTGTGAAAAGTTCGTACTACCCTTTATATGTTTT
>NC_041382.1:332540179-332544212 GCF_002162155.2 Triticum dicoccoides
CAAAGCATTGCTCTAAGTAAGGCTTCAAATAATACAACACATCATAGTTTCTCTAATCATA
Organism: Triticum dicoccoides; assembly: GCF_002162155.2. Taxonomy (NCBI): domain Eukaryota; kingdom Viridiplantae; phylum Streptophyta; class Magnoliopsida; order Poales; family Poaceae; genus Triticum; species Triticum dicoccoides. The sequence continues at coordinate 332,540,241 of NC_041382.1, forward strand.
GACTTCAATTTCAAATAGAGATGGTAAATTGCTCATGGAGATGAACTTGATCATGATTTAATCAAGTCAAGACGCACAAAGAACCGAATAATTAACTGGATAAAAACAATTGTTTTACAGGGCTGTGGTCACTACATATGCATACCATACTAATTTTTGCTATAGTTGAGGCATGTCATTGCAGTAAAATGTAACTAAGCTTTATCATTGTCATATTCAATGAGATTGTGTATCTTATAAAAATATGATTGCTTACAACAATGAAACGTCAAATTTTTAGTGCTAGGGCATCTCCAGTGTAGACCCTCAAAATGGACACTGTTTTTGTCTGAGGACCCGTTCTACAATCGTTTTTACTCTCTCGTAGTCTAGGTTTTTAGGATGTTCATCATCTTTGCTTCAGCGGCGACAATGACGATGCTAAATAAAGATTCTTCGGATCCTGCCATCGGTCCTATGGTTGGGGATAAATTTGGAAACCAGTCTGTTCAAGAAAGGATGGCGTCGATAACCCACAAGTATAGGGGATCGCAACAGTTTTCGAGGGTAGAGTATTCAACCCAAATTTATTGATTCGACACAAGGGGAGCCAAAGAATATTCTCAAGTATTAGCAGCTGAGTTGTCAATTCAACCACACCTGGAAACTTAATATCTGCAGCAAAGTGTTTAGTAGCAAAGTAATATGATAGTAGTGATAACGGTGGCAAAAGATAATGGTAGCAAAAGTAATATTTTTGGGTTTTGTAGTGATTGTAACAGTAGCAGCGGAAAAGTAAATAAGCGAAGAACAATATAGGAAAAGCTCGTAGGCATTGGATCGGTGATGGAGAATTATGCCGGATGCAATCGATCATGTAACAGTCATAACCTAGGGTGACACAGAACTAGCTCCAGTTCATCAATGTAATGTAGGCATGTATTCCGAATATAGTCATACGTGCTAATGGAAAAGAACTTGCATGACATCTTTTGTCCTACCCTCCTGTGGCAGCGGGGTCCTATTGGAAACTAAGGGATATTAATGCCTCCTTTTAATAGAGTACCGGACCAAAGCATTAACACATAGTGAATACATGAACTCCTCAAACTACGGTCATCACCGGTCGGGGTTAACGGATCATAACACATAATAGGTGACTATAGACTTGCAAGATAGGATCAAGAACTCTAATATATTGATGAAAACATAATAGGTTCAGATATGAAATCATGGCACTCGGGCCCTAGTGACAAGCATTAAGCATAGGAAAGTCATAGCAACATCAATCTCAGAACATAGTGGATACTAAGGATCAAACCCTAACAAAACTAACTCGATTACATGATAAATCTCATCCAACCCGTCATCGTCCATCAAGCCTACGATGGAATTACTCACACACAGCGGTGAGCATCATGAAATTGATGATGGAGGATGGTTGATGATAATGATGGCAAGGGATTCCCCTCTCCGGAGCCCCGAACGGACTCCAGATCAGCCCTCCCGAGAGAGTTTAGGGCTTGGCGGCGGCTCCGTATCATAAAACACGATGAATCCTTCTGCCTGATTTTTCTCTCCCTGAAAGTGAATATATGGAGTCAAGGTTGAGGTCGGTGGAGCGTCAGGGGGGCCACAAGGTAGGGGGCGCGCCCAGGGGGTAGGGCGCGTCCTCCACCCTCGTGGACAGGGCGCGGGCCCCCTGCCGTGGATCTTTCTTCCAATATTTTTTATATATTCCAAAAATAATCTCCGTTGATTTTCAGGTCATTCCGAGAACTTTTATTTTTGCCCAAAAATAACACCATGGCAACTCTGCTGAAAACAGCGTCAGTCCGGGTTAGTTCCATTCAAATCATGCAAGTTAGAGTCCAAAACAAGGGCAAATGTGTTTGGAAAAGTAGATACGACACAGACGTATCAACTCCCCCAAGCTTAAACCTTTGCTTGTCCTCAAGCAATTCAGTTGATAAACTGAAAGTGATAAAGAAAAACTTTTACAAACTCTGTTTGCTCTTGTTGTTATAAATATGTAAAGCCAGCATTCAGGTTTTCAGCAAAGATTATGAATTAACCATATTCACAGTAACACTTAGGTCTCATGTTTACTCATATCAATGACATAATCAACTAGTGAGCAATAATAATAAATCTCGGATGATAACACTTTCTCAAAATAATCATGATATGATATGACAAGATGGTATCTCACTAGCCCTTTCTGAGACCGCAAAACATAGATGCAGAGCACCTTTAAAGATCAAGGACTGACTAGACATTGTAATTCATGGTAAAAGAGATCCAGTCAAGTCATAATCAATGTAAACTAACAGTAATGGATGTAAATGACAGCGGTGCTCTCCAACTGGTGCTTTTTAATAAGAGGATGATGACTCAACATAAAAGTAAATAGATAGGCCCTTCGCAGAGGGAAGCAGGGATTTGTAGAGGTGCCAGAGCTCAGTTTTGAAATAGATATGAATAATATTTTGAGCGGTATACTTTCATTGTCAACATAACAACCGAGAGATTTCGATATCTTCCATGCTACACACATTATAGGCGGTTCCCAAACAGAATGGTAAAGTTTATACTCCCCCGCCACCAACAAGCATCAATCTATGGCTTGCTCGAAACAACGAGTGCCTCCAACTAACAAGAGTCCCGGGCGAGTTTTGTTTGCAGTTATTTTGATTTGATTTGCATAAAGCATGAGACTGGGCATCCTGGTGACCAGCCATTTTCTCGTGAGTGAGGAGCGGAGTCAACTCCTCTTGAGAATAACCCGCCTAGCATGGAAGATACAGACAACCCTAGATGATAAATGAGTTATTTGAGCATACAAAACAAAATGTTTATTTGAAGGTTTAGAGTTTGGCACATACAAATTTACCTGCAGTGGCAGGTAGATACCGTATATAGGTAGTTATATGTAACACCCACGATGTGGCTATATCTCCCACGTGTCGGAGCACGACTTAGAGGCATAACCGCATAGTAGGCATGTTGCAAGAGGGGTAATCTTTACACATCCCATGTACTGAATATGAAAGGGATAAAGAGTTGGCTTACAATCGCTACTTCACACAATACATAAATATAGCATTACATCATCTAGATACAATCAAGGTCTGACTATGGAACCAAATAAAGAAAGACAACCCCTAATGCAAAAGATCCCCGATCGCCCCAACTGGGCTCCACTACTGATCGAAAAGAAACGAAACAACACAACGAACACGATCTTCATCGAGCTCCCACTTGAGCTCAGTTGCGTCATCTGCACTAGTATCATCGACACCTGCAACTGGTTTTGGAAGTAATCTGAGAGTCACGGGGACTCAACAATCTCACACCCTCGTGATCAAGACTATTTAAGCTTATGGGTAGGAGAAAAGTAGTGAGGTGGATCTGCAGCAAGCACTAGCATATATGGTGGCTAACTTACGCAAATAAGAGCGAGAAGAGAAGCAAAGCAACGGTCGTGAACTAGAAGTGATCAAGAAGTGATCCTGAAACTACTTACGTTCAAGCATAACACGAGACCGTGTTCTCTTCCTGGACTCCACCGAAAAGAGACCATCACGGCTGCACACGCGGTTGATTCATTTTAATTAAGTTAAGTGTCAGGTTTTCTACAACCGGATATTAACAAATTCCCATCTGCCCATAACCACGGACACAGCTTTTGAAAGTTCAAAACCCTGCAGGGGTGTCCCAACGTAGCCCATCACAAGCTCTCACAGTCAATGAAGGATATTCCTTCTAGCGGGAAGACCCGATCAGTCTCGGAATCTCGGTTACAAGACATTTCGACAATGGTAAAACAAGACCAGCAAAGCCACCCAATGTGCCGACAAATCCCGATAGGAGTCGCATGTATCTCGTTCTCAGGGCAACACCGGATGAGACTAGCTACGAGTAAAACCAAACCTCAAGTTTCCCCGAGGTGGCCCTGCAGGCAGCTCGGTTCGGACCAACACTCAGGGGAGC
>NC_041382.1:332544491-332595297 GCF_002162155.2 Triticum dicoccoides
TAAAATAAGATGACCCTTGAGTCCGCAGAACCCAAGGGATGGTATATGGTGGTAGGTAGGCAAATGGTAAAACCAAGGTCGGGCCTTGCTGGAGGAGTTTTATTCAAAGCAAACTGTCAAGGGGTTCCCATAACACCCAACTGCGTAAGGAATGCAAAATCAAGGAACATAACACCGGTATGATGGAAACTAGGGCGGCAAGAGTGGAACAAAACACCAGGCATAAGGCCGAGCCTTCCACCCTTTACCTAGTATATAGATGCATTAAAGTAAACAATATATAGTAATGATATCCCAACAATATCCATGTTCCAACATGGAACAAACTTCATCTTCACCTGCAACTAGCAACGCTATAAGAGGGGTTGAGCAAAGCGGTAACATACCCAAACAACGATTTGCTAGGAAAGGTGGGTTAGAGGCTTGACATGGCAATATGGGAGGCATGATATAGCAAGTGGTAGGTATCGCGGCATAGCAATAGAGCGAACAACTAGCAAGCAAAGATAGAAGTGATTTCGAGGGTATGGTCATCTTGCCTGAAATCCCGCAAGGAAGAAGAACGAGTCCATGAAGAAGACAAACAGACGAAGTCGAACGAATCCTCACAAACGCGACGTTACAGGAACTAACCCGAAGAAGTAACACCGGAAAGAAGCAAACAACATGGTAAAAAACCATCACATAATCATGGCATGATGCACAACCAAGTATGATGCATGTCCGGTTTAATGAGGCATGGCATGACAAAGTGCACAAACAATACTACAAATTAAGTGGAGCTCAATATGCAACGAGTTGCATATTGACGGAACACCACATGACTTATTTAGTTCTCTTTCGTTTAGGTACCCAACAATATTACATGTTGATTAACATGGCAAGGGGTGAAACATAAGAAAACTACCTATCTAGGCAAGTTTAAATGAGGCCGGAACAACAAACAACAAGTCCGGCAACTCCTCATATGCATATATTAGGGTTAGTACTGTTCTGCCCTAAACACAATTTTAGAGTTATTAAACATGCAAAGTAAGTACACCATGTTAAACTAGGCTTTTTTCTACCCCATTTACATATAAAGTTTGTTAGGTTTGGAGCTACAGTTATTTAGTTATGAATTAAATCATTTTAGCATGGCATGTAAGAAAAATAATGCAAACAACATTTTAAACATTTTAAACATGGATAAAAGTGGCATATTATGAAACTAGATGAAATTCTAGTCATTTTTCATATATAAAGTTTTTACATGAGATGCACTGTTGGTGAGTTATTAAATGCATGAAGACTAGGTTCTTTTCTGTAAAACGGGCAGTCTCTGGATAATTAGACTAAATCGCAGGCCATGAAAAAAAAACACACTGGGCCAAATCTGCAGCCTGGCCCAACAGGTGCAGGGGCGCTGGAGGCTCACCATGGGTCTTGGCCCGGCTCGGTGGGGAGGCTGGACAAGGGTTGTGCCTTGGCCAGCGATGCAAAGAGGCGCACTGGGCCTTGCTAGCGCTGGAAGACGCCAATGGGCCGGTGGCTTGGGCGACCCATGAGCAGAGCGGCCGGCTCGTGGCGATGCTGCTGGATCGAGCGAGGAGGTGGGGCGGTCGCGGTCAATGCTCGAGGACGAGCGGGATGCAGGCGGCGGCATTGAAACACAGAGGAAGGGGTCCGGTTGGTCGCGGGTCTCCAGGGCGTCGGACTTGACGTGCGGGTTCCGGATCCGTGCGCGAGCGAGGCGGCGGCAAACGGGAGCAGGTCAATGAGGCAGGGACCGAGAGGGACTTGGCGTTGGGGTCATCTTCCTCGCGTGCTCGCACGCAGAAGCAGGAGGAGGCCGACGAACGACTTGGCGAAGCAGGAGAGCTCCAGGACGAACGGGACGCGGGGGAGGCAGCAGGCAGCGGAACTTGGCGAGGCGGCGGAGGCAGGGCTTGTTGGCGGCGGACTTGACGGCGATCCTGGCGACGCCAGCTGATCCGGGGCAGAGGTCGCGAATGACGGTGAGGAACCTGACCGGCGGCGGACTTCCAGTTCCCTGGTGCTGGCGCGGTGTCCTGTGAGAGCAAGCAGGGAGAGAGCGGGAGATCTTGAGAGAGAGGCAAACGGGAGGAGAAAGTAGAAGGAAAAAAATGAGGCAGGGAGAAGAAAGTGAAAGAGAGGGCGACGAGATCCTGGTGGCGATAGGTGGCGAGCGATGGTTGGGGATGGATGGATCCCGAGGGGATTTGGTGAGCGGCGGCGGCGAGATGGATCCCTAGGAATTAGGGATTTGGTCTAGGTTAGGCTAATGTATATAGCGAGTGGGTTTGGTTAGGGGTAAATCCGTCCCTCCGGTCGTAATCAGACGACCGGGAAAAAATAGATAGGGAGTCCAAACAAGAAAACAGAGATGTTTTATAGATGTTTGAGGATGATCCAGACCGAACGGTGACGACTGTCCGGGTTGGGTTCGGGACAACTTTCGGACGCGCACTCGAGGGGTTCGATGCACTGAGCAAGGAGGGGTTTCGGGGCCTGGCGGTTGATAGCGGACTGTGCAGAAAGCTTTGGCCTGAGAGAAGAGAAGAGAGAGAGACCCGGCGACTGTTTCCGGAGACCGAAAACGTCCGACGTTTGACCGACTATAGTGCCGCTATAATTAACCGTTGGGGCGTCAAACGGACTCCGAATGCGATGAAACTTGGCAGGCGGCCAATCTACACTATAACAACACCGCATGCCAACTTTCAACCCATTCCGAGAACATTTTCTGGCCGCTTATAAAGTACTATTTCGGACATGCCGCGGTCGCATGCAAGTGTGTCTGGGCTCAGAACGGACAACGGAAGGAATGGGGAGACCTGGACGGATGCAAGTTTTGAAAAACATGATGATGCAATGCACATGATGACATGACAAAATGCAACACGCACGCGAATGGCATGGCAACAACAGCGAATAACTGGAAGACACCTGGCGCAACGGTCTCGGGGCGTTACAGTATAGTGGACTCATATGGAACAACTTTGGGGTTTATGGAGTTGGATGCACAAGCAATATTCCCGCTTAGTACAAGTGAGGGCTAGAAAAAGACTGGGAAGCGACCAGCTAGAGAGCGACAACAGTCATGAACATGCATTAAAATTAATCAACACCGAATGCAAGCATGAGTAGGATATAATGCACCATGAACATAAATATCGTAGAGGCTATGTTGATTTTGTTTCAACTACATGCGTGAACATGTGCCAAGTCAAGCCACTCGAATCGTTCAAAAGAGGATACCACCCTATCATACCACATCACAACCATTTTAATAGCATGTTGGCACGCAAGGTAAACCATTATAAGCTCCTAGCTAATTAAGCATGGCATAAGGAACTACAATCTCTAATTGTCATTGCAAATATGTTTCTTTCATAATAGGCTGAATCAAGAATGATGAACTAATCATATTTTAAAAAACAAGAGAGGTCGAGTTCATACCAGCTTTTCTCATCTCAATAAGTTCATCATATAATCATCATTATTGCCTTTCACTTGCACGACCGAATAGTATGGATAATAATAATAGTGCATGTGCATTGGACTAAGCTGGAATCCGCAAGCGTTCAATTCAAGAGAGAAGACAAGGTAATATGGGCTCTTTTTTAGATGAACAATAATGCATATGAGAGCCACTCAACATTTTAATCATGGTCTTCTCCTCTTGACCCCCAAAGGAAAGAAAAGAAACAAAACTATTTACACGGGAAAGCTCCCAACAAGCAAAAGAAGAACGAGAAATCTTTTTGGGTTTTCTTTTTAATTACTACTACAGCATGAACAGTAAACTAACTAAAAGCTACAGCTATTTTTTTGTTTTTAATAAGGTTTATTAAGGCACACAAGAAGAAAGCATAAAAAGGGAAATAAACTAGCATGGATATTATAGTGAAAAAGTATGAGCACCGACAACTAGCATGAGTGTGTGAACATGAATGTAGTGTCGGTGAGAAATACGTACTCCCCCAAGCTTAGGCTTTTGGCCTAAGTTGGTATACTGCCACGGCTGGCCTGGCGGATATCCAAAGTTATAGTTGGGGTCATACTGAGATGCAGCGGCAATTGTCTGATGAGCTACAGCTTGGAGGCGAGCTATCTCCGCCCTTCTGTCGTACTCGGTCGCCTCCTCCCTAGTTATAAAATATCTCCCTTTTGCCTGAAAGTCAAAGAAAGTAGGAGGAGGGAGAGCGACGTGATAGGTGCGTCGTCTGTCAAAGATTAGTTGGTACTGGAGGTACTAATCGTTCCTCTCAACAAACCGATGACGAACCATAGCATCATAATCTAGATAAGAAGGAGGCAACTCAATATCATCTCCACGTATGGGTATCTCAAGAAAGTTAGCTATATGAGTTGCATAAATTCCACCAAAGAAATCTCCATGAATACGATTATTATGCAACCTACATGCAACAATAGCCCCCAAGCTGTATTGTTTATCTCCTAAAACAGCACTCCTGAGAATGCTAAGATCAGGTACACATATGTGACATGCTTCATCTTTACCGTTTATGCACCTTCCTGTGAAGAGAGCAAAATAATGTATAGCAAGAAAATGAACGCTCCCTATGGTGGCTTGTGTTACATCTCTAGATTCCCCCACTGTAATACTAGCAAGAAAATCTCTAAATTCAGATTTGCGAGGTTCACTAACATTACCCCACTATGGGAGTTTACCAGCAGTGTTAAAATCTTCTAAGTCCATGGTATAAGATTTATCATAAAGATCAAACAGGACAGTTTGAGAATTGCGTGATGATGAAAATTTAAACCTTCTCACAAATGAATCAGTTAAATAGAGGTATTCACGACACTTATCTGCCTTGAAGCTCTCCAGATCAGCATTATGCACATATGCATCAAATTCCTCTTTAATTCCTGCTTGGATCATGAAATCCTCTAACGGCCATTCACAAGGCCGCACTTGAGGTTCTCTTGGTGGTTCCTCGTCCGCATCGCGTATGGCGGGCCTGGGTCCTTGCTTCCTTGAGGAACCACCTTGGTACATTTTCCTAAACATATTTCTTCCTATGATTTTTTTTGAAATTTTTAGTAACTTCAAAATAAAAGTGATCCAAACTCAACAATATTGATATCAACTACTCCTACAAGTGCCGTGCCTAGAGGCAATATCATGCATTAAAACTACTTTTGACCATATAAATTTGACATGCAAGCTCAAGAACAGGGTCACCAAAGCAGCAAAAATTTGCAATGAATAAAGCACTAGAACACAAACTAATTGGACCATTGGAGGAGTAACATACCAAAGAACAATCCCCCAAAGCAGTTTTGTGAATGGAGCTTTGAGCAAGGAGATCGAAAATGGCTGCAAGATGAGCAAGAACTCGGGTTTGAGCTGGCTAGTGATTTTTTTGAGAGGAAGAAGGAGTGTGTGGTGGCTGGAATAAGTGGAGGGGAGCCACCACGGGCCCACGAGGCAGGGGCGCGCACCCTAGACCCTCGTGGCCAGGTGCTTGCTCCCCCTCGTGTGTTCTTAGTGCCAGATATTCTCAAATATTCTAGAAAAATATATTTAATTTTCAGGGCATTTGGAGAACTGTTATTTTTGGGGTATTTTTTGTTGCATGGATAATTCAGAAATCAGACAGAAAAATGCTATTTTTTTCTTTATTTAATATAAATAATAGAAAGTAAAAAGAGGGTACAGAGAGTTGTGTTTTCTAAATTCATCCATCTCATGCTCATCAAACGGAATCCACTAACAAGGTTGATCAGGTCTTGTTAACAAACTCATTTCGAATAACATGAAACCGGAGAATTTTCGAATAACACTAGGTTACCTCAACGGGGATGTGCACATCCCCAACAATAAGAATATCATATTTCTTCTTGACAGTAGGAAGAGGAAATTCAAAACCTCCAATAGTGATTGCTAATTTTTTTCCAACAGAATTGATACTGTGGACTTGAGGTTGTTTCCTCGGAAAGTGTACCATATGCTCATTACCATTAACATGAAAAGTGACATTGCCTTTGGTGCAATCAATAACAGCCCCTGCAGTATTCAAAAAGGGTCTTCCAGGAATAATAGACATACTATCATCCTCGGGAATATCAAGAATAATAAAGTCCGTTAAAATAGTAACGTTTGCAACCACAATAGGCACATCCTCACAAATACCGACAGGTAAAGCAGTTGATTTATCAGCCATGTGCAAAGATATTTCAGTAGGTGTCAACTTATTCAAATCAAGTCTACGATATAAAGATAGAGGCATAACACTAACACCGGCTCCAAGATCACATAAAGCAGTTTTAACATAGTTTCTTTTAATGGAGCATGGTATAGTTGGTACTCCTGGATCTCCAAGTTTCTTTGGTATTCCACCCTTAAAAGTATAATTAGCAAGCATGGTGGAAATTTCAGCTTCCGATATCTTTCTTTCATTAGTAACTATATCTTTCATATATTTAGCATAAGGATTCATTTTAAGCATATCGGTCAAACACATACGCAAAAAGATAGGTCTAATCATTTGAGCAAAGCGCTCAAAATCCTCATCATCCTTTTTCTTGGATGGTTTACGAGGAAAAGGCATGGGTTTCTGAACCCATGGTTCTCTTTCTTTACCGTGCTTCCTAGAAACAAAGTCTCTCTTATCATAACGTTCATTCTTTGATTGTGGGTTATCAAGATCAATAGCAGGTTCAATTTCTACATCATTATTATTGCTAGGTTGAGCATCAACATGAACATCATCATTAACATTATCACTAGGTTCATGTTCATTGCCAGATTGTGTTTCAGCATCAGAAATAGAAATATCATTGGGATTCTCAGGTGTGTCTACAATAGGTTCACTAGAAGCATGCAAAGTCCTATAATTTTTCTTTTTCTTCCTCTTAGAAGGACTAGGTGCGTCAACGTTATTTCTCTGAGAATCCTGCTCAATTCTCTTAGGGTGGCCTTCAGGATACAAAGGTTCCCGAGTCATTTTACCACCTCTAGTCATAACTCTAACAACAAAGTTATTTTATTGTTTAATTCATTGAGCAAATCATTCTGAGCTTTAAGTACTTGTTCTACTTGAGTGGTAACCATAGAAGCATGTTTACTAATAAGTTTAAGTTCACCTTTAACACTAGCCATATAATCACTCAAGTGTTCAATCATATAAGCATTGCGTTTTAGTTGTCTACCAAAATAAGCATTAATATCTTCTTGCTTAACCATAAAGTTATCAAATTCATCCAAACATTGGCTAGCAAACTTAGCAGGAGGGATTTCAGCTTTATCATATCTATAGAGAGAGTTTACCTTTACTACCCGTGTCGGGTTATCAAAACCGTGTGTTTCTTCAATAGGTGATGAATTAATACCATATATTTCTTCAACAAGAGGTAAATTCTTAACATCTTCAACTTCTATACCTTTTTATTTCATAGATTTCTTTGCCTCTTGCATATCTTCACGACTGAGAAATAGAATACCCCTTTTCTTCGGAGTTGGCTTAGGAGTTGGTTCAGGAAGTGTCCAATTATTTTCATTGGTCAACATATTATTCAATAGAATTTCAGCTTGATCAACTGTTCTTTCCCTGAAAACACAACCAACACAACTATCCAGGTAGTCTCTGGAAGCATCGGTTAGTCCATTATAAAAGATATCAAGTATTTCATTTTTCTTGAGAGGATGATCAGGCAAAGCATTAAGTAATTGGAGAAGCCTCTCCCAAGCTTGTGGGAGACTCTCTTCTTCAATTTGCACAAAATTATATATCTCTCTTAAAGCAACTTGTTTCTTATGAGCGGGGAAATATTTAGTAGAGAAGTAGTAAATCATATCCTGGGGACTACGCACACAACCAGGATCAAGAGAATTAAACCATATCTTAGCATCACCCTTTAATGAGAACAAAAATAATTTAAGGATATAATAATAGCGAGTTTTCTCATCATTAGTGAACAGGGTAGCTATATCATTTAATTTAGTAAGATCTGCCACAACAGTTTCAGATTCATAGCCATAAAAAGGATCAGATTCAACCAAAGTAATTATATCAGGATCAACTGAGAAATCATAATCCTTATCAGTAATAAAGATAGGTGAAGTAGCATAAGCAGGAACATATTTCATTCTAGCATTCAGAGATTTTTCTTTCATCTTAGCTAATAGTTTCTTAAGATCACTTCTATCATTGCAGACAAGAAAGTCTCTAGCAGTTTCTTCATCCATAACATAACCCTCAGGCACAACCGGCAATTCATATTTAGGGGGAGAATCTTCATTATTGCTTTCATCAATATTATCAGTTTCAATAATTTCATTCTCTCTAGTCCTAGAAGTTGTTTATCAAGAAATTCACCTAGTGGCATAGTATTATCAAGCATAGAAGTAGTTTCATCATAAGTATCATGCATAGCAGAAGTGGCATCATCAATAACATGCGACCTATCGGAATCAATAGTATGTGTAGGTGTCGCAAGCTTACTCAAAACAGAAGGTGAATCAAGTGCAGAGTTAGATGGCAGTTCCTTACCTCCCCTCGTAGTTGAGGGGAAAATCTTGGTTCTCTGATCTTTCAAGTTCTTCATAATGATAAGCAGATATAAATCCCAAGTGACTCTAAGAATAGAGCTATGCTCCCCGGCAACGGCGCCAGAAAATGTTCTTGATAACCCACAAGTATAGGGCATCGCAATAGTTTTCGAGGGTAGAGTATTCAACCCAAATTTATTGATTCGACACAAGGGGAGCCAAAGAATATTCTCAAGTATTAGCAGCTGAGTTGTCAACTCAACCACACCTGGAAACTTAATATCTACAGCAAAGTAATATGATAGTAGTGATAACGGTGGCAAAAGGTAACGGTAGCAAAAGTAATATTTTTGGGTTTTGTAGTGATTGTAACAGTAGCAACGAAAAAGTAAATAAGCGAAGAACAATATAGGAAAAGCTAGTAGGCATTGGATCGATGATGGAGAATTATGCCGGATGCGATCGATCATGTAACCGTCATAACCTAGGGTGACACAGAACTATCTCCAGTTCATCAATGTAATGTAGGCATGTATTTCGAATATAGTCATACATGCTTATGGAAAAGAACTTGCATGACATCTTTTGTCCTACCCTCCCATGGCAGCGGGGTCCTATTGGAAACTAAGGGATATTAAGGCCTCCTTTTAATAGAGTACCGGACCAAAGCATTAACACATAGTGAATACATGAACTCCTCAAACTACGGTCATCACCGGTAGTGGTCCCGATTATTGTCACTTTGGGGTTAACGGATCGTAACACATAATAGGTGACTATAGACTTGCAAGATAGGATCAAGAACTTTCATATATTGATGAAAATATAATAGGTTCAGATCTAAAATCATGGCACTCGGGCCCTAGTGACAAGCATTAAGCATAGCAAAGTCATCACAACATCAATCTCAGAACATAGTGGATACTAGGGATCAAACCCTAACAAAACTAACTCAATTACATGATAAATCTCATCCAACCCATCATCGTCTAGCAAGCCTACGATGGAATTAATCACACACGGAGGTGAGCATCATGAAATTGGTGATGGAGGAAGGTTGATGATGACAATGGCGACGGATTCCCCACTCCGGAGCCCCGAACAGACTCTAGATCAGCCCTCCCGAGAGAGTTTAGGACTTGGCGGCGGCTCCGTATCGTAAAACGCGATGAATCCTTCTCCCTGATTTTCTCCCCAAAAGTGAATATATGGAGTCAAGGTTGAGGTCGGTGGAGCGCCAGGGGGCCCACGAGGCAGGGGGCCGTGCCTAGGTGGGTAGGGCGCGCCCCCACCCTCGTGGACAGGGTGCGGGCCCCCTGACGTGGATCTTTCTTCCAGTATTTTTTATATATTCCAAAAATAATCTCCGTTGATTTTCAGGTCATTCCCAGAACTTTTATTTCTGCACACAAAAATAACACCTTTGCAATTCTGCTGAAAACAGCGTCAGTCCGGGTTAGTTCTATTCAAATCATGCAAGTTAGAGTCCAAAACAAGGGCAAAAGTGTTTGGAAAAGTAGATACGATGGAGACGTATCAGGCGTGGCGGCGACATCATCCTTGTGGTGGACCTGTGTCCTTGGGCTCCGCCGTTGTGACGACATTTGCTCCAGCGTCGGTGTGGAGCGTGGAAGGTAGTCCAGAAGCAGATGTAGATTGTGGTCTGCATCGACGACATCTGGAAGACGAAACGTGTGTTGGGTTCATGGTTCGTGGATGAGAGGTATGATTTCTTCCTTTAGCGTCTTAGTTATGGTGGGGTGCCAGATCTGGAGTTCGATGGCGTGTCCGGGGTGTTGCCCCAGTCTGATTCGTTCAACAGCAAGGGCTTCACTTTTGGTGAGCCACCTTGGAGGTCTACAAAGCTGCATATCAGCGATGGAGCCGCGTCAAGATCGGGTGACACTACAAAAAAAAATACACTTCCGTGATGATACGTGTTTGTCACAGTAGGTCGCTTTTTTTGTCATGCATGTACATCCATGACAAATTTATGACAGAATCGAGATAGTCATACCTATGCTATCATAGAAGTGTTCCATGACATTACCAAAATTATCATCACGGAAGTGTCCACTTCCATGACAATAAATCACGCGTCACAGAAGTGCTTTCGTCAAGGGTGACCGACATGTGGCATCCACAGTAACAGAACACCGTTAAGCTATCGGGTCGGGTTTTGGATCCGATAACCCGTTAACAGCCCCGACCAATGGGGATTTTCCACGTGTAAAATCATCATTGGCTAGAGGAAACACGTGTCGGCTCATCATTGGGACAGATGTCATCCACTCACTGGACAAAAGGCGCCTATGATACGTCGACACGTGGGACGGCCCAACAGTGGCCCATTCCTGTGAAAAGGCCGGCCAATTTGACTTGGTCAAAAGCTGGCGGGCTGGCCCATGGAAAGCCTGTTAACGGCCTATTCGCATATAGCCCATTTACAACCCGCTAACCCAAGGCTCATTACGCCCTATCCAAATTAGGCCCAGTAGTGTCATCTAGGCCGTCCAATATGGTTCCAGCCCGTTTTCACTTCTGGCCCATGTATAGCCCATGATGTCTTTCGGCCCATATGAGGTCCTTTGTAACTCTTGGCCCATTAGCGGCCCATGCTGAAACTGGCCCGTAATGAACAGTGTATTACTTTACACCCATTAACAGCCCATGGTGAAACTGGCCCGTAATGAAGAGTGTATCACTTTATACCCATTAACGGCCCGCTATTCTATTGGGCCGTTTCCAGCCCAAGTTAACTTTCGGCCTTCTAAGGCCCATTTATTCTTGGGCTCATTTGCAGCATTCGGTTACTTACGGCCCGTTACTATCATTTTCTTTTTGTGGGCCAAATTCAGCCCATCGTTACAGTCGGCCCGTTTGTGAACCATTAGTCTGTTGGGCCATTTTCATAGCATCACCAAATATGGCCTATTAACGGCCCGTTATGGGCAGCCCATAAAACGTACGATTTCCATTAAAGGCCCGTCTACGGCCCATTAAAGGCCCGTACAAGACCCATAAATGAGCCGGCGGCCCATGGATCCTACGAGACGTACAAGGCCCATGGATCCTACGAGACGTAGAAGGCCCATGGATCCTATGAGACGTAGAAGGCCCATGGATCCGACGACCCGTGAAGGGCCATGGTCAGGCGAATTGGCCCCCGTTTGAACGATATAGCATATTCAAAGAATTATCCTACTCAATACTATCACCTCTAAAAAGCCTACTCTATTACAACAAAGAGATCAAGGCATAGAAAGGTAGAATAATCCTACACTATACAATAAAGAAATTACAGCCGATTATACCCACTGGGCATTATGGCTCGGCACAGGTGATAATAAAGCATACACAAACAACAAATTACATACACTAGGCAAATACAGCTCATACATCATGGACGCGCATCAACTTAACTCCATTTGAACTATAATCTCTTCAGAAAATAGGATTGGCCGGATTCAGATAGCACAAATTTCAGTCTGCAAAATCTCCAATTCCTTCATGGTTACCTCAGTGTCTTGTTTCATTTTTTGACTCCTGCATCTAATACCTGCATGTCCAGTCTCAACTTGTTGATTATACATTGACAATCATGTACACGTTGTCTTGCCACCTCTAGTTGATGCTTGAGAACATCAACACATTCCAATTCCAATCCATAATCATTCGGTAACGGCCATGCCGCACTGCTCGCAGATCTTTGTGTTGATGTCACTTCATCCTGAAATGTTTCTGTAAGTACACATGACTAGGGCAAAAATATAGTTACAACAATGAAGTGAACAAGACACTATTTTGTACTACATGGCAAAACAGGACTAACAATAATGTTACACGTCACTTTAAAAAAATGTTACACGTCATGAAGCATAAGCAGGTGATATTTTAACAATTATAAAAAAGATAGTCTGTGCAACCTGCATACAGAAATCCCTCTTAGCTCACTAGAGGAGCACGATGTTGGGGCCTAATCAAAAACACAGACAAGTTACAAATTTATACAACACGTTGCGTATAATTAAGCAAGCAGTTGGCCATTCTGGGCCTCAATTAAAGTCTTAGGGAGCATAATGAACAGCAGATGGTTTCATATAAACATACTACAGCAGGCAAAACTATGCAATCATTAGCGTAGTATAAACTAGATTGTGAGCCTCATGCAATAATAGTTGGTTAATAGACTTCAAAGCTTCAGGCACACTTTGGCAGAGTAATTAAATGGTAAGGCCTTTAATTATGTCAACTAATAGTGATACAAGTACCGAACATCAGGCATGATTATTTGGGCATCTCATTAATTGAGGACAAATAAAGCAATTGAAAAGAGAAAATTAACTAAGCCTGAAACAAACAAGGAATTGAACTATTGAGTTGCATACAGTGACTTACCTTATTAGGTTGAAGAGGCTCAGCGCAGCTCCTACTTCTCTTGCAAGGCTCCTTCCGAACATCTTGTACTTGGAAATCCTTAATCTTATCTTCATTGCACCCCCTCTGCAAGGTGACACAAACTAGTTACTCGTCTCCTTGGAAGATAAATATGCATACTTTCTAGTCCGTGAACACAAAAGGATGAGATTATAACAAAACAACACCACATAATTATGTCAACTAGTTACTCGTCTCCTTGGAAGATAAATATGCATACTTTCCTAACATACTTGCCTACTGTAGTGTACAACCAAACCTTTATGTCACCTATGAGTTAGACAAGGCCCCACTGCAGCAGCCCTTAGTGTTTAAATCGTTGACAAGCTCTGTTAGATTGTTAGGTCAAGAACAACAAGTAATCAAAGCAAACAGTCCTAGTATGGCTGGCTGATGCAAACAAGCAATTGAACAGATGTGTGAGCAAATCTTACATATCAAGAAAAGAAGCAAAGAAGGAGGCTTAAAGACCATCACTTGACTGACCAGATTTAAGGGGCATTTAAACATCATGTGCAACGTATGAACTAACATAAACATTGCATATTCCAGATTCTACAATGGAATGCACATGTATTAGGTTATGCCATGTATGATGATGCCTAAATGTACAGATAGCAGGCAAGAGTGATTCATCATTGCACGCACAATTGAATTGCAGGTTAAGGGCCAGTTCGATTCTGCCTTTTCAGGGCATATTGTCAAAATAAGCCATAAAAGATGTAAAGAAGTCATTTTTGAGTTATGGGCTTGGGCTTAACTAATTTCGCTTTGGAGGGGGGTGTTTCGGGTAGAACCTCACTAAAAATTGAAGGGAAGGGGAATAGTGAAATGACTCTGTTGTCTGCCTATATTACACTCAAAATGCAACTGCTGACACCCGTGTCACACCTGACCCTCAAGTAAAAACAAACACGCAAGCATTCATTGCCCTGCCCGCTTGCATCTCCTCTCCCCTTTCCCTCTACCTCAATCCCCTGCCTGCAGCACTAGGGTTCCTCCAGCGAGCCGCAGCCACTGGTCCCATCTGGCCTTGTCCTCGACGATGCTATGTTTAGCTAGGCTACATGGCCGGCGGGTAGGGGCAAATCTCCCTGGCTTCTCCTCCCTCTGGCGCCGCCCCTCATTCTCATGGTCTCCAGCAGCTGCTCCACTGTGGTTCGTCCAACGCACTACTCCGGCGGGCGCTAAACAACTATGGTTGATGCCACACTACGGCAGAAGGCACCTTATTCCCCCTCCCCTCCTCCCAGGCCATGGCCTTGATGTGCTGTTGAAGGATGAGCTCATCCAACAAGGTGAGGATCTCCTCTGATTTTTTGCCAAATTTTCATTCTGATCCACTATACGATGAATTGCTATGAGCTGCTTCTGCTGCTGCTATATGATGCATTGCTATGAGCTGCTCCTGCTGTTGCTATATGATGAATTGCTATGAGCTGCTGCTGCTACTATATGATGAGTTGCTACAAGCTGCTCCTGCTGTTGCTATATGATGAGTTTCTACAAGCTGCTCCTGCTGCTGCTATATGATGAATTGCTATGAGCTGCTCCTGCTGCTGCTATATGATTAATTGCTATGAGCTGCTGCTGGTACATGTTGAATTGCAGACCGCTGCTACTATATGATGAGTTGATATGAGCTGCTTCTGCTGCTATATGATGCTTTCAGGTGGTGCTGCTATACGATAATAACCAGCCACTTGGACCATCGAATTTCAATAAATAATTGTTCTTCATTTAAATGTGGGTCATGCATTCTTCTTTTAAATTATGCAATGGGATCTCTATGGAAAACATTGACCAAAGTAGATTGTGCCAAGTAGATGGTATCTTTGTATTTGCATTTTGAGCAAATAATGATGATCTGTTTTCCTATCATATTAATTACTGCACTGGGTTCAATTTGTGATGTTTGCAAGTCAAATTAATTTCTATATGGGCAGCAAAATGGAAAAAATATCATGCAATCTAGACTTTCCACTGATCATACCAAAGATAAGCTGAAAACACAATGAAAAGAACTGGTTGGATTATTACATGGAGCTTATATTCACAGGTGCTTATTTTCTTAGGATAACTCGTAATAACTGTCCCTAAGAAACTTGGCTAATAGAACTGGCATACAAATAACATGTCACGATGATTGGAATGGAGGAGTGACATACCATGGCACACTGTATAGGCTCACCGCTGCCTCTCCTTTTTTTGCGATGTTCCATGAAATTGCCACATACATCTTGTACTTTTTCATTGTGTAACCCTATCTGCAAGTTGACACGGCTAATTTCATACATCTCTACACGATACTACATTGCATATCCCTTGCGCATATTTAAACCACCAATTAACGATTGTGTGCGTACCATAAACTAGCCATGACTCTGTATGCTGGACTAGCAGGCACTCTAAGGGAGCCTAATGTAGTGCGCTGGAATTCCTACATGCCACCTACGATTTTGTGTAATGTACTGCCCCTGTTCCTAAATATATGTCTTTGTAGAGGTTCCAGTATGGACCACATACATATGTATATAGATGCATTTTCGAGTGTAGATTCACTCATTTTGCTCCGTATGTAGCCTATAGTGGAATCTCTAGAAAGACTTATATTTAGGAACGGAGGTATGAGGTAGTATCATGTATGACATCTACATATCTAATTTAGCAGCCAGTAGTAGAAATCATTGTCTGCACAAAGGGATTACTGGTCGAAAATCCTAGCAAAGCACGCTGGCAGGCACAGAACAATACAAGAGAGAGAGACGCGCTTACAAGATCATAGCGATGCCTCAGTCCAGGATCTTGGTTGGCCAAGCTGTTAGATCCAGAAGAAACATCGTCCTTGTAGTTTTTGCCAGCTGCATAACAAGTAACAACGACCGGTTAGTATATTTGAAGTACATCGGACATGTGATGCTGGACAAGTTTAAAGGTGACAAGTACCTAGGCTGTGGCGGGTGCTTGGCATCTCTCCAGACTGTGGGAATCAGGTTAGAAATGTCGAGGGTGATGATGCTGCACTGGCTGTCGGGGTCCGATAAGGAGATCTAGAACCGTCGAGTAGGGTGTTTGTGTAGCGGCTCCGGTAGGGTGGACTACGGTGTGGGCGAAGCGGATCTATGGCCGTGGACGAGGGCGTATGTGAAGCTGCTCCGGTGGTTGGGTTAAGGATGGTGTCGACGATGCAGATCTGCAACCGTGGACGGGGCATCAGAAGCTGCTCCGGTGGTTGGGTTAAGGGTGGTGTCGACGATGCGGATCTGCGGCCGTGGATGGGGCGTCAAAAGCTGCTCCGGTAGGTTGGATGAGGGTGCGAGGAAGCGGATCTGAGGCCGTGGACTTGTGAGTTGGCAAAGCGGCCCCGGTAGGGTTGAGAATGGTATAGGCGAAGCTACTCCGGTAGGGTTGAGGAAGGTGTCGGCGAAGCGGCTCCGGTAGGGTTGAGGAAGGTGTCGGCGAAGAGGATCAGAGGCCGTTGACGGGGGCGTCGGTGGGGCGGCTCCGTGGGGTGTGGACGAAGCGTCTCCGGTGGGGAGTACAAATGAGCCGCTGCAAATGTGTGACGGTTAACGAGAGTACCGGCGAAGCAGATCCGGCGCTGTGGACAAGGACGGCACTGAATGGGCTGTGGTACAGTGGTGGATGAGCAGTCTACTTGTTTCTAGGGGAGGTGGGAGGGGTAGATGCGGCCGCAAAAGCAGATCCGGCGAGGTGGACGCCGCTGGCAGTGAATGGGCTATGGTACGTCGGTGGATGAGCAGTCTAGGGTTTTGAGAGGGGAGGGGAGAAAGGGCGATGAAGTACGGATGACGTGATGTAAGATGCTCTGGTGTTGTGGAGTTAGTCGTTTTTGCGGGAGGGGGAGAGGAAATGGGGGTGCCATGCAGTGGGGGAACCGGAAGTTACCAAAGCAGCCCCGACCTATCATGTAGATGAGGGCGGTGTTGTAACTGTTGGTCTCCGTGCACCAAGGACAAAAGGGGGATTTCGCATGCTAAAGACTAAGGTGGCGGAAATTTTAGAAGGAGGCGGGAGATTTTGCCGCCCGCGGGATCATTCATATCCAGTTTCAACTAATTTTGGACCGTGCTAGCGGGAAGGTCATGCTAGACTGTGTACACGGGGCACACGTCAGCAGTTAATAACTGGTGTGAAGTCCACCCCAGAAAAAAGACAATAACTCGGGATGATGCGCCGATAACTTGGACATTCACACGGGCGTGGCCAATCGTACGGTGTAGTGGCGCGTTCACAAAAAAGGGATCAAACACTCAGCCTATGTATTTCTCGTGTAAATAGATAATTTAGTGCCATTGATTATTTACATAATGCATTGACGTGTTAGTGTAGAGGCGCAAAAAAAGAAATGGATATTGAAGTCAGCTACTTAAAAGTGTTACCTCATATGATTACATAGCCTCCATTTCATAAATTGTGTACCCGTTGAATTCATATATGAATATTACATATATTACTTCAAAATAGAAACTTAAATCATCCAAGACTAATGAATTTGAATGTAAGAGTAACAATGGTGCATGTTCATGATAGCTACATTGGTTGTTTGAAGAAACATCACTGTAACTTTGGCATGCACAACTAAAAAGGCTTATTTAAATAGAAAAAATGTGATATGTGAGTGTCCAATCTTTATACCGTTGAATCGATATTGTACCTTTGGCCACGATACGAAGTATATATTGACTTATGTTCAAGCGATGCACGTCCACGATCGCTAGATAGTGATACGTGAATGAATTGTGCAATCTCTCTCACACGCATACATATCTCATTTCCCTGTGGGCATTAGAATCACACATGCGCACTTCGTGTATTTCTCTCTCTTTGTCAGGGTTAAATTCGTCTTTCTACCCCTCCTACAAGTCTCTCACACAAAAACACACATGCTCTCTATGTCTAACACGCCCACCCCTTTAATTCCGCCCACCCACATCCACTAATGTCTCTCACACATATGCTATCTACCTATCCCTTAATATAGCTAGATATGTGTCACACAAACTCCTTCTCCCTACTAGCAAGATGCCCATGCGTTGCACGGAACATCAAGATGCATTTGTATGAGAAGTTTATCTTGTGGGAGAAAGGGATGAACGAGGGAATGCCTTATTTGCAAATGCGGAGAGGGGTGTGGGTATCTTTTTTCAAAATTGCCATTGTTTCCTTCCTGTCCATCAGATATAAATCTAATGGCCTATATTGCAGGATGGCAGGAACACCATCATCACCAACTCTGTTTTTTATAAGAGTAGAGATATGTGAGTGTCACTGCCCCCCCACACACACCCACACTTCCCAACACCGAAGGGGTAGGGTGACACCTCGATTTTGATACTAATCTATCGACTGCCTTCTCTCTCAAACATACACGCACACACTACCCGGCACCGAAGGAGTAGGGTGGTACATAGATCTTGATAATAATCTATCTACTCCTCTTTCAAACACACACACACACACTTGGTAGTTGTGCCTCTGTGCCTACCACGCACACTCTCAATACGTCTTTCTCTCCCCCCAACAATGACAGCAGAAGGGTGACAACTCGATCTGATCATAATCTGTCAATTGGTTTCTCTCTCAAACATTGTGTCTCAGTGCCTCGCTCGGTAGCCCCCTTGATATGTAGACTTCTCGCGCGTGCACAGCTGTAGTGACGATGACGCTGAACCCAGTGTGCCTTATTTTTACCGGCCTCATGTGATAGTTTTCACCCTGTTTTCTGTTAATTAACAAGGCAACCTTTTCTTTGTTACTACTAGTGAATCTGAAATCATTCGGGGCAGACATAAAATATATCACTTCAACCCAATTATCGCAGCAACTATTTTAAAAGAAATTAGCTAGCTGCCCGTGCGTTGCACGGAACATCAAGATGCATTTGTATGAGTAGTTTATCTTGTGAGAGAAAAGGTTGAATGAGGGAAGGCCTTATTTGCGAATGTGGAGAGACGTGTGGGTATATTTTTGCAAAATTGCCATAGTTTCTTTCCTATACGTTAGATATAAATCCGACGGCCTATATTGCAGGATGGCACGCACACCATCATCACCAACTCCTTTTCTACTCCCTCCGTCCGAAAATACTAGTCATCAAAATGGATAAAAAGAGATGTATCTAAAACTTAAACACGTCTAGATACATTTCCTTTTATCCATTTTGATGAAAAGTATTTCCGGACGGAGGGAGTATTTGTCTTTTTAGAGATTTCAACAAGTGACTATGACCGGACCTTACCAACATACTCAAAAAAGTAATCCATAATTTTGATGTTACCCTCTTTTCTTGGCGGTGCAGTGCCATCTGGATACCTATAAATAAATCAAGGACAAATCTCACCCCTTCC
Organism: Triticum dicoccoides; assembly: GCF_002162155.2. Classification (NCBI taxonomy): domain Eukaryota; kingdom Viridiplantae; phylum Streptophyta; class Magnoliopsida; order Poales; family Poaceae; genus Triticum; species Triticum dicoccoides. The sequence continues at coordinate 332,563,824 of NC_041382.1, forward strand.
TGAAAAGACATACGAACCAAAATGAGTGAATCTACACTCTAAAATATGTCTACATACACATCCGTATGTGGTAGTCCATTTGAAATCTGAAAAAGACAAATATTTAGGAAATGGAGTATATATAAGAGTAGACATGGAGATATATCTCCAGCATGGTCTACAACAAAAATGTGCTGGGCTGGTTAACGCCGGATGCTCGCAATGCAATGACATGAGTTCGAATTCTGTCTTTTAACTTTATATTTTATATTATATATTACTCTACTTATTTAATATATACTTCTTTCGCTACTGTACTGACAGTGGAACCCACAGAGTACTTAGAATACAAGATTAAGGATGGACTTGTTTCTTTTTAACTTTCTGTACGAAGCTGTAGCCACCCTGCAAGTCACGTGTACACTGTACATGCAATTAACTTTTTATAGAGGGACAATCATACATGCAATTAACTCAAAGGGTTAATTATCCTTTTGCCCTCGGTGGTGTCCATGTGCTCAGTTTTGCCCTCATATGAGAATTGTCCTCAGTTTTGCCCCTAGTCCGAGCACATCAACTATGACGAGGCCAAACGGCCATATTTGAGTCCATTTCGTCCGCCGGCGTTAGTGGTTGTGGGTCCGGAGCTTACACGTGGTACCGCGTGGACGTGGGTCCGGAGCTGACATGTAGGCCCGTGCAACTAAATCCCCAAAACATTCAGCTCACACCCATCCGCCCGGTCGGCTGTCCTGCGCTGCCGCCGCCACCTGCGCCGCGGCCAGCACCTGCCCCGCCACCAGCTGCACGGCCTGCTCCGCCGCTACCTCTCTGTGCCTATGCTCCACGGCTACCTGTGATGCCCACCACCTTCCTGCGACGCCACGGGTGGGGCGCCCGCCACCTGCTCGATCCGCGGCGCGGCCTCCTCCCGTGCGCCCGGCTGGAGCGCTCAAAGGTGGGGGGCTGCTGGAGTTATTTGAACTAGGAGGTACAACCCTAGGGCGAAATGGTGAGCAGCGGCGACCCTGGAGTATTTGGCAAGGCAGGCATCGGGCCGGAGATCCGCTGCGTCCACGACTGGGTTCCCGAGGGGTAAGTCTCGCCTCTTGTTTAGATTGAGCTTAGTTGTGCATTTGAACACTCGATTCGAGTAGGTTTGCCCAATTAGTGTGCTGATTGCGTCTCTGTTTTTCGCCGGTTAGGATGGAGTTGCTGTTTGCTTTCATGGTGCACATTAGAAGGGACCGGTACATGTTCGATGCAAAGGATAAGAAGAAATACCAAGGAGGTTTTGATTATCGGTTGCCAATGGCTAGTAATTGGAGTTTCAGACAATTTGGGGAGGTAATTTGTAGCCAATATCCTTGGGGTTTGCTTGATGAAGTGGTATACAAATACTATGATGGGGAAAAGAATTGGGTGACAGTTAGTAATGATGAAGAGCTAGCTACCATGTTTGTTAGGCATAAAGAGAAAGATAATTTTCATGTGAGGCTGCATGTTGATGTGCTTGAGCAGGCATTTGGATCTAGGATGGCGGGTGCAACATCTCGGGGAGAACCAAGTCGTTGTAATGGCATCTCTAGCCAGAACAGTTCAGTTGGTGCACGACGACATGGTGGCTCGACAAGTGTGTGCAACGGCAGTAGGGTCCCCCTTGAAGTGGAGCCAGATGGCTACAATTCTGGGGTTGATGAAGAGAAGCTATATTTTGATGTTATTCGGAATTTACGACGGGCACCTCGGACTGAAAACCAAGATGAGGCTCACAATGCAGTCCGTGTGGATGATGACGCGATGGGTGAGGATGAAGACCTTGCAGCTGTTGAATGGGACCCTTTGAACCCTCATATGGAATAAGGTACAGTTTTTGCATCCATGAATGAGTGTAGAAATGCACTTGTGACATACTGCATCAAGGTAGAATGTACTTTCAAAGTTGACAAGAGCGATCAAGTACGTTACAGAGTGCACTGTCCGACTGAAGGTTGTCCATGGAGGCTGCTTGCATCTAAAATGCGGAATAGCACTAATGTTCAGGTCAAAGTGAACCCTTTTAAGCACACATGCCAGGAATCAACCCTTAGGAAGGATACAATCAGTAGAGCCAAGTCAAGATGGGTGGCAGAAGAAGTAAAGAAGTGGGTGAAAGAAAACCAGCAAGTGGGTCCAAAGGAATTGCAGAAGAACATCAAATATAAGTTCAAGATAGATTTACCATACATGAGGTTGTTCAATGGTAAACAACATGCTATGGATTCTATTTATGGTAACTGGCAGGAAAGTTTTCAATTGTTGTATTCATTCAAAGGTGAAGTGGAGAGGACAAACCCAGGTAGTATTGTAGATATTGATCACCACACCATGGAGTACACATTCAGGGGAGTGACAAAGACCAAGGAATGCTTTAGGAGGGTTTTTGTCTGCTTTGAGGCTTGTCGCCGGGGTTTTTTGGCAGGCTGCAGGCCTTATTTGGCTATTGATGCCACTTTTCTCACAGGGAGGTTTAAAGGACAGTTAGTAGCAGCTTGTGCAGTTGATGCACATAGTTTTGTATTTCCAGTTGCCTATGGTGTGCTGGAGACAGAGTCTGAGGAGAGCTGGACTTGGTTTTTGCATAATCTCTGCCGGGCTATTGCACATCCCAATGGATTGGTCATTCATACAGATGCCCGCAAAGGTTTAGAAGTGGCCGTGGACAATGTGTTCCTTGGAGTAGAGCATAGGGAATGCATGCGTCACCTTGCTGCAAATTTCATGAAGAAATTCAAAGGAAAGGTGTATACCGACAATTTATGGCCAGCATCTTTGACATGCAGTGTGAAGAAGCACAACTACCACTTGAGGCAGTTATACATGAATCCCAAAGTGAAAGAATACTTGGAAACACACAACTCCAAGTTATGGGCCAGAAGCCAATTCAGTGAAGTGAGCAAAGTTGACTATGTGCACAATAATCTAGCAGAGTCTTTCAACTCAATGATCCGGAAACTAAAGGGTTATTATGTGGTGGATTTGCTTGACATGATAAGGATAGAATACATGCAGAAATTTCATTATCGTGCAGGAATAGCTGAGGCAAAATTCATGGGCCACATTATCATCCCTGCCGTGATGAATGAATTGAAGCAGAAGACAACAGGCTTGGAAATGAACATGACTCTTTGCTCGAGTACCACAACAAAGATATCATATTTGGATAAAGAGAAGAGGGAATGGAGATATCCAGTGAATTTAGAAGCTAGAACTTGCAGTTGTAGGCAATGGCAGATAACTGGGTTGCCATGCATTCATGCCTTGTTTTTCATCACTTCTCTTCCAGGTCCAGCAGGGAACATACAGCAGTATGTGCATGATTACTACTCTGTTGCAAGGTTCAAAGCCACATATGCTTATGCATTGCCTGCTATGGAGGGAAAACAACAATGGGACATGGTGGACCCTGGATTCAAGCTTTGCGCTCCAGTTCTGAAGAGAGCAGAAGGTAGACCAAGGAAGAGTCGAATCAGACCTTGCAGCGAAGGAGCTGGACTTGGAGCGAGGAAGCGTATGCGCACAAGGTGTGGTGGGTCTGGTCATTTTGGTAAGTATTGTGATAACAAAGTAGATCCAGCATTCGGAGAGAGTTTCGATGAAGGCTTCGATGAAAATGTTGGTCGGCAGCCGGTTGCCTCAACAGATGATGAAAATGATTGTCAACAGTCGGTTGCACCAGATGAGGATTTTGACGAGGTTCCAAATGATGATGGTCAACAGCCGCGTGATTTTGACGATGATCCAAAATATCCTCCAAATAATGATTCAAGTGAGGCTCCAAATGGTGATCCAAGTGAGGCTCTAAATGGTGATCATGGTGATCCAAGTGAGGCTCCAAATGATGATCCAAGTGAGGCTCCAAATGGTGACCAACCTTCTGTTGTTGTGAGTTCTGCTAGGTATGTAAATCTTGCAAGGGTCAAATACTACTGTACATCTATCACTTGACATGATCTCATTACCGTTTATGTTTTGCACAGCTCTATGGTTGGTTTGAAGAAGACGCGCAAGGTACCGACAACCAAGAGAAGAAGAGAAGAAACAATGAGCACAAGGTGCACAAGGAGCAAAGTGATGGAAAGAAGCTCAAGGAATAGACAGAAGCCCCAACACTATCTATGAATAATTATGAAACATTATGAATAAGGGATGATGTTGTATTATGAAACATTTATCACTTGACATGTTGTATTTCTGTTGGATGATGTTGGACCTATGTTAGAAGTATGTTTGACATGATGTTTAAATATCTGTTGGATGATGTTTAAATGAGCACATGGTTTTTCCTTTTTTTTGATTTTTTTGAATTTTGTTTTGCTCATTTAAATTCTGGTCAAACCTAACTTTGACCAAGATTTAAACAAGTCTAAAAATCAAAATGAAAAACTAAGCCTGGATACTTCTTAGTCAATCCAAAATGAAGTTGTGGTGAGGTTTTTGAAATTTTCATGAAAAATGTGCTAAAAAGAGGGGTCCAAAGGTAGGGTAAACAGCCTCATTTCTAAGCAAGGTTTTTTTCGACCTTGTCTAAATCAGCCAAACAACTTTCCTACACATATATTCTATATGTACAGACTATGTGCGCTGGTTTTTCCATTTTTTGATTTTTTTAATTTGTTTTGCTCATTTGAATTCTGGTCAAACTTAACTTTGACCAAGATTTAAACAAGTGTAAAACATCAAAATGAAAAACTAAGCCTGGATCCTTCTTAGTCACTCCAAAATGAAGCTGTGGTGAATTTTTTGAAATTTTCATGTTCATTTCCCCAAAACACTTCTCTTCACTTCATACAAGAGAGTTTGAGATACTCGAGATATCATACAATACACATGAACTTATCATTTAAATGTATGTAAAGCTTGTTTATCAACTTAAATCGTTAGTATATGACATAAGAAGACTATGTGCGTAGGTTTTTTATTTTTCTGATTTTTATTTAATTTATTATGCTCATTTGAAATCTGGTCAAACATAGCTTTGACTGCTCCAAACCCCTCCCAAACCCCGCTAACCCTAGCGCTGAACAAGGACCGTTCATCTAACCCTAGCGGCGATCAAGGGCCGTCGATCTAACCTTTCTAGAAGGAATCCGCGGGGAGGAGGGGGGCGATCCGCGAGATGCAATCTGATTGGCTGGGAGATTGTTTTTTTAACAAATACCGGGCGCGCTGGATGGACCGTTGGGATGTCTCGTTGTATGGGCCTAAGACTGCAGTCAATAGCCCGTCTCAGCCTTTCCAAGCCTTGCATGCATGGAGGCGGCGACGTGGGTTTGCATGCGCGGGAGGTGGCAACGTGCATGCATGCGAGCGAGGCGAGCGAGGCGCGCTAGGCGAGCTAGGCTAGCGAGGTGAGCTAGGTGGTTCAGGGCAGTGGTTCAGGGCAGCGATTCACATGCACTGCCCGGTCAAAGAGCTATGCAGTGATTCAGATGCACGCACACGCCCCATGCATCGTTTTCGTGCAAAAATTTAAGTGTGCAAAACGTAACGGATACAGACACGCGTCGTAACGGATACAGACACGCGTCCGGATTCACACACGCACCATTCTCATCCTTTCTCTCTTCCTCTCCCACCCACATGCCTATAAATGGGGTGCCTCTCTTTCTCTCCCACCCACAAGCCAGATCCGATCCTCTCCAACTTCAAACACCCAAGCGACCGAGCCCTCCCCAAGCGAGACCAAGTGAAGATGCAGTTCAACGGGCCGACCTTCAACTGTCCGCCTGTCATGCCGGAGCTGCACTACCCACCGGGCATGCTCGTGGAGAGGGAGCTCAGTGTGTGGGCTATTTCAAGGTGGAGGGGTTCCGTCGAACTCACCCGCGCCTTCCTCAGAGCCGGCTATGCCCACCTCCCACGGGCCTCGTCGAGGATGTTCACCCTCAAAGAGGTTCGTGACCGCGGCGGCATCCTCCTACTGCTCACGGTCACCTTCACCAACCCGTTTGACACGCGCGAGCTCCTCGGCCAAGTCTTTTGGTGCGGCTGCAAGGCCATCTTCTTCACCGTCTACAACATCTACACCAACTACGAGCGCATCTTCCCCGCTCCAGGCCAGATGCACTCCCTTCCCTACGATGAGGAGGAGGAGGTGTGAAGATGAAGACGGTGTTGAAGGGGTGTGCGCGGCCAAGGTGGAAGAAGGAGGTCAAGATGAAGATGTTCAAGCCCGGAGTCAAGCTCGTCATGTTTCGTTTTTTATTTTGTTGCTTTTCTATGTCGTGTCGTGTCGTGTCATGTTTCGTCATGTGTCCGTGAACTGTCCGTGAACTTATCTAAGTTATTGTAATGGTACGGTGTGTTCCATCTTATCTAAGTTATTAGGGTTTATTATGTGTGTTAAAAAATGTTCGTGCCCAAACATATCATTTCTTCCCTAAACAAGTCATGAAGTTCGAGAACTTGTGGTTTTCATTAATGAAAATCGGAGGGGGTGGGAAGCCCTCTGTTTCGTTCAAACAAAAAGTCATGAACTAACATGCAAATTTATTCCCTTTAAATCCTAAACCAAGTGCCACTCTAACCCTAAACCAAGTGCCACTCTGACCAAAATCATGTGGTAGTGCAACATACATTTTCAACCTTCCAACCCTCAAAAATTTAAGTGCAAAACAAAGGAAAACCACTCTCACGCGTGTGCAAACATTCATGGTCTCACTATTTTTTTTAAAAAAAATTCACAGTCTCACTATGTATACCTTCCTTCCCTACCCATGTCAAAGTCTTGCCATCTGTCCTAGCGGTTACCAGCGCAGCCCTAAACACACAAACCCACGCAGTCCTGGGTTTGAGTCCCCAGCCGCACCAATTTTTTGTGCATTTTACACCCTTCATTTTTTAGACAAATTATGTTTTTCTCAATGTAATGCCCTTAAAAAATGTTCATTTATTTTGGCACCTGGCGTAAACCTCTACCAGAGCTGAGGCACATTTTCCATGACATTTTGGTCTTTGATTTAAATCACGGTGCATTTGAATTGGATTAATTAACAGCTCCAAAAAATTTCTAACATTAATTGTTTGGCTCCGGAATAATTCAATTAGCTTCCACAAAAAGTTTCAGCATTATGATTTACTGCCTAAATTAAATCAGAATAAAAAACAGAAAAATACGCAATAGAACCCCCGAATGGGCCTAATTGGATGCAGTTGGCCCATTAGTCTAGCCTGCACTTGGCTCTATGCTCTGAATTTGGCCCAAGAGCAACCTTTTTTTTTGGACAGAAAGGCAGAGCAGAGAGCTGCATTTCATTGATCAAAAGTTTCTGAATTCCTAATTTCTTCTCTTTTTTCCAACATATTTAAATGTTGGTCACTTCTTCTCTTTTTGTTTCAACATTTAAACAACTTTAACCAACATTTAAACTAGGTGAATTTCTCAAACAATTTCAAGATTACAAATTCCTCCATAATTCATGCCTTTCCATACATTTTCAACATTACAACCAGTGCGATTACCATACCTACAAATGCCAAAAAGTATTTGCAAATGGGTATTGGTAGTGCTTGATCTTCAAGCTTCCTAACCTTCTTCTTCAACATCCTAAGCTCAACAGCTAGCTCTCTGTCAGTGCGTGCTTCGCCCTCCATCTCTTCTTCCGGAGCTCGTGGTGCGGCCACTGCCGTTCGTGGCAGCATGCACAACCATTCTTCATGCTCTTCTTGCAGTTCATTTATCAGAGTCTTGGCCAGAGCATCGACCCAAAGAAAGAAGCATGTCACCTGCATGAACACCAAATAGATCAACCCATTGCTCAAAGATCCCGACCACAAAAATGGTGCAATTTCCCGGTTCTTACCCCATTCTCGCTGCACATGTAGAACGGACGATTCTGGTTCCTCGGTGTTTGAGAAACCCTCCGATCAACGCCCGCCCGGCACCGCGGACAGACGAAGACAGGATTGTCCACACGCGCCCGGCTCTGCATCCGCGAGGTGGCGCGGGAGCTTGAGGAAGGCATGGAGCTCAGAGCCGAAGGGGATCTCAACGCCGCTGCGCCCTCCACTGCTAGCTTCCCACCGCCGCGCCCTCCACAGCTAGCTTCCCGCCGCCGTGCTCTCTCTCTCGCCGTGGTCACTGCCATGCTCTCTGTCACCGTGGTCACCGCCGCTGTCGCCCGCTTATATAGCACACCCGCCAGCGGCTCTCTGCTCAACGGCTCTCTGTTGGGTCCCACAAGCCACGCGTGCAACGGTCTGAATAAAGGGTTAAATTGGCCGTCTCTGCCGCCTGGTCCCACCTGTAAGGGCCGAGTCAAAAGGTTGACCTGACGGAGACGGCAGAGTTCACGGAACGAGTCGGTGTGCATGGACTAGGGGCAAAACTGAGGACAATTCGCATCTGAGGGCAAAACTGAGCACATGGACACCACTGAGGGCAAAAGGATAATTAACCCTAACTCAAATGGATTGGATGTCACCAACATGAAGAGCATCTCCAACAGCAGCCGGCAAATTTTCTCCCGCTTCCTTAAGCGGAGGACGACATCAAACGCCAGCGGCATACATTTTTACAACTCTAATCAACCAGATGAAATTCGTGCAAACACGGACTGATTTCATATAAGCATGAAGGATTTCGTATAAAAAAGCCGGATCTTCATATAAACATGATGGATTTCATTACATTTACATGAATTAAGAGGTGCCAACCCGGCTCTCTTGTATAATTAATACTCCCTCCGTCCGGAAATACTTGTCCTAGAAATGGATGTATCTAGACTTATTTTAGTTCTAAATGGCCGCCCGCGGATCCCTTTGTCTTCCTCATGTCCGTCAGACACTTGCGTGGTCGACGAAGGTCCTGGAAGAGATGAAGCAGCAAAGAAACCACCTGAATCTACGGTCGTCGCCTCGGCGGTGGCCTTCATGGGTCCGAAGTGGCGGCGGCCTCCCATGTTCTACTTCTCCTCGATGATGGCGGTGGACACGAAGAAGCTGGCCACCTTCTCGTCGCTCTCGACGCACCCGGCTTCTGTCTCTGCCTGCATGGCGCTGCCGCAGGCACGGGAGGCGCGCCCACAGACACGGGAGGCGCGGCCACCGCAGACACTGGTGGCGCGGTACGACGTGGCAGCGACGGTGCCCGTACCGGCGTGCTCGCCGCCGTGCCGGCGTGGAGCAACTTGCCACTCCTCATCGAGCTGAACTGGAGCGGCGAGTTGCTGAACCACGCGCCTGCTTGGGGCGGCAACTGGCTCCGTCGGGCCAAGCGAGGTTGGTGAAGCACCGAGCGGCCTCGCTCGTATTCGGAGGGCTCGGCGGGCCACCTAGCCGGGTAATATGCCGGTGAACGTCTCATCGGAAGCCATCAGAAGAGTGGAGAAAATGGTGGAGGAGATGGGGAAGCAATGGAGGGGTGCGATTCTTGCCCGTGTCTATCTGGCCTCGTGTAGATAGAGGGCAGACGGTAGGAGCTTGGCCGGCGTCTGGCCTCGTTTAAACTGAGGGCGGACGGGAGGAGCTTGGCCGGTGTTGCATTTAATTCCGGCCCGCTCATGAACGGACGTGTGGCCGGAGTAGGATTGTCGGTTTGCATGCGGGTTTAACAGAGGGGTTTAATGGAGGCGCCGGGCATGCAGCGGGCGGCACAGTACTATTCGATTTGACAGCAGTAATGAGCCAGCAAATCACAAAGGTCCTCGCCTCTCGTGAAACCGACCGAGCTAGACTGCCCCACCCTCTAGCATTTTGAAAAATGTATATACTCCACTTTTGTACAGTAATACTATTAAAAAGGCTTGTCACAATAATGGTGTCCCGCATAAGTGCACAACCCACCCCTCAAATAAAACTAAGCACCCTGGAATTCTTTGACAAAACTAAGCACCCTGAAATTCTTTGACAACTAAACTGCTGGCTATATGATGTTGGCCATATATATTGTACGTATATAATGTGAAGAAACGAGTGGTTTTTGTAAGATGACTTAATACTCACCTAGACGGAGGGAGTATTCGATTTTTGAAGGAAATATGCCCTAGAGGCAATAATAAAGTTATTATTTATTTCCTCATATCATGATAAATTTTTATTATTCATGCTACAATTGTATTAACCAGAAACATAATACATGCGTGAATACATAGACAAACATAGTGTCACTAGTATGCCTCTACTTGACTAGCTCGTTGATCAAAGATGGTTATGTTTCCTAACCATAGACATGAGTTGTCATTTGATTAACGGGATCACATCATTAGGATAATGATGTGATTGACTTGACCCTTTTCGTTAGCTTAGCACTTGATCGTTTAGTTTGTTGCTATTGCTTTCTTCATGACCTATACATGTTCCTATGACTATGAGATTATGCAACTCCCGTTTACCGGAGGAACACTTTGTGTGCTACCAAACGTCACAACATAACTGGGTGATTATAAAGGTGCTCTACAGGTGTCTCCGAAGGTACTTGTTGGGTTGGCGTATTTTGAGATTAGGATTTGTCACTCCGATTGTCAGAGATGTATCTCCGGGCCCACTCGGTAATGCACATCACTATAAGCCTTGCAAGCATTGCAACTAATGAGTTAGTTGCGGGATGATGTATTACGGAACGAGTAAAGAGACTTGCCGGAAACAAGATTGAACTAGGTATTGAGCTACCGACGATCAAATCTCGGGCAAGTAACATACCGATGACAAAGGGAACAACGTATATTGTTATGCGGTCTGACTGATAAAAGATCTTCCTAGAATATGTGGGAGCCAATATGAGCATCCAGGTTCCGCTATTGGTTATTGACCGGAGACGTGTCTCAGTCATATCTACATTGTTCTCGAACCCGTAGGGTCCGCACGCTTAACGTTGCGATGATAGTTTCATTATGAGTTTATATATTTTGATGTACCAAAGGTTGTTCGGAGTCCCGGAATGATCACGGACATGACGAGGAGTCTCGAAATGGTCGAGACATAAAGATCGATATATTGGACGGCTATATTCGGACACCGGAAGTGTTTCGGGTGATTTCGGAGAAAACTGGAGTGCCGGAAGGGTTACCGGACCCCCTCGGGGAAGTATTGGGCCTTAGTGGGCCTGAGGGGAGAGATAGGGCAGCAGCCCAGGAGGTGGCGCGCCCCCTCCCATGGGGAGTCCGAATTGGACTAGGGGAGGGGGGCGCGGCCCCTCTTTCCCTCTCCCTCTCCCTCTCTTTCCTTCCCCCTTCCCTCTTCCTAGTTGGACTAGGAAAGGGGAGTCCTACTCCTACTAGGAGGAGGACTCCCCCCTCCTTGGCGTGCCTCAAGGGCCGGCCGGCCTCCCCCTTGCTCCTTTATATACAGGGGCAGGGGGCACCTCTAGACACACAAGTTGATCTTCATGATCGTTCTCTTAGCCGTGTGCGGTGCCCCCCTCCACCATAATCCTCGATAATATTGTAGCAGTGCTTAGGCGAAGCCCTGCGACGGTAGAACATCAAGATCGTCACCACGCCGTCGTGCTGACGGAACTCTTCCCCGACACTTTGCTGGATCGGAGTCCGGGGATCGTCATCGAGCTGAACATGTGCTAGAACTCGGAGGTGTCGTAGTTTCGGTGCTTGATCGTTCGAGCCGTGAAGATGTACGACTACATCAACCGCGTTGTGCTAACGCTTCCGCTTCCGGTCTACGAGGGTACGTAGATAACACTCTCCCCTCTCGTTGCTATGCATCACCATGATCTTGCGTGTGCGTAGGATTTTTTTTTGAAATTACTACGTTCCCCAACAGTGGCATCCAAGCCTAGGTTTTATGCATTGATGTTGTGCATGAGTAGAACACAAGTGAGTTGTGGGCGATATAAGTCATACTGCTTACCAGCATGTCATACTTTGGTTCAGCGGTATTGTTGGATGAAGCGGCCCAGACCGACATGACGCGTACGCTTACGCGAGACTGGTTCTACCGACGTGCTTTGCACATAGGTGGCTGGCGGGTGTCAGTTTCTCCAACTTTAGTTGAACCAAGTGTGGCTACGCCCGGTCCTTGCGAAGGTTAAAACAACACCAACTTGACAAACTATCATTGTGGTTTTGATGCGTAGGTAAGAACGGTTCTTGCTAAGCCCGTAGCAGCCTCGTAAAACTTGCAACAACAAAGTAGAGGACGTCTAACTTGTTTTTGTAGGGCATGTTGTGATGTGATATGGTCAAGACATGATGCTAAATTTTATTGTATGAGATGATCATGTTTTGTAACCGAGTTATCGGCAACTCGCAGGAGCCATATGGTTGTCGCTTTATTGTATGCAATGCAATCGCACTGTAATGCTTTACTTTATCACTAAGCGGTACCGATAGTCGTGGAAGCATAAGATTGGCGAGACGACAAGGATGCTACGATGGAGATCAAGGTGTCATGCCGGTGATGATGGTGATCATGACGGTACTTCGGAGATGGAGATCACAAGTACAAGATGACGATGGCCATATCATATCAGTTATATTGATTGCATGTGATGTTTATCTTTTATGCATCTTATCTTGCTTTGATTGACGGTAGCATTATAAGATGATCCCTCACTAAATTATCAAAGTATAAGTGTTCTCCCTGAGTATGCATCGTTGTGAAAGTTCTTCGTGCTGAGACACAACGTGATGATCGGGTGTGATAGGCTCTACGTTCAAATACAATGGGTGCAAAACAGTTGCACACATGGAATACTCAGGTTTAACTTGACGAGCCTAGCATATAACAGATATGGCCTCAGAGCACGGAGACCGAAAGGTCGAGCGTGAAGCATATAGTAGATATGATCAACATATTGATGTTCACCATTGATACTACTCCATCTCACGTGATGACCGGACATGGTTTAGTAGATTTGGATCACATGATCACTTAGAGGATTAGAGGGATATCTTTCTAAGTGGGAGTTCTTAAGTAATATGATTAATTGAACTTAAATTTATCATGAACTTAGTACCTGATAGTATCTTGCTTGTCTATGTTTGATTATAGATAGATGGCTCGTGCTGTTGTTCCGTTGAATTTTAATGCGTTCCTTGAGAAAGCAAAGTTGAAAGATGATGGTAGCAATTACACGGACTGGGTCCGTAACTTGAGGATTATCCTCATTGCTGCACAGAAGAATTACGTCCTGGAAGCATTGCTAAGTGCCAAGCCTGCTGCAGGAGCAACACCAGATGTTATGAATGTCTGGTAGAGCAAAGCTGATGACTATTCGATAGTTCAGTGTGCCATGCTTTACGGCTTAGAACCGGGTCTTCAACGACGTTTTGAACGTCATGGAGCATATGAGATGTTCCAGGAGTTGAAGTTAATATTTCAAGCAAATGCCCGGATTGAGAGATATGAAGTCTCCAATAAGTTCTATAACTGCAAGATGGAGGAGAATAGTTCTGTCAATGAACATATACTCAAAATGTCTGGGTATCATAATCACTTAACTCAACTGGGGGTTAATCTTCCTGTTGATAGTGTCATTGACAGAGTTCTTCAATCACTGCCACCAAGCTACAAAAGCTTCTTGATGAACTATAATATGCAAGGGATGAATAAGACTATTCCTGAGCTCTTCGCAATGCTAAAAGCCGCGGAGGTAGAAATCAAGAAGGAGCATCAAGTGTTGATGGTCAATAAGACCACTAGTTTCAAGAAAAAGGGCAAGGGGAAGAAGAAGGGGAACTTCAAGAAGAACAGCAAGCAAGTTGCTGCTCAGGAGAAGAAACCCAAGTCTGGACCTAAGCCTGAAACTGAGTGCTTCTACTACAAGCAGACTGGTCACTGGAAGTGGAACTACCCCAAGTATTTGGCGGATACGAAGGATGGCAAAGTTAACAAAGGTATATGTGATATACATGTTATTGATGTGTACCTTACTAATGCTCGCAGTAGCACCTGGGTATTTGATACTGGTTCTGTTGCTAACATTTGCAACTCGAAACAGGGGCTACGGATCAGGCGAAGATTGGCTAAGGACGAGGTGACGATGCGCGTGGGAAATGGTTCCAAAGTCGATGTGATCGCGGTCGACACGCTACCTCTACATCTACCTTCGGGATTAGTATTAGACCTAAATAATTGTTATTTGGTGCCAGCGTTGAGCATGAACATTATATCTGGATCTTTTTTGATGCAAGACGGTCATTCATTTAAATCAGAGAATAATGGTTGTTCTATTTATATGAGTAATATCTTTTATGGTCATGCACCCTTGAAGAGTGGTCTATTTTTGATGAATCTCGATAATAGTGATACACATATTCATAATGTTGAAATCAAAAGATGCAGAGTTGATAATGATAGTGCAACTTATTTGTGGCATTGCCGTTTAGGTCATATCTGTATAAAGCGCATGAAGAAACTCCATACTGATGGACTTTTGGAACCACTTGATTATGAATCACTTGGTACTTGCGAACCGTGCCTCATAGGTAGGATGACTAAAACGCTGTTCTCCGGTACTATGGAGAGAGCAACGGATTTGTTGGAAATCATACATACAAATGTATGTGGTCCAATGAATGTTGAGGCTCGTGGCGGATATCGTTATTTTCTCACCTTCACAGATGATTTAAGCAGATATGGGTATATCTACTTAATGAAACATAAGTCTGAAACGTTTGAAAAGTTCAAAGAATTTCACAGTGAAGTTGAAAATCATCGTAACAAGAAAATAAAGTTTCTATGATCTGATCGTGGAGGAGAATATTAGAGTTATGAGTTTGGTCTACATTTGAAACAATGCGGAATAGTTTCACAACTCACGCCACCCGGAACACCACAGCGTAATGGTGTGTCCGAACATCGTAATCGTACTTTATTAGATATGGTGCGATCTATGATGTCTCTTATTGATTTACCCGTTATCATTTTGGGGTTATGCTTTAGAGACGGCTGCATTCACGTTAAATAGGACACCATCGAAATCCGTTGAGACGACGCCTTATAAACTGTGATTTGGCAAGAAACCAAAGTTGTCGTTTCTGAAAGTTTGGGGCTGAGATGCTTATGTGAAAAAGCTTCAACCTGATAAGCTCGAACCCAAATCGGAGAAATGTGTCTTCATAGGATACCCAAAGGAGACTGTTGGGTACACCTTCTATCACAGATCCGAAGGCAAGACTTTTGTTGCTAAATTTAGAGTTTTTCTAGAGAAGGAGTTTCTCTCGAAAGAAGTGAGTGGGAGGAAAGTAGAACTTGATGAGGTAACTGTACCTACTCCCTTATTGGAAAGTAGTACATCAGAGAAACCGGTTTCTGTGACAGCTACACCAATTAGTGAGGAAGCTAATGATGATGATCATGAAACTTCAGAACAAGATACTACTGAACCTCATAGATCAACCAGAGTAAGATCGGCACCCGAGTGGTACGGTAATCCTGTTCTGGAAGTCATGCTACTAGATCATGATGAACCTATGAACTATGAAGAAGCGATGGTGAGCCCAGATTATGCAAAATGGCTTGAAGCCATGAAATCTGAGATGGGATCCATGTATGAGAACAAAGTGTGGACTTTGGTTGACTTGCCCAATGATCGGCAAGCAATTGAGAATAAATGGATCTTCAAGAAGAAGACTGACGCTAACGGTAATGTTACTGTCTGTAAAGCTCGACTTGTTGCAAAAGGTTTTCGACAAGTTCAAGGGATTGACTACGATGAGACCTTCTCACCCGTAGCGATGCTTAAGTCTGTCCGAATCATGTTAGCAATTGCCGCATTTTATGATTATGAAATTTGGCAAATGGATGTCAAAACTGCATTCCTGATTGGATTTCTAGAAGAAGAGTTGTATATGATGCAACCAGAAGGTTTTGTCGATCCAAAGGGAGCTAACAAAGTGTGCAAGCTCCAACGATCCATGTATGGACTGGTGCAAGCCTCTCGGAGTTGGAATAAATGCTTTAATAGTGTGATCAAAGAATTTGGTTTTATACAGACTTTTGGAGAAGCCTGTCTTTACAAGAAAGTGAGTGGGAGCTCTGTAGCATTTCTGATATTATATGTGGATGACATATTATTGATTGGAAATGATATATAATTTCTGAATAGCATAAAGGGATACTTGAATAAGAGTTTTTCAATGAAAGACCTCAGTGAAGCTGCTTACATATTGGGCATTAAGATCTATAGAGATAGATCAAGACGCTTAATTGGACTTTCACAAAGCACGTACCTTGACAAGTTTTTGAAGAAGTTCAAAATGGACCAAGCAAAGAAAGGGTTCTTGCCTGTTTTACAAGGTGTGAAATTGAGTAAGACTTAATGTCCGACCACCGCAGAAGATAGGGAAAATGAAAGATGTTCCCTATGCTTCAGCCATAGGCTCTATCATGTATGCAATGCTGTGTACCAGACCTGATGTGTGCCTTGCTATAAGTCTAGCAGGGAGGTACGGAAGTAATCCAAGAGTGGATCATTGGACAGCGGTCAAGAACATCCTGAAATACTTGAAAAGGACTAAGGATATGTTTCTCATATATGGAGGTGACAAAGAGCTCATCGTAAATGGTTACGTTGATGCAAGCTTTGACACTGATCCGGACGATTCTAAATTGCAAACCGGATACATGTTTTTACTGAACGGTGGAGCTGTCAGTTGGTGCAGTTCTAAACAAAGCGTCATGGCGGGATCTACATGTGAAGCATAGTACATAGCTGCTACGGAAGCAGCAAATGAAGGAGTCTGGATGAAGGAGTTCATATCCGATCTAGGTGTCATACCTAGTGCATCGGGTCCAATGAAAATCTTTTGTGACAATACTGGTGCAATTGCCTTGGCAAAGGAATCCAGATTTCACAAGAGAACCAAGCACATCAAGAGACGCTTCAATTCCATTCGGGATTTATTCCAAGTGGGAGACATAGAAATTTGCAAGATACATACGGATCTGAATGTTGCAGACCCGCTGACTAAGCCTCTTCCACGAGCAAAACATGATCAACACCAAGGCTCCATGGGTGTTAGAATCATTACTGTGTAATCTAGATTATTGACTCTAGTGCAAGTGGGAGACTGAAGGAAATATGCCCTAGAGGTAATAATAAAGTTATTATTTATTTCCTTATATCATGATAAATGTTTATTATTCATGCTAGAATTGTATTAACCAGAAACATAATACATGTGTGAATACATAGACAAACATAGTGTCACTAGTATGCCTCTACTTGACTAGCTCGTTGATCAAAGATGGTTATGTTTCCTAACCATAGACATGAGTTGTCATTTGATTAACGGGATCACATCATTAGGAGAATGATGTGATTGACTTGACCCTTTTCATTAGCTTAGCACTTGATCGTTTAGTTTGTTGCTATTGCTTTCTTCATGACTTATACATGTTCCTATGACTATGAGATTATGCAACTCCCGTTTACCAGAGGAACACTTTGTGTGCTACCAAACGTCACAATGTAACTGGGTGATTATAAAGGTGCTCTACAGGTGTCTCCGAAGGTACTTGTTGGGTTGGCGTATTTCGAGATTAGGATTTGTCACTCCGATTGTCGGAGAGGTATCTCTGGGCCCACTCGGTAATGCACATCACTATAAGCCTTGCAAGCATTGCAACTAATGAGTTAGTTGCGGGATGATGTATTACGGAACGAGTAAAGAGACTTGCCGGTAACGAGATTGAACTAGGTATTGAGATACCGACGATCAAATCTCGGGCCATTAACATACCGATGACAAAGGGAACAACGTATGTTGTTATGCGGTCTGATCGATAAAAGGTCTTCGTAGAATATGTGGGAGCCAATATGAGCATCCAGGTTCCGCTATTGGTTATTGACCGGAGACGTGTCTCGGTCATGTCTACATTGTTCTCGAACCCATAGGGTCCGCACGCTTAACGTTACGATGATAGTTTCATTATGAGTTTATATATTTTGATGTACCGAAGGTTGTTCGGAGTCCCGGATATGATCACGGACATGACGAGGAGTCTCTAAATGGTCGAGACATAAAGATCAATATATTGGACGGCTATATTCGGACACCTGAAGTGTTTCGGGTGATTTCGGAGAAAACCGGAGTGCCGGAAGGGTTACCGGAACCCCCCGGGGAAGTAGTGGGCCTTAGTGGGCCTGAGGGGAGAGAGAGGGCAGCGGCCCAGGAGGTGGCGCGCCCCCTCCCATGGGGAGCCCGAATTGGACTAGGGGAGGGGGGCGCGGCCCCTCTTTCCCTCTGCCTCTCCCTCTCTTTCCTTCCCCCTTCCCTCTTCCTAGTTGGACTAGGAAAGGGGAGTCCTACTCCTACTAGGAGGAGGACTCCCCCTCCTTGGCACGCCTCAAGGGACGACCGAACTCCCCCTCTTGCTCCTTTATATACAGGGGCAGGGGGGCACCTCTAGACACACAAGTTGATCTTCGTGATCGTTCTCTTAGCCGTGTGCGGTGCCCCCCTCCACCATAATCCTCGACAATATTGTAGCGGTGCTTAGGCGAAGCCCGCCGACGGTAGAACATCAAGATCGTCACCACACCGTCGTGCTGACGGAACTCTTCCCTGACACTTTGCTGGATCGGAGTCCGGGGATCGTCATCGAGCTGAACCTGTGCTAGAACTCGGAGGTGCCGTAGTTTCGGTGCTTGACCGGTCGGGCCGTGAAGACGTACGACTACATTAACCGTGCTGTGCTAATGCTTCCGCTTCCGGTCTACGAGGGTACGTAGATAACACTCTCCCCTCTCGTTGCTATGCATCACCATGATCTTGCGTGTGCGTAGGATTTTTTTTGAAATTACTACGTTCCCCAACAATATGACAGCGGGCGGCGTAGTTCCCGATACGGCTTTAATGCAGACGAGGGAGGGACTAGCGGTTCCCGATATGTTGAACGGCCAATGCATCCTCCTTCAATTAATGCATGAGGGAAGTAATGCGAGGAGGTCCGGGAAAAGAGGCTGCACGATGTGAATGCAACGCAGTTTGCCCTCATTGCCCTTATATAAAGGCACCCCTCCATTCCAATGCATCTACCACATCGCACGCACCTAAGCATTTGCCTAAGCACCTACACTAAGCGCAAAAGAGCTCACTCCAGACCCATGGCGGTGATGCGCGTGAGCGGCCAGCGGCTGCACCAGATGGTCCACGATGCCGACCTGCGGCATGGCGCCGAGGATCGTCTCCAGACGGTGTTGGAGACCGACTGGTGGATGGCCGCCGTCGACGCCAACTACGACTCTCAATTGGACCAGATGATCATTGACACCAGCAACAAGTTCACCGTCATCAAGAAGCTCGCGGACGACATCGCCGTACTCCTCCAGCCCGCGCGCTCGGGCTCCTCATTGCCTGCCACCCTAATCGGCCTCCATGGCCGGAACCTCTTTCAAGCACTGGTGGCCCTGCGACTGCCCGCCGGCGCCACAAAGGATGTCCACCTGGAGGTCGCGCTCACCGCGAAGCGCCTCGCCCTGCAAGAATTCGTCGACCTACACATCCATGTGTACGAGCAAATCATGTACATAGGTATCTACAAGGCCAGCGAGGACGCTATGACGTTGGCCTTCCTCAACCGGCTGGAAGCCTTGGATGCCTTTGCTGAGAAGCACCTCGACCTCGCCACAAAAGCCGCCGCTCCTTAGCCACCGGTCGGTGGCCCGGCGCACTAAGTTGAGGAGGAGGAGGTCGTACGTTCATGGATCCATCTTTCTTCTTGCCTTATGTAACCACCACTGCGATCGCATCATCATGGCCTTAATTCTTATTGTGTTGTTGCATTCTCGTTCCAGTCAATACCGACATGTGCGATCCCTTTGCTTAATTATATGCATCACTGTAACTAGTACTCCATCCGTCAATTTATAAGTTGTGCTTACCTTTTCCATCAACTTCGTGCAACACGCGGGCATCTTGTTAGAAACACTACTCCCTCCGTCTAGGTGAATAAGTCATCTTAAATTGTGTGTATGTCATGTGGGGCCTTAGTGTAGCTTGCCTAAGGTGTGGCTTGAACCAAACACTCCCCTAAGTTAATCAAACTTGCCTAACCTTACATTCCACGAGATTTTGCCACATGTTAGAATCCATAAAGCTCCACATGTAGAAGCATAATGCACAAACCACCAGAATCTCATGCGTGCAATGCACATGTACCTTACTAGTACTAGTTGGTAGGAGTAGTAGTAAGAAACAAATTCCAGTTTTGGCACGAGCTCGTACTGCGGGAGACCACAAGGCCTGCCGCAGGAGTTACATTTCCCTCTCGGGGCCCACGGGACCGAACTTCAGTGGCTTAGTGCCCGGCCTATGAGTCAATGACATGCGGACCTTAAATGCGGCTGGCCCACATGTCATTCTCATGGTGGTGGCGTGGTTCGCGACTCACTTGTTCGAGATGAACCGGACGGTGGTGGCGTGGCCGTGGCGAGGGTGCCACAGCTGGGCGTCGGGGCGTTACGAGGCGTAGATGGCCACACCGTCGGGTACTACCTGTAGTACATAAGTACTCCAGCTGAGGATTGATGCCCAGGACGAAATGTGTCACAGCCGCTGGATGAAAATTCGATGGTGCGGGAGTACGGATCGGAGCACAGTAGCGGAGCAGGAAAACCGCATCCAATCGGGTGTGTCTGTGGTAGAAAGTTGATGGTCGCCGTAGTTCAGCTGGCCCGCATGTCATGCACACAAAGGCATAGGAGCGGTGGGGCCGAGAGGGATGAGGAGCGCGTCAGGGGGGATGAGGATCCCCTGACGCGAACAATCCTACCATTCTGTCACTAAAATGTGGGACCCATAAGCGTGGGTCCCACCTGTCAGCGAAGGAAAGGCAGGGCAAGGCAGTGACAGCCACGTCAGAGGATCCATGCCCACCTCGGGGGACGTTGTGCCGTGGGTTGGAGCGGCGTCGTGGGAATCGCATGTGGGTGTGGCAGTGGTAGAAACAAGAAACGTGATGGTCGCCGTGGTTCAACTTCCATGGACAAGCTGTCATGTCTGCTGACACATGTATATCAAAACTAGAGTGTTTATATTTCAAGCACGTGAACAAGTATTATTATACTACTTTGGATCCATTGCAACGCACGGGCCAGCACATTGGTAGTAGTAGTGTCCATCTCTATCTCTAGAGGCCTTCCCTCATTCATCCTTTTCTCTCACAAGATAAACTACTCCTAAAAATGCATCTTGATATTCCGTGGAACGCACGAGGATGTTTCCTTGGGGGTCTCTCCAGCGCGGCGTGGCCGTAGTTGCAAGTTGACGCCCCTTGAGATGCCGACGTTGAGGGGCACTCGGATTTCCTCCGATGAGCAGGTAAGATGAGTTTGATCACGTAGTAAATGCATTCTAAAGACTACTTCCGTGTCCATTTCCTAATTCTCCCCCTGCCCATTGTTTCACTGGTTAGGCTCGGTGCGAGTGGAGATTGGCTTGCATATGTACAGGAGGGTACCAACATCAATTTGCACAACATTTACAACGGTGAAACCGTTCCCGTAGAATCTTTGTCCAACATTGGGATCAGCCATGCAACGGGCCACCGCATGAATTGGTACGATGGAACTAGGTGAGATTGAATAAGATAGCACGAACCTTGCACATGGCGGTCAAAGGCGGACCATGCTGTCTGCGGCTGATTTGTTGTTGTACGAGTAGGAAGACGTTGTGCTCCTTTCTAACCGCATCTTCGTGGTGACAAACCAGGGGACTTATTTTGTATGGGACACATCCTACGATATACTCCCTCTCTCCCAGTTTATTTGTTTTGAATCTTTTTGTCTTATAAGTTTCAAATTCAAATTTAGAGCTCCCCATCACATGTTGAGATTACAATGTCCATTAAATCGTTGCGTGCATGTATAGTAAAGAAACAAATCTCGAGTTTGGCACGAGTTCGTGCTGCGGGAGCACCACAAGCCCTGGCGCAGGAGTTACATTTCCCTCTCAGGGCCGTCGGGACTGAGCTTCAGCGCCTTACTACACCTACCTTCAAGTCAATAACATTGGACTTGATAGGTGACTGGTCCACATGTAATGCTCCCGTGGGCAGAGGGGCAGTGGGGCCAAGAGGGGTGAGCCGTAGGTCGGGGAACGTGTGGTTTCATGGGTTCGAGCGGCGTCGTGGGAATCGCGGGTGGCTGTGGTAGAAACTTGATGCTCGCCACATTTTAGGTGGCCCACATGTCATGCACACAAAGGCAGCGGGGCGGTGCGGCCGAGAGGGGTGAGGCGCACGTCGGGGGGCGTGGTACCGTGGGTTGGAGAGGCGTCGTGGGAATCACGAGATGAAACGTGATGATCGCCGTAGTTGAACTTCCATGGACAAGTTGTCATGTCTACAGACACATGCACTGCATACCGATCACTGGAAGGAGTAGCAGAGAAAGCTATATATGCGGATAAATAGTTCCTTATAGTCAAGCGGACCCACACTACTACTCTGTTCCAAAGACATGCACACCATCGAAATAGTCCATCTATATCAATATACACCGAGAGGGAATATTTTTTTTACAAGAGAGGAAATAGTTCATCCATCCATAATGCCCTCCTGCTGGTGCAGACGGCTTCGCAACAAGCTCTTTGGACCTTGCAGCTATCTCGAAACTCACATGGGCATCGAGGGCAGCATATTTTATCCGCTCGTACGTCAAGGGATAATTCTCCCATCCAGACGACCTTAATGCCACCGTCTCGTCACCCTTGTGAAGATTTGTACCGAGCACAAAAGTTGCTACGTCGAATAGGGATGGTGTCTGTTTATCACAAACTTCTACAGGAATTTTGATTTTGGTTTGTAGGTCAGTGATGCTATTCAAATTAAGGTTGTATGGCTCCAGCTTCTGTTTGTCCCCTTCGATGGCTGCCCCACAGAAGTATACATCCTCCCGAGACAAGAAATCGTGAAGGTCACCTGGTATGGAGGGCGAGTGTATGATGTGGTACACCAAAACTTCATCTTCGAGACACAACTGAAGGATGGCGGCGCGCTGGATCTTCCCAGGGGCATGCTCCGTGTACTTTGCGTCGAGACCGATGACCCTCGTCTCTACCTTTTCGAGGGAGTTGGATACATTGTTGATCCACTGCCGAACAACCCTTGGGTGAACGGTGACGGTGGCAACTATGCGCATCGAGCCTTCGACGAGGACATGTTGGACCCTAAAAACCTGCATCTCGATCTCTATCGCCATTTGGAACCGCTGGAACGGAGGGCTATGGTTTGGAGAATTAGGATTAGATGGCTAGTCTAACCGAAGTAGCAGATGATTATTTAAAGAGGCTAAAACAATGTGAACGCAGTGGGGTTTGGATGCAAATGAAGACGAAGGGGAGGTGAAGAAGCCGAGGAGAATCGGTTCCCGATGGAGAAGTAAATGGGAGAAGTGGCGTGCAGGCAGTTGATTAGACGGCTAGGTAGACTAAACGAAAAGGCTATGCGGGTAGACTGATGAGTCGTACCTATTCGTGTACGTGCCCATCCTTCCTGATAGGTGGGACCTATGCAAACAGATAAAAAAATGTGTCGTAGTTTTTTTTGAGTGCGTGAGTGGGAGACACAACATTCTCTGGTTAAGGAATACTCCCTCCGTCTAGGTGAGTATAAGTCACCTTATGAAAATCAGGTTTTCCCAAAACCTTTAGGCGTGGAGAATTAACTTCCTGCTCGATTCCCTCCCAGCCTCGTTAGCCAGCGTTCTCTTCCTCTGCTGCCATGTTCTACCTTTCCATTTTTCCTCTCCTCAAGTGTGGAACGATCTGCATGCTGTCCTTGATGCACCAGAACGACCACTGCATGCATCATGGCAGAGCGTTGATTGGGCATGCACGAGAATTTGGTTCTGCTCGCAATATGGATGATACCTAAACGATGAAGTGAACAGGCATGCTAGCACGGGAGAGCTATTTACGCTATACAATACTGGAGTACTCATGTACCTACTACTAGTAGTAGTACAATTGTGGTACACTTGATGGTCAAAATACTATTCATTCCGGTCCTCACAGTGAAGTGACAACACCCTGCGCCTGACACTAGTCCACGCGGCGTGTTTGGGTTACCAAAGTCAGCCTCACCCTGTGCACAGTGCAGTCTGTCACCGCCACTGTACAGCACATTGGCGCCTCGCCTCGTCTCCCTCTCCGCTCCCATAGCACCACTCCATCTCCATCTCCATCTCCATCTCACTGTGCCCCCGTGTACCGTCGCCTCACTCGCCTCCCCCAGTACCACTATTCCCTCGCTAGCCGCTCCAGCACCGACATCCTTCTCCCCCGTAAACCAAGCCCCCTTCCAAACTCCACCTTGGCCGAACGTGAACCGCGCAACATCCATATGAGCTGCGATTGGAGCAACCTCCTCAGTGACATCCTCGACCTTTGTTGTTTGTGTATGGATATGTTGAGCACCCTGCGGCTGGCTGCACGCTCGAGGGACATGCACACGGCCATCGTCGAAGCGAGGCCTAAGCTTTTCAAGACACCCTGCTTGCTGCTATCTGGTCTTGCGAGATTGTCTCACCATGATACAGAGGCGTGCATGATGCCCCTCGACTTCAATCCGATCTCCATTAGCCGAAACTTCTTTGCGGGTATGTAGTGGGTCGCTGTACATCATTCCCTCGACATCGATCCGATCACCATCGCCCGAAACTTCTTGGCAGGTATGTACTGGGTCAGCATGAACTCCCACTGGATGGCTGCCTTCAGAGAAGACGGTAAAAAGTTGGTGCTCATGAACTTCCAGAGTTCCCATGAGATTATCCTTCCTCCGTTGGATTATATAGAGTATTACCATCGCGGTCCAAGTCATCTAGATTACTATGTCAGTTGGACGGACCTTGTTTTGCAGAAGATTGTAATCTGCCAAGTGCCCACACGACATGCGAATTACACAGACTTCAAGCTAATTGCCTTGTTCGACCACGGACTCGCCTATCCTTACGCCGGTGCCTTCTTTAGCTGGAGACAACTCGGCTCGCAGTGGATCATCGTCAAAGCTGATACACACTTCTGTGATGCTATTGAACACAATGGCATCATCTACGCGATCGACAAAGCATATGGCACCACGTATTGCTGGGACGGCGCGTGTAAGTTGTTTCCTCTCATGTTAATGATGACGACATGACACTGTTTGAACTTTTTGTGATGATTAGCATATCTCTGTTTGAGTAGAATTTGAGTAGAACTATGGCAATGTATTAGAGACGCCGTAAATCAGCTATATTTGGAATGAGTTAATTCATGCGATTGTGACTATGTCATTACAACCAATTTGTACCCTGAATAATCAAACGGTTAGGAATATATGGATATTATCCTTATTTTACAGTAATGTATATACTACTACTAAATATGAGTGTGTATCAATGGCCATGTTAGTTTCCTCATTTTCATGACGTAGAAACATGCACCACACTGTTGGTTTCATCCAACCATACATTAGGGAAGTAAATGTGCATATGGAGAACTCTATATTTGGAAGTCGTGAAATCCTGCAATGCTTACCATGTGTGCATACCTATATTCGCCCTTCAGCAATCAATGGCTAGAATAATATCCTCACAAAATTTTTGCCCACAGAACACGAGTATATAACAATGCATGGTCTGTTAGTTACCTTGAAGAATTTGTTTGTGAGGACAGAACATGATTACATAACATGCATGACATGGTAGTTTCCTGTGAAGAATCGATTGCGAGATAACACGAGTATAACCATGCATGGCACTTCTATATTTTCTAACCCAATATAAATTTCCCTGTATTTTCCTCCCAGTTCCAATAGGGACATATCAATGTTGTTTCTTGCATTATCCTACTCATACTCTGAACAGTGCTGATCTTACATTAACAATGCATGTCCTTTTTGATATGATGCAGTGTCCCTACAGTTACTGCCCTTTGTAATCACACCACCTTTGCCAAAAATAGGGAAGCACAACTGGTTCCTCACTCGATCAGACGACGGCAGAAGACTGATGATCATTCGGAGACATGAGCCAGAAAAGTTATATTGCAAAAACCCCACTGTATACATCCACCGTGTAATACGTGAGTATCCGGACAGTGGCTGTTACGTCTATGAGCAGGATACCAGCTTGTTGGGGCCTTTAGGATTTTTTAGTTGGAGGCAGGTAAACAGCCTTGGTTCACACTCTCTGTTTCTCGGACTCAATTATCCGATTAACCAGGAGATCACCGTTGGCAAGGACCTTGATGGCAGAGAGGCTCTGTTTGCTATGGAAAATTGTGTCTACACGGCAAACCCTAGGAGTTCGGGAGCAAACTCCCCTGATTGTCAACGATACAGCCTGCAGCCAAAAGAAGGTGAGAATGACAAAGGCATCTGGATTAACTTTGATCCTTGGATGTCTCAATTACGACAGGCAGTGATGTGGTTTGAGCCTTCAGGTTGATAGGTAATTGGGCTGTTGCATCGAAAGGGTGGAGTACTGTTGTCACCGGATCACTGGTCGCTGAAGCGGGGCTGCAAATTGTGATGGTGTTGGATCATCTCTTCGAATGACTTTGTTGTCTTTGCTGTTGGTTCTAGATGGGTAGTTCTTTCTTTTGTTATGCATATTCCTTGTCATTTGGTCATCCTCGTCTATGCCACTCTTACTATGTAATAGTTGCTTCTGTTTAGAATGTCATTCTCGTCTAGATCACGAGAGTCTGAGCACTGCAGATGGGTGCGTTTTGGTGGTGTAGCAAGACTTCTTATGAACTATCATGTCTTGTTGTTTATGTCAGTAGTAGTCACTAGTCAGTGTTTGAATGTTGTATATATCGTTGTTTCGAACTGTTTATTGTCTAGAACTACTGGTGGGCTAAATGAGGGCATCACCATTCTCCAGTGTTCAGAGTATATCTCCTTTTTTCAAGTTATATAATTTGAGCTCAGTGTCTTTTCGATGATGTACACTTGTTTGGGCCAGTGAGGTGTCGTTGAATATGGGCCGAGTAGTAACGCAATGCCAAACAGGTCAAATATGACTCTCAGGCCGGGCTCTCAAAAGATCCTGAAAAAAGGCCGGGCTCTCCAAAAAAGAATGAATAAGGACTCTTAGGCCGACATGTGGGCGCCACCGGTGTTTTCGTGCGCTTGCGCGCCGAGAGCATATTGACGCGTGCTCGAAATTCATGCTACCTTTTCATCCGCAATCTCCCGTCCCTCCCCCACCTCTGGAATCTCGATTCCTACTCCAGTTCCCCCAAATCCCCCTCCTGTACTCCCTGTACTCAAGCGCACCATCATGTCGCCGGTCAACACGGATCTCCGAGTCGGAGATCCAGAGGTCCGTCCTGCCTTCGGTCGCTGCGTGATGTCGCTCAACAGTGGCATGGCGACGCTTGACGACCAGTTTGCCGGCAAAGTGCTGATGGTAACCATCAACGGCGATCGGCCTCCCGTCTCGCCGAATAACCTTGTTAAAGCTCTTGGCATTGCGCACGGCATCCAAATAAGTGACTTGCTTGTCGAAGTCTGTCCGCCACCAGCTGATTTCTTCGTCAGGTTTCGGACAACTTTCGACTGCAGTCGTGTGTTCGAATCTTCCCGGCGTTTGTTCTGCGATGGCGCGCTGGTGAGCTTTGATCGGTGGCACCCAGGATGGGGCTCGGTGCCCTCTGAGCTTGAGTTTTTAACAAAGCTTACCTTCCATGGCATGCCTCGACGTGCTTGGAACAGTGAGTCCATGAACGAGCTTATCAACGACCTTGGAGGTGAGCTCGTAAGTATGTTTGTTCCTCCAGACAGCTGGGCTCTGACGGTTATGGCATGGATGAAGAAGCCGTCCACCATACAGATGGTGATTGGTGTTGAGATACCGGTGCAGGAACCGGGGTTGTACTATTCGTTGCCACCAAGGCCGCCGCGGACCACGTTAGGGATGTACCTGTATCGAGTGTTCGTGCATGTCGAAGAAGTGGTCAATCCATCAATCGAAGTCCTGCCGCCGCCGCTGGTGCCAGGGTCCGTCGACGACATCCATTACAGGAGTCAACGTCAGACTTTCCCTGTGTTGCTCGGAACGATGGATGGCACAGGGCCTAGTCCATCGCGCGGCAGAGGCTACTGCTTCTTTGGGAGAAGAGGCAGGGTTGGCTGCCTGGATGTGCTCTAATTTGAGGTAACACCTGAATCTTGTCAGATACTAGTTAAATCCGAGCTATGGGTGTGAAGCACTGATATGCCAGTACATTTGATTATGACCTGTTCTAATTTTGTACCTGAACTTTTTTTAGAAAGGGTTGTACATCAACTTAATGTGCTAGGAGAACTTATTGTGTTGTCTGTCTGTTTTCTTTGCACAACATTCAAGATATTTCCCCGTCATTGATAAAGATGATGAACCGTTATGTACGACTTCGTTGGTTTCAACATAGCCCTTCCCGTAGCGATCCACTGCTTCCATCCTGATTGTGCCGCCTGCGTGAAATTTTTGTATGCAACTTCAGTGTGCTATGATGTTCTATATGATTGTGGCAACTATATAAGTTTTTACTGAGCATCTGCAATGCATATGGCTGAAAGATGTATTTACGAGCATCGGCCGATGGGTCTCTCTCTCTCTCACACACACACACACACACACGTGCACACACACAAGTGGGACCCGTTGAATTATTTATTTGCTCATGACAACTTTTAATTAGGTTCCACTGTAATCTAACTTTTTTCTTATGTTATTAATTGAGCTCAGTGACTTCAAAAAGTTGTACAGAAGCCTTGTTTGGGCCTTTCCGGCGTCGTTGAATGTGGGCTGAGTAACCATGTTAGGTTGTACTGTACTACACAGGCCTTTTTTCGCTATTTTTTTAAATAATACATTTTTTAATTAATTTTCATAAATATTACGCTGGGTAATTTTTTTTCAAAAATAATACACCGTTGGCCCGCTGCAGGCCGACTGGACCTAGTCGGCCCACAGCAGGCCGATTGGATTCCAGTCGGCCTACAGCTGGCCGACTGGCCCCTGTCGGCCCACTATGGGCTGATTGGGTCCTGTCAGCCCACTGTGGGCCGATAGAGCTAATTGGCTCGCTATGGGCTAATTATTTTTGCAAAAGTGTTAATCATGTATTTAAAAAATATGTGTATTGTGACCTCCTCCGCTCGCTGTGGGCCCACTGTTGACTAAAAAATATGTTTTAAAAAGTGTTAATCATGTATTTAAAAATTGTTAAATTTGTGTATAAAAAATGTTCCTTATCTATACAATTTTTTTAAACGTGTGTATAAAAAATATCTTTTTTTCAACATCAGCAATGCAACTGGGCCGACAATTGAACACAATATCCGGGTCAACTTGTTATTCTCCGCCCCGCTGGGCTGCAATCTTTCCTAGGAGGTATGCATTAGGCTTAACAAGAAAATGGACTTTAAGAAATAATAAATGGGATGTAATTATAATAACTGGACAATTACTATGCACCAAACACGTAATTAGTTTATAAAATATATTATTTTTGGAATTTGAAAATTTTAATTTCATTACTTGTTGCGCGCGTAATATTTCGTTGGATTTTAACGTAATACAACTTTATTTTGAAATTATATTTAACCTGACTAGAAATTTCAAATAAAAATATTTTGGATCCCATCAAAATGTGGGAATTGTTTTTGAATTCTATTTTGAGCGGTTATTTGAAATTATTAATCGTTGTCCTAGCTAGAAGTTGGGCTGTACTTTTAACATACTGTAAATGGGTTGTAGTAAATTCCATTAGAATTAAAAAATGGGTTGTACATTCTTACAAATCGCAAATGGGCTATATGTTCTCTGCCAAATCCGAGCTGTGGGCCTACTAAGTTGACGCGTACCAAGGGCTTTGTCAACTTAGTCAATATAAACGATTCTAGTTGCAGTGACCGTACGATGTCCATCCAACGGCCGTAGTGCTTCTTCAACCTCTGGTCTTCTTGCTCTAGCCGCCCAAAGCAGCGCCGGTCGTGCCGCGTGCTCCTGCCTCCCGTGGCCGGCTGTGATGCCGCGGAGGCCTCACCGCCCTGTACTACTCCCACCGCTGGCCAGGCCATCCCTCTACTCACCCACACCCCCTGTTATTCTGCGGCGACGGCAGCCTCACACCACAGCCGAACCAGTGAACCCTCGTACTCCTCTCAGCGCGGGCTTCCACTGCTGCATCTTCCCCGGCTCCGCATCGTCCCCTTCCTAGGCCTCACTGTCGTCCAGACCACCGCCCTGGTGCTCTCGGCGTGGCGTGGTCAATGACCGACTTCCATCGGAAGAGTACTGTACATGGAGAGGCTGACAGCTGAGTCCACGGCAGCCGCAAGGAAGTGCCTCCTTATTACGCGCAAAATAATTATTCCTCCACCTGACAGCGGGGACCCACCGGACGGGCCACCGTATTTCGCAAAAAATGATTCTCCCCCTGACTGTTGGGACCCACGAGCTACATCTTCGCACGCAAGAAAGTGCGTCCGAAAAAAACGATTCGCCCCCTGACTGCTAGGACTCACCAGCCCCTCGATTGCTGGGACCAACCAGCTACACCTTCGCACGCAAGGAAGTGCGTCTGGGCAAAAAAAAAACGATTCACCCCCTGACTGCTGGGACCCACCAGCTACATCTTCGCAGGCAAGGAAGTGCCTGACAGTCGGGACCCACCTGGTCGAAGCATACATAGCGTTGTCATTCTGGTCGCGAACGTGTACGTAAATACAGGTCGATGTAGAGGCACGCACGTGTCGTAGTAGAGGCGCGCACGTGTCATAGTAGAGGCGCGCACGTAGCATGTAAACGTACGTACAACGACCAGGGTGCAAGAAAGAAAATATGGCCACGTACGTGTACATATGGGCAGGGTCTCGAACGCCTACTCGCGCATACGTACGGCCAGGGCTCGTGTACATGGCTGGGTCGGAATGGAGAAACAACGTTGTCGTCGTGTTCATGGGGAGGCAACGGAATGCGTCGTGTTCATGGGGAGGCAACGGAATGCGTCGTGTTCATGGGGAGGCAACGGAATGCGTCGTGTTCATCGGGAGGGCTTGGATGGAACAGACGATGGAAACGAGGCCTGGCGTACCACAGAACGGAGGAAACGACCTTGTGTTCAACCGGCCACGTTCGAAATGGGATCCTGTTCATTGGGAGGGGTCTGCCGTACCACAAAACGGAGGAAACGGACCTCCTACGGTCAAAACGGGGGTCCTGTTGATCGGGAGGGGTGTGGCGTACCACAAAACGGACGAAACGGACTTGTGTTGGAGCGCTACTGTCGAAACGGGGGTCCTGTTTATCGGGAGGGGTGTGGCGTACCGCAAAACGGGACTCCACGGGATACTGTTCATCTCCACCATCGACCTCCTCCAGCCTCCACGGGCTCCTGTTCATCCAGCCTCCACGGGCTCCTGTTCATCCAGCCTCCACGTGCTCCTATTCATCCACCCTCCACCGCGCGCTACTCCACCGGCTACTGTTCAACCACCCCTCCACCGTCTACTGTTCATCCAGCCCTCCACACCACAGGGTCCTGTTCAACCACCCCTCCACCGTCTATTGTTCATC
>NC_041382.1:332595568-332615760 GCF_002162155.2 Triticum dicoccoides
TTCATCCACCCCCCCCCCCGCAACGCTCACTGTTCATCCCATCGATCGGCTTCAGTTAGCAGCAGTAGCGAAGGAATCGCTCGATCGGGTTCAGTTAATAGCCATCGATCGATCGCTCGGGTTCAGTAACGCGTAGCCTGCAGTGCAATCGCTCGGGTTCAGTTAGAGCCCAACGCCTCGCTCGGGTTCAGTTAGAGCCAACGCCTCGCACACACGCGCGTACGTGTACGAGAGAAACGCGCATCGCTCGGCCCCCGACCTCCCACCATAACCGTGAACTCGCTTCTACCACGGTTTTTTCCGTCATGTTATGTTCCTCGCCCTCGCTTCTACCACGGTTTTTTCCGTCATGGACGGCCCAAAGAATGTCATGCAGCTGCGTCTCCGGCCCGCCCAGGAAGAAAAGCCCATTTTTTGTCATGATTTTTTGTCATGATTTTTTGTCATAGAAGTAGGAGCCCACCACATCTATGATGATATCGGGTTTTGTCACAATTATCGTCATAGAAGTGTCATATGTATGACAGAAAAAATTTCGTTCGACCCAAAATGTCCCGGATGTGTCTTTTTTTGTAGTGTGAGGAGGTGATCTATCATTCTTTTCTTCAGTGGATGTTGTGGTGGTGGCGGAGACAGGTGACGGGCGTCGGTGTCGACTTCAGAGATGTTGTAACACCCACAATGCAGTGTCAAGGCACGACTTAGAGGCATAGCCGCATGGTTGGTTTGTCGCAAGAGGGGTAATTTTCACACAATCCCATGTACTGAATAGAAAGGGATAAAGAGTTGGCTTACAATCGCCACTTCAAACAAATACAAGTTAAACATACATCATCCAGAATACAATCAAGGTCCGACTACGGAACCAAAATAAAAGGAAGACAACCCCAAATGCTAGATCCCCGATCGTCCCAACTGGGCTCCACTACTGATCAACAGGAAACGAAACAACGCAACGAACAAGATCTTCTTCAAGCTCCCACTTGAGCTTGGTTGCGTCACCTGCACTAGTATCATCGGCACCTTCAACTGTTTGGAAGTATCTGTGAGCCACGAGGACACAGTAATCTCACACCCGCGAGATCAAGACTATTTAAGCTTATGGGTAGGAGAAGGTAGTGAGGTGGAGCTGAGCAAGCACTAAGCATATATGTTGGCTAACATACGCAAATAAGAGCGAGAAGAGAAGCAACGCAACGGTCGTGAACTAGAAGTGATCAAGAAGTGATCCTGAAACTACTTACGCACAAACATAACACAAGAACCGTGTTCACTTCCCGGACTCCGCCGAAAAGATACCATCACGGCTACACACGCAGTTGATTCATTTTAATTAAGTTAAGTGTCAAGTTTTCTACAACCGGGCATTAACAAATTCCCATCTGCCCATAACCGCGGGCATGGCTTTCGAAAGTTCAAACCCTGCAGGGGTGTCCCAACTTAGCACATCACAAGCTCTCACGGTCAACGAAGGATATTCCTTCTCCTGGGAAGACCCGACCAGTTTCGGAATCCCGGTTACAAGACATTTCGACAATGGTAAAACAAGACCAGCAAAGCCACCCGATGTGCCGACAATCTCGATAGGAGTCACACGTATCTCGTTCTCAGGGCAACACTGGATGAGACTAGCTACGAGTAAAAACAAATCTCAAGTTTCCCTGAGGTGGCCCCACAGGCAGCTCGGTTCGGACCAACACTTAGAGAAGCACTGGCCCCGGGGGGGTTAAAATAAAGATGACCCTTGGGTTGGCCGACCCAAGGGAAGGGTAATAGGTTGTTAGGCGAATGTAAAACCAAGGTTGGGCCTTTCTGGAAGAGTTTCATTCAAAGCGAACTGTCAAGGGGTCCCCATAACACCCAACCGCGTAAGGAACGCAAAATCAAGGAACATAACACCGGTATGACGGAAACTAGGGCGGCAAGAGTGGAACAAAACACCAGGCATAAGGCCGAACCTTCCACCCTTTACCAAGTATATAGATGCATTAAAGTAAATAAGATATAATAATGATATCCCAACAATATCCATGTTCCAAACATTGAACAAACTCCATCTTCACCTGCAACTAGCAACGCTATAAGAGGGGCTGAGCAAAGCGGTAACATAGCCAAACAATGGTTTGCTCGGCAAGGTGGGTTAGAGGCTTGACATGGCAATATGGAAGGCATGATATAGAAAGTGGTAGGTAACGCGGCATAGCAAAAAGAGCGAGCAACTAGAAAGCAAAGATAGAAGTGATTTTGAGGGTATGGTCATCTTGCCTGAGATCCCACAAGGAAGAAGAACAAGTCCATGAAGAAGACAAACGGACGTAGTCGAACGAATCCTCACAACCCTGGAACGAAACCGAAGCTAACGAGAAAAGCAACCCCGAAAGAAACAAGCAACATAGTAAACAACCATCACATAAACATGGCATGATGCACAACCAAGTATGGTGCATGTCCGGTTTAATGAGGCATGGCATGGCAAAGTGCACAAACAATACTACAAATTAAGTGGAGCTCAATATGCAACTCCGTTGCATATTGACGAAACACCACATTCAAGTTATTTAGTTCAACCTCGTTTTTGTACCCAACAATATTAAATGTTGATTAACATGGCAAGAGGTGAAACACAACAAAACTGCACCTCTAGGCAAGTTTAAATGAGGCCGGAAACAACGAACAAGAATTCCGGTAAATCCCCATATGCGTATTTTAGATTTGGTTCTGTTCTGCCCTAAACCATATTTTAGAGTTGTTAAACATGCAAAGTAAAGCCACCAGGTTAAACTAGGCATTTTTCTACCCCGTTTACATATAAAGTTTATTAAATTCTGAGCTATGGTTAATTAGTTATGAATTAAAGCATTTTAACAAGTTATTTAAGCAAATTTAAACTAACAACATTTTAAACATAGATGAAAGTGGCATATAATGAAACTAGATGAAATTCTAAGCATATTTCATATATAATGGTTTTACATATGATGCACGGTTGTTGAGTTTTAATATGCATGGAGTTTAGGGACTTTTTTGCAAAACGGTAAACCTCTGGATAAATAGACAAATTGCAGGACTGGGAAAAACATTATGCGGGACGAAACTGGCTATGGGCCAAAACAGTGGCAGGCGCTGGGGGGGGGGGCAGCTCACCATGGGCCATGGCCCAGGTTGGGAAAGCAGAGGCAGGCCGGCAGATCTGGGCCGGCTCGCTGGAGCGGTGCAGGAGGGAACCGGTGGGCTTCCTCACCAGAGGCCCATGCGGCTGAGATGTTGGCGAACGAGGCATTGACGAGGGGAGAGGTCAACACGGGTGCACGTCTCCGTCTCCTTGTTCGATGCAAGGTGAAGCAGAGGACTTGGCGAGGCTTGAGGCAGGGGGGTTCGAAGTGAAGCAGGCCCCGGCGGAGGGACTTGACGCGGAGGAACGAGGTCCACGGGAGCGCACATGAACGTGAGGGAGGCGGGGCAACCGGCGGGAGGACTTGATCCACAGCGGATCCAGTTGGAGACGTCGGGTTCGAGGTGGAGGTCACCGGAGTCCGGCAGGAGGATGGTGGGGATGACGCAGGGCGACGGCGGACCCAGCTGAGATGGAAAAGGGGCGCCTGGTGCAGGGCGACGACGTGGGGGCTCCGGGTCAATGCAACCGCGGGCTTGGAGATCCATGGCGGGGCTTGACAGCTTGCGCGAGCTCAGGGCGACGAGGATCCATTCCAGGATGAAGCAACGGCAGGCATCCATGGCGACGGAGTACCTGGGAGGGAGAGGGATTAGAGATAGGGAAAACCGAAGAAGAGGACGGGAGGAGGAGGCAGGAGGGGCAAGCCGCAGAGGCTCGGGCTCCTCGATCCAGATCTAGGCAGGGAGGAGCTATGCTCTGGATTGGCTGGGCACGAAAGCCGAGTGAAGTTTGGTGGGTTGCGGCACTGCGATGGGATGGATGCATCGGGAGTGGAGGGGTGATCCCGAGGGGGATCTCGGTGGAGTGGCGGCGCAGAATAGGAAGGATGGGACATCTCCCTAGGATTTAGGGTTAGAGTAGACTGATTATATAGTGAGTGGGTAAGGTTAGGGGTTACCTCGTCCCTCCGATCGCAATCGGACGGTCGAGAAATAAATAGTTAGGAAGTCCAAATAGGAAAAAGTATATGTTTTATAGATGTTTGGGGATGATCCGGACCCATCGGTGACGACTGCTCGGGTCGGGTCCGGGACAGCTTTCGGACGAGCGCGCGAGGAGGGCCGCGGGCTGACGAGAGAGGTTAGATTGGGCCTGGCGGTAAGTAGTGGATTGTGTAGACGGTCTAGGGAGGAAAGAGAGGGAAAACCCGGCAACAATTTTCGGAGACCGAAAACGTCCGACGATTTGACCGACTATATTGTCGCTATAGTTATCCGTTGGGGCATCAAACGGACTCCGAATGCGATGAAACTTGGCAGGCGACCTACTAACTACATAACAACACCACACGCCAACTTTCATCCCATTCTGAGAAAATTTTCCGGCCACTTATAAAATAATATTTTGGACATGCCGCGGGTGCGTGTGAGTGTGGTTGGGCTCAAAATGGACAACGGAAGGAACGAGGGAACCCGGACGGATGCAAGTTTTGAAAACATGATGATGCAATGCACATGATGACATGGCAAGATGCAACACGCAAGCAGAATGACAAGGCAACAATAGCGAATAACTGAAAGACACCTGGCACAACGGTCTCGGGGCGTTACAACACTCCACCACTACAAGAGGATCTCGTCCCGAGATCTAGGATGGCACCGGAGGGAAAACGGAAGAGGAAGAGAAGAGGTAAAACTAAGTTGCTTCTTTGACAAACCAGTGAAACCATGAACCTTGAGAGGTTGAAAAAATTGAAAGAAAGAATACAACGAAGATGAACAAAGTTGAAAACACTTCGTTAGAAAAGAGGAACAAGGAACATTATGAGAACCTTGTAGGTTGAGAAAAAAGATTGCAATGGACAAAAAGTACATGCAAGCACTCCAGTTGAAACGAGATGTACTAGGAACGATAAGGATCAAATATGACAACACTCGGTTGGAAATGGAAGGCAATAATATGGACTTGGCAAAATGAAAGCACTTGGATGAGACTCCGGTTAGAAGAGGAATGATAGCCACAACACTCCGGTTAAAACAAGATAGAGAAGGAATAAGAATGATATAATGTGGGTAGCACTCCGACTATAAATGGAAGGAATTGAACATAAACTTTACCAGATGAGAGGATACTTGATGAAATCAACAACGCACTGCCTCCGGAACTACTGAAAGAATGGCACAAGGGGTAAGAAAGATTTCAGATAGCACTCCGGTTGAGAAGGGAGGCAAAACTTGATAAGATGAGAGAACTTGAATGAAGGACACGACACTCCGCTTGAAAATGGATAAGAACACGGTCCTCACAACCCGAGATGATGAGTGAAGATAGCAACATCACAATGCCCCCGGAACAAAAGAATAGAAACTAGATCATAGTAATAAAAGAATGGAGTTGAAAATGCCAACTTCTGCCACAAATGAGCTTGGAAGGCACCTGAGGGAGTCCTGGATTAGGGGGTATCCGGACAGCCGGATTATATCCTTTGGCCAGACTATTGGACTATGAAGATACAAGATTGAAGACTTCATCCCGTGTCCTGATGGGACTCTACTTGGCGTGGAAGGCAAGCTAGGCAATACGGATATGTATATCTCCTCTTTTGTAACCGACCTTGTGTAACCCTAGCCCCCTCCGGTGTCTATATAAACCGGAGGGTTTTAGTCCGTAGGACAACATACAATCATACCATAGGCTAGCTTCTAGGGTTTAGCCTCTCTGATCTCGTGGTAGATCAACTCTTGTACTACTCATATTATCAAGAATAATCAAGCAGGACGTAGGGTTTTACCTCCATCAAGAGGGCCCGAACCTGGGTAAAACATCGTGTCCCCTGCCTCCTGTTACCATCCGCCTTAGACGCACAGTTCGGGACCCCCTACCCGAGATCCGCCGGTTTTGACACCGACATTGGTGCTTTCATTGAGAGTTCCTCTGTGTCGTCACCGTTAGGCTTGATGGCTCCTTCGATCATCGATAGCGATGCGGTCCAGGGTGAGACTTTTCTCCCCGAACAGATCTTTGTATTCGGCGGCTTAGCACTGCGGGCCAATTCTCTTGGCCATCTGGAGCAGATCGAGAGTTACGCCCCTGGCCACCAGGTCAGGTTGGGAATCTTAAACTACATGGCCAACATCCGCGAAGACTTGATCTTCGACGGATTCGATCCCCAGCCGAGTGCGCCGCACAGTCACGATGAGCATGACTTAGCTCTACCATCGGACAGTGTTCAGGAGACCGCACCGGCGACCGCTCCGACCCTTAATTCGGAGCCAATTGCGCCATCCATGGATGGGTGGATAGACCCCCCATGGAGGCCGTATTCTCGGCGGCGATTGAGCCAAGTATCTACCTTACCCTTCACGGGAGCCGTGACGCCAAACTACCGGATTCCTCCCCGGCCACGGACTCCGAACCGCCTGCTCCTGTGCCTGTCGAATCCGACTGCGGGCCGACCATGGAGTTTACCTCCGCAGATATCTTTCAGCACTCGCCCTTCGGCGACATACTGAACTCGTTAAGGTCTCTCTCCTTGTCAGGAGAGTCCAGGCCGAACTATGTCCGGCAGGATTAGGATGCGGATGACGAAGAAATTCGCCGCCCACCCACCACCCACTTAGTAGCCACTGTCAACGATTTGACCGACATGCTTGACTTCGACTCCGAAGACATCGACGCCATGGACGACAATGCAGGAGGCGAACAAGAACCACTGCCATAGGGCACTGGACAGCCACCTCATCATATGACATATATATGGTGGACACACCCAAAGAAGGCAATGGCGACGGGACAGCGGAGGATGACCCCTCCAAGAAGCAACCCAAGCGCCGACATCAGCGGCGCCGCTCTAAGTCTCGCCAAAGCAAAAGCGGTGACACCGGCTCAGGAGATAATAGCACTCCGGACAGTGCCGAAGACGACAACAATGCCCTCCAGGAAGATTTAGGGCAGGAGGATGCAGAAGCCAGCCCACCCGAGAGAGCGACAGATGGAGAGGCGGAGGATGATAGTTACATGCCTCCCTCCGAAGACGAGGCAAGCCTCAACGATGACGAATTCATCGTGCCTGAGGATCCCGTCGAACAAGAGCGCTTCAAGCGCCTGCTTATAGCCACGGCAAATAGCCTTAAGAAAAAGCAACATCAGCTTCAAGCTGATCAGGATTTGCTAGCTGATAGATGGACTGAAGTCCTTGTGGCCGAGGAATATAAACTCGAACGTCCCTCCAAGAGTTACCCAAAGCGCAGGTTGCTACCCCAACTGGAGGAGGAAGCACCAAAACCTACATCTCCAGCGTATGACGCGGCTGACCGGCCACCTCGTGGCCGCGATAGAGAGGCATTTCAGCCAAAAGCTCAGCCCGCACCCCGACGTCACTCAAATAAAAATGTCAAGGCATGGGGAAATACGTCAGACCTGCGAGAAGTATTGGAGGACAAAGCAAAACACGCAAGATCGATCTACGGATCACGAGGGCGCGCCACTACGCGAGACAATAACCGTCACGCCGGATACAGTAAAAGTAAGTCCGGCCGGGCCGAACACAGCGGACAAGACTAATTTGAGCTGCGTCGCGATATAGCCCTGTAGAGAGGCGCTGCACACCCCTTATGCTTCACAGACGAAGTAATGGATCACCAAATCCCAGAGGGTTTCAAACTCGTAAATATCGAATCATACGACGGCACAACAGATCCCGTGGTATGGATCATGGACTTCCTCCTGCACATCCACATGGCCCGCGGTGACGATCTACACGCCATCAAATACCTCCCACTCAAACTCAAAGGACCAGCTCAACATTGGCTCAACAGCCTACCAGCAGAATCCATTGGCTGTTGGGAAGATCTGGAAGCGGTATTCCTTGACAACTTCAAGGGCACTTATGTGCGACCACCAGATGCCGATGACTTGAGCCACATAATTCAGCAGCCAGAGGAATTGGCCAGGCAATTCTGGACACGGTTCTTAACAAAGAAAAATCAAATCGCCGACTGTCCGGATGCAGATGCCCTAGCAGCTTTTAAGCATAACATCCGCGACGAGTGGCTCGCCCGGCACCTTGGCCAGGAAAAGCCGAAATCTATGGCAGCCCTCACGACACTCATGACCCACTTTTGCGCGGGAGAAGACAGCTGGCTGGCTCGCAGCAATAACATATCAAAGAACCATGGTACTTCGGATACCAAGGATGGCACTGGCAGGTCACGTCGCAACAAACACAAGCGCCGCATCAACAACGACAATACCGAGGATATGACAGTCAATGCCAGATTCAAAGGCTCTAAACCCGGTCAGCGGAAAAAGCCATTCAAAAGAAGCACTCCGGGCCCGTCTAGTTTGGACCGAATACTCGATCGCTCGTGCCAAATACATGGCACCCCCGATAAGCCAGCCAACCACACCAACAGGGATTGTTGGGTGTTCAAGCAAGCCGGCAAGTTAAATGCCAAAAACAAAGATAAGGGGTCACATAGCGATGACGAGGAGGAGCCCCGGCAGCCGAACACCGGAGGACAGAAGAGGTTCCCCCCACAAGTGCGGACGGTGAACATGATATACGCAACCCACATCCCCAAGAGGGAGCGGAAGCGTGCACTAAGGGACGTATATGCGTTGGAGCCAGTCACCCCAAAGTTCAACCCATGGTCCTCCTGTCCGATCACCTTCGATCGCAGGGACCACCCCACTAGTATCTATCACGGCGGATTCGCTGCACTGGTCCTAGACCCAATGATTGACGGATTTCACCTCACTCGAGTCCTTATGGATGGTGGCAGCAGCCTGAACCTGCTTTATCAAGACACAGTGCGCAAAATGGGTATAGACCCCTCAAGGATCAAACCCACAAAAACGACCTTCAAAGGCGTCATTCCAGGTGTAGAGGCCCATTGCACAGGCTCAGTCACACTGGAAGTGGTCTTCGGATCCCCGGATAACTTCCGAAGCGAGGAGTTAATCTTCGATATAGTCCCGTTCCGCAGTGGATATCATGCACTGCTCGGGCGAACCGCATTTGCGAGATTCAATGTGGTACCTCATTATGCATACCTCAAGCTCAAGATGCCAGGACCTCAGGGGGTCATCGCAGTTAATGGAAACATGGAGCGCTCTCTCCGCACGGAGGAGCACACTACGTCCCTCACAGCAAAAGCGCAAAGCAGCCTCTTAAGGCAATCCACCAGTTCGGCGATTAAGGACCCGGACACCTTCAAGCGCGCCCGGAGTAATCGGCAACAAGACCGCCTGGAATGTTCCGAGCTCGCATAGCAATGCGGCCCATGCCCCAGTCCCAGCCAAATGGCGAAATCCGTGCCACGCGTACACAATTACACATTGAAAATACCATGGGCACAGGTGGGGAGGGGGGCAGGACTACGGCACGCCCAAAACGCGGCTCAACCGCACTAGGGGCTTCCCGCTTTGTTATTTTTCTCTCTTTCAGGACTTTAATATCTGGAAACCTAGCTTGCCCTTGGAGGGGACATGTCAAATAGTCCTAATTTTTGCTTATCGCACTACTTGTATCATTCTGCTTTAACGCACCCTTTTGAATAAACAATGCATAGCACTAGACTATTATCGCATTCTCTATTCTTCTTTATATATATATATATGTTCATTCATGACATCCAGCACCCGTACACTCTGGTACGGCCAATACGCTAGGGCTTAAGCATACCCCATAATATGCCGTGGGAAGTCCGAACACTTTCGATAGTGCGGCACCCCGAACTTATAGCATTATATGCATCAGCTCCGAATCATGTCTTGGGACAATAGTTGGGTTTGCCCGGCTCCCATGTTTTGGTACCTTACGTTCCGCTATATCAGCTAAGGTAGCACTTGGAGAACAACTGCGATTGTGCCCCGGTTCAGCTGGGCTAAGCACCTCAGTAGAGAAAGCTAAAACTGACTGTCATGATATGGCGAGAGTTGGTCGCTGTTCGAGAGGTTTCGAGTCCCTAAAGACTTATGCCGCTTAGAGAGAGGAGTCGGCTTTGTCTGGCTTAAGGCGTGTATAGCGCCCCGAACTCGGCCTTCTGAGTACTAGGGGCTTTGCCAAAATTTAAAATTGTAGAATTCTATGGCTAAGTGAGAGTGATAAAGCATTATAGTACGATTGCCTTGTTCGTTGTGCTGAGCACCTCCCTCGAAGGACCCAAAAATGGGAAAAAGAGTGCTCAGGTTTATCCCGAACACCCCAGCACTCGTGGCATGGGGGCAGAAGCCGACGACTAGCTATCTCTCAGATTTGCTAAACAGCTGAACAGATGGTAATATTTTAAATTCAAACAAGTGTTGCATAGCGCATATGAACAAGTTTTCATAATACAGGATCACACGAGCAAGTTCATTCAAAAATTACATCCTTCGCACACTCGTCCGCCACAAGACGGGCACCCTTCAGGACACCCTCATAATACATTTCGGGGTGGCGATGCTCCTTGCCCTGCGGCGGCCCCTCCTTCACCAGCTTCTCAGCGTCCATCTTGTCCCAGTGCACCTTTGCACAGGCAAAAGCCCGGCGGGCACCTTCGATACAGACGGACCACTTGATGACTTCCAGCCGTGGGCAGGCATCCAAAAGCCGCCTCACCAGGCCGAAGTAGCTGTTGGGAAGGGAGTCGCCAGGCCACATCTGGACTATAAAGCCCTTCATGGCCTGTTCGACCGCCTTGTGCAGCTCGACCAGTTGCTTCAGCTGGTCGCTCATAGGCATCGGGTGTTCGGTCCCAGTATACTAAGACCAAAAAAACTTCTCCGTCGAGCTTCCCTCCTCGGCCTGGTAATATTTCGCGGCATCTGACACGCTGCGGGGCAAATCTGCGAATGCTCCTGGAGAGCTCCGGACTCAAGTAAGTAACAAGTAATTTACTTTCACATGCTTGCTTTGCATATTGAATGCCTTACCCACCGCTATCTTCCTCATCGCCTCAATCTCCTGGAGGGCCTTTTGGGCTTCAGCCTTGTCATTCTTTGTGCTCTAGAGGGCCACGGCAAGCTCGGACTCTCGCGTCTTTGAGTCAAGCTCCAAAGCCTCGTGCTTCTTCACGGGAGCCTGGAGCTCTTGCTGCACCTCGCCCACCCGTGCCTCTTGCTTTTCCCGCTCGGTGCGCTCCTTGGCCGCTTTGTTTTCGGCCTCGGACAGCGCTTGCTTCAGGGTCGCCACTTCGGTCGTGGCCCCTGACACATTCATGATGATCCTGTCATTTCGCAACCAAATTTTCTTTTATATATAGACAAGGTATTACTTACCTTTGTTCTCCTCGAGGTGCCTCTTGGCAAGGCTGAGCTCTTTCTCGGACCCGTCGAGGTCCTGCTTCAATGCGGCGACCTCCGCAGTCAGTGCGGTAGAGGTCAGCAGCGAAGCCTGCATACGCATACAGACATACTTATATTAGACTCCTCCAGATATTATTTGATCCTCTATTCGGCTTTTCTTTGTGAACACCAAACAGAGCATTAGGGGCTACTGTCTATGCGGTAATATTTTACCTATATTTTAAATACTTACCTGAAAGCCTGTTAGAAG
Source organism: Triticum dicoccoides (assembly GCF_002162155.2). Lineage (NCBI taxonomy): Eukaryota > Viridiplantae > Streptophyta > Magnoliopsida > Poales > Poaceae > Triticum > Triticum dicoccoides. The sequence goes on from NC_041382.1 coordinate 332,607,223, forward strand.
GCTGGCACAGGCTTCAGTCAGTCCACTCTTGGCGGACTAAACCTTCTTGATCACCGCACTCATAATAGTGCGGTGCTGTTCGTCGATGGAAGTGTCGCGAAGCACTCCCAGCAGGCTGTCCGGTGCCTCTGGATGGACAGAGGTCACCGTCACGGGCGGCTTGCCCCTTTTGGAAGGGGCCGCCTGCCCGAGTCCCGAACCACTGGAGGTTCGGGCACAGTGTTCGGCTGAGAGCCGGACTTGGAGCCCCCGGGAGCCTTGCTCCCTTTGCTCCTGGAGTCCGGAAGGTCGCCTTGAGGCTCCTCCGGGACTGTCTCCCCCGGCTCGGTGCCCCTTGAGACAATACCTCGGCATTGTCCGTAGGGCAAGGGGAGGAGGCGGTCAGAAGTGTATCACTATTCATGTCCGACGAGTCCAAGGAACCGTCCCATGATGATACATCGATACGGGCTTGGGGCGGACTACATAATCAAATTCGACGTTAGGAGAACCAGTGCGACAAAGGTATGCTATGAGTTACTCTGGTATCCGAATACTTATGACTTTGCTAGGGGCTTGTCCCTGAGCAGCCACTCGTCTTCGCCGTCGGCAGCGGTGGTGGAGCAGTCCGGAAGGCGAGTCCTTCCCTTCTTGGACCCTTCGGCCTCCCCGGTTGGGGCGGCCTTCCTTTTCTTGTCTCCCCCGGCTGGAGGGGGAGAATCTTCATCATCCTTCTCCTCATTTTCACGGGAGGAGTGCGTCTTGGTGTTATCGGACGATGAGTCCGATGCCACCTGGCGCCGGGAACTCTTTCGGGTTCCCTTGGCCTTCTTCTTGGTCTTATCCGGCACCTCATAAGGAGCCGGAGTTCGCATCTCCATCAGGAGAGCGTCCGCAGGGTCTTCGGGTAGAGGGGTCGGACAGTTAATCTGCTCCAGTGTCTCCACCCAGTCTTGTCAAAGGCATGGGAGCTCAGACCCCGCACATGGTTAAGCTATGGGAAATAAACACCCTACCAGATGTACAGAACTTGTCGGATTCGCAGGGCGCTTCGCGCTTAGCCTGCGGTCCTCGATAAGAGAAGGAGGGACCACGGCGCCCTTGAACAACACCCTTCAGACGTCCTTATGCATCGTGTCGAAGAGCTCGTTTAGAGTCTGGTGCTGGGCCGGGTCGAACTCCCATAAGTTGAAATCCCGTTTGTTGACACGGGAGGATCCGGTGGAAGAGCATGACCTGGACTATGTTGACAAGCTTAAGTTTCTTGCTTATCATGTTCCGGATACATTTCTAGAGTCCGTCCAGCTCCACCGATGAACCCCCGGACAGGCCCTTCTCCTTCCAGGAAGTGAGCCGCGTGGGGATTCCGGATCGAAACTCGGGGGCCGCCACCCAGTTGGTGTCGCGCGGCTCGGTGATGTAGAACCACCCCGATTGCCACCCCTTTATGGTCTCCACGAAGGATCCCTCGAGCCATATAATGTTGGGCATTTTGCCCACCATGGCTCCGCCGCATTCCGCTTGTTGGCTGCCTACTACCTTCGGCTTGATATTGAAGGTCTTCAGCCATAGGCCGAAGTGGGGCTGAATGTAGAGGAAAGCCTCGCACACGACGATGAACGCCGAGATGTTGAGGATGAAATTCGGGGCCAGATCATAAAAGTCCAGCCCGTAATAGAACATGAGGCTGCGGACGAATGGATGGAGGGGAAACCCCAATCCGCAGACGAAATGGGGGAGAAAACCACCCTTTCGTGAGGTTCCGGGGTAGGGACGATCTGCCCCACGGCTGGCAGCCGGTGCGCGATATCCGCGGCTAAGTATCCGGCTCCGCGTAGCTTTTTGATGTGTCCCTCCGTGACGGAGGAGGCCATCCACTTGCCTCCCGCTCCGGACATGTTTGGAGAGAGTCGAGGAGGAGGATGCGGACTTGGGCGCTGGAGCTCGAGTGCGCGAGAATGGATGAGCAAGGAGGAAGAAGGCGTGGGTAGAAAAAGGTGAGACCTTATCCCTTTATAAGGGCGGACGAAACTATGCGCCCCCACTAGCCTGGTAAAACTCGCTTATCCCCCAAGCGCCGTAATTGGTGGCGCGGTTGGGTTACACACGCCCGTATTGATGAGAATCCCGTAATAAGGGGAACATGATCTCTGCTTTGACGAGACGTGTCAAGAAACCGCTTCGCGTTATGTGCGGGGCTGGTTAAAGAAAAACGGTTCGAATAATTACCAGGCCATGGCGTGGTGTCATGCTGCCAAAACGTGTCATGAGATTAGATTTGTGGAAATATTATTCTCTCTACGATGGTATGTGGAACTTATTTTGTAGGGTCGAACACTATCCTTGTATTCAAACTCTTTCATGGCGTATTTGGAGGAGGAACCCGCCTTGCAATGCCGAAGACAACATTGCGCGCCAGACTCATCGTCATTGAAGCCTAGTTCAGGGGCTACTGAGGGAGTCCTGGATTAGGGGGTATCCGGACAACCGGATTATATCCTTTGGCCGGACTATTGGACTATGAAGATACAAGATTGAAGACTTCGTCCCATGTCCGGATGGGACTCTACTTGGCGTGGAAGGCAAGCTAGGCAATACGGATATGTATATCTCCTCTTTTGTAACCGACCTTGTGTAACCCTAGCCCCCTCCGGTGTCTAATAAACCAAAGGGTTTTAGTTCATAGGACAACATACAATCATACCATAGGCTAGCTTCTAGGGTTTAGCCTCTCCGATCTCGTGGTAGATCAACTCTTGTACTACTCATATTATCAAGCAGGACGTGGGGTTTTACCTCCATCAAGAGGGCCCGAACCTGGGTAAAACATCATGTTCCCTGCCTCCTGTTACCATCTGCCTTAGACGCACAGTTCGGGACCCCCTACCCGAGATCCGCCGGTTTTGACACCGACAGCACCCTTACAACAAGTTTACAACGGAGTTGTTGGAAAACCAACGACAAAAAAGTAAGCTTGTTGTGGGCTTATGGAAAACATCTCAAAATCTTGAGGTGAAAATACTACCACTAATGAAAAACAATAGATTGGATTGATATGAGCAAGGAGACAAGAAACTTAGAAACTTATTTCAGCGGAAGAATAAATGAAGAACTTGGGTCATTTGTGAGCACCATAAATAGCAACAATCCTTAGGGAAAGCTTTAGGTGAAATATAAACCAAGATAACTCCAATGAAACGATTGATGGGTTGCACGGGATCTCATGAACAAATTGAAAATGATAGGTTTAAAATATGTCATTCCGGACAACTTGTGAATCATGGAACACGAAGGGAAATTATCAACAATGAAATAACACCACCTCAAAAGATGAGATATGAAAGAATTGCACTTCGAAATGCAAGATGAAGAATACTTGAAGTATAGCTTGGTGGATCATAGCTTCGAGATAAATCTTGACGAACAATTGAAGAATGAAAGGAATCCTTGATGAACCACCATGTAGAGCCTCCATGAAGAACTCCGGTAACAATATGATGATAAAAAACAAAGGAAAGTTGAAAGCACAAGGTGAAGCCTTGTAATGATTTAGATGGAGCTTCGCGACAAGATAATGCGGAAAAAACTTGGAACTCCGTAAAAGAAAGATGAACAAATGAAATCAAGAATTTTGATGAACCTCCAGAATAAGGAATTGAATTTACTCGATTTAACAAGAATAAGAATTACATTATGCTCATCCTTCACCAATTAAATTGATGACAAACAATGGATTTGGCATACTACTTATTCTCGTAGAAAGGATTAAGATAGATATGGCGCAAACTTGAGAAGGTCTTCGACGAACCACCGGTAGGATTTGGAAAGAACGTATGAATTGATATGATAACGAAGGAAGATAAATCTTGAATGAACCACCGTCAGAATTTAAAACGAAAGAATAAAAGATAGCAAAACACCGGGAAGAATTAGGAAATGAACGAAGATGCAAGAGAGAATTTTATACAAGAGAAGGAATAGATCATGAGCTGATTAGAGAATATTTGAATGATGCACCGGTAAGATTTGGAGAACGAGAGCTGAAACCTGAGAATGAATAAATCTTCTGAAATGATGGCCTTTGGATGATCAAGAAAAACGAAAACAACTTCTGAAATGCTCCGGATGGGTGAAAAGAATTCTCACAATCGAAAACAATCATCAGAGGATGGTAACAAGATAGAATCATGAATCTTTGAGAGAACGATAAGATCTGGAGGAAAACTCTTCTCCGGTCTTAAAATCTGAGAATGATGACAAGAAACACCACCATGCATTTGTTGAGACACTCTGGAATGAAAATTAGAAAGGTTGAACCAATGATGAAAAGAATTTGAAGATCTTGGAGAAAGACATTTGACTGATCATAACTCATTCTTACATCAAACTGGGAAAAGAATTTGAGAGTAACCCCGGGAAAATTAGAAGAGTCAGGTAAGATCCTGGGAAAAGACCTGTGGGTTAGGGCCCACTCAAAAGATACATCGTTGAACGATTGCTTGAAAAGAGAGATTGCACTGGTTGAATTAAATGGCTTGAATGAGATAACAACCTCGAAATAGGTTGAACGGATCTTGAATGAAAAGACGAGCCTTCCTAGATATCTTTAGCACTCCAAAACAAATGAATAGCGAGAAGTGAAAGATGAAGAGGTGCACCGGCATGAGAAAGCATTTGAAACAAGGGAAAGATATGATCGACAAAGCTTGAATTGAATCCACCGGAGAAGAAATAGAACGAAGAATAATAAACTCGAAGTTTCATTAGTATCTTCTTGAGAATCACCGGATAAGAACATTGACGGAACTGAATGGAGAGACTTCCCATCAATAAAAGGATAGTTGATTAAGAAATCTGAATCTTTGCAGAAAAGGGTGGGAGTGCGGGAAAAACAAAGGTAGCTTGGGACGGATGAAATGAACACCGTTGAGAAGAACTGATAATTGATCTTGTGGACGTTGAAATGATCGGATCCACTTGAAGAGAAGCAAACCGGTTGAAAATGATTGACATGACAATCTCGATTATCATGAAGGATTGGTATGTATGGAACCAACACTTGACATTGAAGCAACTCGAATACCACAAGTCAAAACAAAACAAAGGATTTGGCTTGTAGAATAAGCCGGAAACAAACATATGATAGACCCCATATCGTATCATGTGTCTGTTGGAAAGATATTCTAGGAGCTACTAGAATTCCCACTTATAAACTCCTGAAACTTTCTAGTTATGCAATCAGGTGTTGGGGATACAGGGGAAGCATAATATCTCGCCCAAAACTAGCAAATCCTACATCCAGCTGTATCCATCCTTCAACACATAACCAAGAAACCTTCGGAAATCATCTACCTCAACCTTCGAAAAGCATCCGTTATACGAGTTATAGCAATACTCCCGAACTCCCGCCCCAGTACTAGGTGGCGTCGAGGTTATCTCACCAACAACTACATAAAAGAGATTTTCGATGTCGGCGAAACTCAGGGATTCCAGAACTGCAACGATAAAATTATGACGACAACACCTCGGAGCTCAACTCCCCGGGACACTGCCACAACCCCTAAATATCAGGAGGCACCAAGAACAATGTTCTCGTCACAAGACTATCGGAACGATTCCAAGATACCCGCGTGATCCTAATTTTTTTTCGTGAAATTTGAGAAGAGAAGAGTTAAAACTTCTATGTAAGGAGGCCTCACCAGAGCGACGAAGGGACTGAGGAGTAAAAAGAATCCTACTCACCGATATATATAATCCTAAGACTCAAAAGATTTTGTTCTAGACTCAACAACGTCAGCGATTCGATCAAGCAGGGGGCTCCTAAGTCGGGGATGGCTCTGATTACCAACTTGTAACACCCAGAATGCGGCTATATCTCCCACGTGTCAGGGCACGACTTAGAGGCATAGCCGCATGGTAGGTTTGTCGCAAGAGGGGTAATCTTCACACAATCCCATGTACTGAATAGAAAGGGATAAAGAGTTGGCTTATAATCGCCACTTCAAACAAATACAAGTTAAACATACATCATCCAGAATACAATCAAGGTCCGACTACGGAACCAAAATAAAAGGAAGACAACCCCAAATGCTAGATCCCCGATCGTCCCAACTAGGCTCCACTACTGATCAACAGGAAACGAAACAACACAACGAACAAGATCTTCTTCGAGCTCCCACTTGTGCTCGGTTGCGTCACCTACATTGGTATCATCGGCACCTGCAACTGTTTGGAAGTATCTGTGAGCCACGAGGACTTAGCAATCTCACACCTGCGAGATCTAGACTATTTAAGCTTATGGGTAGGAGAAGGTAGTGAGGTGGAGCTGCAGCAAGCACTAAGCATATATGGTGGCTAAAATACGCAAATAAGAGCGAGAAGAGAAGCAACGCAATGGTCGTGAACTAGAAGTGATCAAGAAGTGATCCTGAAACTACTTACGCACAAACATAACACAAGAACCGTGTTCACTTCCCGGACTCCGCCGAAAAGAGACCATCACGGCTACACACGTAGTTGATTCATTTTAATTAAGTTAAGTGTCAAGTTCTCTACAACCGGGCATTGACAACTTCCCATCTTCCCATAACCGCGGGCACGGCTTTCGAAAGTTCAAACCCTGCAGGGGTGTCCCAACTTAGCCCATCACAAGCTCTCACGGTCAACGAAGGATATTCCTTCTCCCGGAAGACCCGAACAGTCTCGGAATCCCTGTTACAAGACATTTCGACAATGGTAAAACAAGACCAGCAAAGCCACCCGATGTGCCGACAATCCCGATAGGAGTCGCACGTATCTCGTTCTCAGGGCAACACCGGATGAGACTAGCTACGAGTAAAACCAAACCTCAAGTTTCCCCGAGGTGGCCCCACAGGCAGCTCGGTTCAGACCAACACTTAGAGAAGCACTGGCCCGAGGGGGAGGGGTAAAATAAAGATGACCCTTGGGTTGGCCGACCCAAGGGAAGGGTAAAGGTTGTTAGGGGAATGTAAAACCTAGGTTGGGCCTTGCTGGAAGAGTTTCATTCAAAGCGAACTGTCAAGGGGTCCGCATAACACCCAACCGCGTAAGGAACGCAAAATCAAGGAACATAACACCGGTATGACGGAAACTAGGGCGGCAAGAGTGGAAGAAAACACCAGGCATAAGGCCGAGCCTTCCACCCTTTACCAAGTATATAGATGCATTAAAGTAAATAAGATATAATAATGATATCCCAACAATTTCCATGTTCCAAACATGGAACAAACTCCATCTTCACCTGCAACTAGCAACGCTATAAGAGGGGTTGAGGAAATCGATAACATAGCCAAACAACGGTTTTCTAGGCAAGGTGGGTTAGAGGCTTGACATGGCAATATGGGAGGCATGATATAGCAAGTGGTAGGCAACGCGACATAGAAAAAAGAGCGAGCAACTAGCAAGCAAAGATAGAAGTGATTTTGAGGGTATGGTCATCTTGCCTAAGATCCCGCAAGGAAGAAGAACGAGTCCATGAAGAAGACAAATGGACGTAGTCGAACGAATCCTCACAACCCCGGAACAGAACTGAAGCTAACGAGAGAAGCAACCCGGAAAGAAACTAGCAACATAGTAAACAACCATCACATAAACATGGCATGATGCACAACCAAGTATGATGCATGTCCGGTTTAATGAGGCATGGCATGGCAAAGTGCACAAACAATACTACAAATTAAGTGGAGCTCAATATGCAACTCCATTGCATATTGACGAAACACCACATTCAAGTTATTTAGTTCTATCTCGTTTATGTACCCAACAATATTAAATGTTTATTAACATGGCAAGAGGTGAAGCACAACAAAACTACCCCTCTAGGCAAGTTTAAATGAGGCCGGAAACAACGAACAACAATTCCGGTAAATCCCCATATGCATATTTTAGATTTGGTGCTGTTCTACCCTAAACCATATTTTAGAGTTGTTAAACATGCAAAGTAAAGCCACCATGTTAAACTAGGCATTTTTCTACCCCATTTACATATAAAGTTTATTAAATTCTGAGCTACGGTTAATTAGTTATGAGTTAAAGCATTTTAACAAGTTATTTAAGCAAATTTAAACAAACAACATTTTAAACATAGATGAAAGTGGCATATAATGAAACTAGATGAAATTCTAAGCATATTTCATATATAATGTTTTTACATATGATGCACGGTTGTTGAGTTTTAATATGCATGGAATTTAGGGACTTTTCTGCAAAACGGTAAACCTCTGGATAAATAGATAAATTGCAGGACTGGCAAAAACATTATGCGGGCCGCAACTGGCTATGGGCCAAAACAGTGGCAGGCGCTGGGGGGGAAGCTCACCATGGGCCATGGCCCAGGTTCGAAAAGCAGAGGCAGGCCGGCAGATCTGGGCCGGCTCACTAGAGCGGTGCAAGAGGGAACTAGTGGGCTTCCTCACCAGAGGCCCATGCAGCTGAGATGTTGGCGAACGAGGCCTTGGCGAGGGGAGAGGTCAACGCGAGCGCGCGTCTCCCTCTCCTTGTTCGATGCAGGGTGAAGCAAAGGACTTGGCGAGGCTTGAG
>NC_041382.1:332616115-332626688 GCF_002162155.2 Triticum dicoccoides
AGGCCGCAGTGGAGGGACTTGACGCGGAGGAACGAGGTCCACGGGAGCGCACACGAACGCGAGGGAGGCAGGGCAACTGGCGGGAGGGCTTGATCCACAGGGGATCCGGTCGAAGACGTTGGGTTCGAGGAGGAGGTCGCTGGAGTCCAGCGGGAGGATGGCGGGGATGACGCAGGGCGGCAGCGAACCCAGCTGAGATGGAAAAGGGGCGCCTGGTGCAGGGCGACGACGTGGGGGCTCTGGGTCAACGCAACCGCGGGCTTGGAGATCCATGGTGGGGCTCGACTGCTTGCGCGAGCTCAGGGCGACGAGGATCCATTCTAGGATGAAGCAGCGTCGGGCATCCATGGTGACGGAGTACCTGGGAGGGAGAGGGATTAGAGAGAGGGAAAACGAAGAAGAGGACGGGAGGAGGAGGCAGGAGGGGCAAGCCGCGGAGGCCTCGGGTGGCTGCAGAGGCTCGGGCTCCTCGATCCAGATCGAGGCAGGGAGGAGCTATGCTCTGGATTGGCTGGGCACGAAAGCCGAGTGAAGTTTGGTGGGGTTGTGGCACTGCGATGGTATGGATGCATCGGGAGTGGAGGGGTGATCCCGAGGGGGATCTCGGTGGAGTGGCGGCGCGGAATAGGAAGGATGGGACATCTCCCTAGGATTTAGGGTTAGAGTAGACTGATTATATAGTGAGTGGGTAAGGTTAGGGGCTACCTCGTCCCTCCGATCGCAATCGGACGGTCGAGAAATAAATAGTTAGGAAGTTCAAATAGGAAAAAGGAGATGTTTTATAGATGTTTGGGGATGATCCGGACCCACCGGTGACGACTGCTCGAGTCAGGTCCGGGACAGCTTTCAGACACGCGCACGAGGAGGGTCGCGGGCTGACGAGAGAGGTTAGATTGGGCCTGGCGGTAAGTAATGGATTGTGTAGACGGTCTAGGGAGGAAAGAGAGGGAAAGCCCGGCAACATTTTTCAGAGACCGAAAACGTCCGACGATTTGACCGACTATATTGTCGCTATAGTTATCCGTTGGGGCGTCAAACGGACTTTGAATGCGATGAAACTTGGCAGGCGACCTACTAACAACATAACAACACTGCACGCCAACTTACATCCTATTCCGAGGACATTTTCCGGCCACTTCTAAAATAATATTTTGGACATGCCGCGGGCGCGTGCGAGTGTGGCTGGCCTCAGAACGGACAACGGAAGGAACGGGGGAACCCGGACGGATGCAAGTTTTGAAAACATGATGATGCAATGCACATGATGACATGGCAAGATGAAACACGTAAGCAGAATGACAAGGCAACAATAGCAAATAACTGAAAGGCACCTGGCGCAACGGTCTCGAGGCGTTACAAAACTCCACCAGTACAAGAGGATCTCGTCCCGAGATGTAGGATGGAAGCGGAGGGAAAACAGAAGAGGAAGAGAAGAGGTAAAACTAAGTTGCTTCTTTGACAAACGAGTGAAACCATGAACCTTGAGAGGTTGAACAAATTGAAAGAAAGAACACAACAAATATGAACAAAGTTGAAAACACTCCGTTAGAAAAGAGGAACAAGGAACATTACAAGAACCTTGTAGGTTGAAAGACATAAGAAAAAAGATTGCAATGGACAAAAAGTACATGCAAGCACTCCAGTTGAAACGATATGTACAAGGAACGATAAGGATCAAATATGACAACACTTCGGTTGGAAATGGAAGGCAATAATATGGACTTGGCAAAATGAAAGCACTTGGATGAGACTCCGGTTAGAAGAGGAATGATAGCCACTACACTCTGGTTAAAACAAGATAGAGAAGGAATAAGCATGATATAATTTGGGTAGCACTCCGACTGTAAATGGAAGGAATTGAACATAAACTTTACCATATGAGAGGATACTTGATGAAATCAACAACACACCACCTCCGGAACTACTGAAAGAATGGCACAAGGGGTAAGAAAGATTTCAGACAACACTCCGGTTGAGAAGGGAGGCAAAACTTGATAAGATGAGAGAACTTGAATGAAGGACATGACTCTCCGGTTGAAAATGGATAAGAACACGGTCCTCACAACCCAAGATGATGAGTGAAGATAGCAACATCACAATTCCTCCAGAACAAAAGAATAGAAACTAGATCATGGTAATAAAAGAATGGAGTTGAAAATGCCTACTTCTGCCACAAATGAGCTTGGTAGGCACCCTTACAAGAAGGTTACAACGGAGTTGTTGGAAAACCAACAACGAAAAGAGTAAGCTTGTTGTGGGCATGTGGAAAACATCTCGAAATCTTGAGGTGAAAATTCTACCACTAACAAAAAACAATAGATTGGATTGATATGAACAAGGAGACGAGAAACTTATTTCACCGGAAGAATAAATGAAGAACTTGGGTCATTTATGAGCACCATAAATAGCAACAATCTTTAGGGAAAGCTTTAGATGAAATATTAACCCAAGATAACTACAATGAAACGATTGATGGGTTGCACAGGATCTCACGAACGAATTGAAAATGATGGGTTTAAAATATGTCATTCCAGACAACTTATGAATCATGGAACACGAAGGGAAATTATCAACAATGACATAACACCACCTCAAAAGATGAGATATGAAAGAATTGCACTTCAAAATGCAAGATGAAGAATACTTGAAGTATAGCTTGGTGGATCATAGCTTCGAGAGAAATCTTGACGAACAATTGAAGAATGAAAGGAATCCTTGATGAACCACCATGTAGAGCCTCCATGAAGAACTCCGGTAACAAAATGATGATAAAAAGAAAGGAAAGTAGAAAGCACGAGGTGAAGCCTTGTAATGATTTAGATGGAGATTTGCGACAAGATAATGCGGAAAAAACTTGGAACTCCGGAAAAGAAAGATGAACAAATGAAATCAAGAATTTTGATGAAACTCCGGAATAAGGAATTGAATTTACTCGATGAAACAAGAATAAGAATTACATTATGCTCATCCTTCATCAATTAAATTGATGACAAACAATGGATTTGGCATACTACTTATTCTCGTAGAAAGGATTAAGATAGATATGGCGCAAACTTGAGAAGGTCTTCGACGAACCACCGGTAGGATTTGGAAAGAACGTATGAATTGATATGATAACGAAGGAAGATAAATCTTGAACGAACCATCGTAAGAATATAAAATGAATGAAGAAAAGATAGCGAAACACCGGGAAGAATTAGGAAATGAATGAAGATACAAGAGAGAATTTTATACAAGAGAACAAATAGATCACGAGCTGATTAGAGAATATTTGAATGATGCACCGGTAAGATTTGGAGAACGAGAGCTGAAAGCTGAGAATGAATAAATCTTCTGAAATGATGGCCTTTGGATGATCAAGAAAAACGAAAACAACTCCTGAAATGCTCCGGATGGGTGAAAAGAATTCTCACAATCAAAAACAATCATCAGAGGATGGCAACAAGCTAGAATCACGAATCTTTGAGAGAACGGATAAGATTTGGAGGAAAACTCTTCTTCGGTCCTCAAATCTGAGAATGAAGACGAGAAACACCAGCATGCATTTGTTGAGACACTCCGGAATGAAAATTAGAAAGGTTGAACCAATGATGAAAAGAATTTGAAGATCTTGGAGAAAGACATTTGACTGATGATAACTCATTCTTACGTCAAACTTGGAAAAGAATTTGAGAGTAACTCCGGGAAAATTAGAAGAGTCGGGTAAGTATAACACCCACAATGCGGCTATATCTCCCACATGTCGGGGCACGACTTAGAGGCATAGCCGCATGGTAGGTTTGTCGCAAGAGGGGTAATCTTCGCACAATCCCGTGTACCGAATAAGAAAAAGGATAAAGAGTTGGCTTACAATCGCCACTTCACACAAATAGAAGTTAAACATACATCATCCAGAATACAATCATGGTCCGGCTATGGAACCAAAATAAAAGAAGAAAACCCCAAATGCTAGATCCCCGATCAACCCAACTGGGCTCCACTACTGATCAAATGGAAACGAAACAACACAACGAACAAGATCTTCTTCGAGCTCCCACTTGAGCTGGGTTGCGCCACCTGCACTGGTATCATCGGCACCTGCAACTGTTTGGAAGTATCTGTGAGTCGCGAGGACTCAACAATCTCACACCCGCGAGATCAAGACTATTTAAGCTTATGGGTAGGAAAGGGTAGTGTGGTGCAGCTGCAGCAAGCACTAAGCATATATGGTGGCTAACTTACGCAAATAAGAGCGAGAAGAGAAGCAACACAACGGTCGAGAAGCTAGAAGTGATCAAGAAGTGATCCTGAAACTACTTACATTCAAGCATAACACAAGACCGTGTTCACTTCCCAGACGCCACCGAAAAGAGACCATCACGGCTACACACGCGGTTGATGCACTTTAATTAACTTAAGTGTCAAGTTCTCTACAACCGGACATTAACAAATTCCCATCTGCCCATAACCACGGGCACGGCTTTCGGAAGCTCAAAACCCTGCAGGGGTGTCCCAACTTAGCCCATCACAAGCTCTCACGGTCAACGAAGGATATTCCTTCTCCCGGGAAGACCCGATCAGTCTCGGAATCCCGGTTACAAGACATTTCGACAATGGTAAAACAAGACCAGCAAAGCCGCCCGATGTGCAAACAATCCCGATAGGAGCTACAAATATCTCGTTCTCAGGGCAACACCGGATGAGACTAGCTACGAGTAAAACCAAACCTCAAGTTTCCCCAAGGTGGCCCAGCAGGCAGCTCGGTTCGGACCAACACTTAGACAAGCACTGGCCCGGGGGGGTTAAAATAAAGATGACCCTTGGGTTGGCCGACCCAAGGCAAGGGTAATAGGTTGTTAGGCAAATGTAAAACCAAGGTTGGGCCTTGCTGGAGTAGTTTTATTCAAAGCAAACTGTCAAGGGGTCCCCATAACACCCAACCTTGTAAGGAACGCAAAATCAAGGAACATAACACCGGTATGACGGAAACTAGGGCGGCAAGAGTGGAAGAAAACACCAGGCATAAGGCCGAGCCTTCCACCCTTTACCAAGTATATAGATGCATTAATTAACATAATAGATATTGTGATATCCCAAACATAACCATGTTCCAACATGGAACAAACTTTAGCTCCACCCGCAACCAGCAATGCTATAAGAGGGGCTGAGCAAAGCGGTAACATAGCCAAACAACGGTTTGCTAGGAAAAAGGTGGGTTAGAGGCTTGACATGGCAATATGGGAGGCATGACATAGCAAGCGGTAGGTGTCGCGGCATAGCAATAGAGTGAACAACTAGCAAGCAAAGATAGAAGTGATTTCGAGGGTATGGTCATCTTGCCTAAGATCCCGCAAGGAAGAAGAACGAGTCCATGAAGAAGACAATCAGACGTAGTCGAACGAATCCTCACAACTCCGGAACGAAACCGAAGCTAACGCGAGAAGTAACCCGGAAAGAAGCAAACAACATAGTAAACAACCACCACATAAATATGGCAGGATGCACGACCAAGTATGATGAATGACCGGTTTAATGAGGCATGGCATGGCAAAGTGCATAAACAATACTACAAATTAAGTGGAGCTCAATATGCAACTCCATTGCATATTGACGAAACACCACATTCAAGTTATTTAGTTCAACCTCGTTTATGTACCCAACAATATTAAATGTTGATTAACATGGCAAGAGGTGAAGCATAATAAAACTACCTCTCTAGGCAAGTTTAAATGAGGCCGGAACAACAAGCAAACAAGTCCGGAAAATCCCCATGTGCATATTTTAGGTTTGGTACTAATCTGCCCTATACACAATTTTAGAGTTGTTAAACATTCTAGATGAGTGCACCATGTTAAACTAGGCATTTTTCTACCCCATTTACATATCAAGTTTGTTCAGTTTGGAGCTACGGTTACTTAGTTATGAAATAAACCATTTAAACATGGCATTTATGCAAAAAGAACAAACAACAACTTTAAACATTTCAAACATGCATGAAAGTTGGATATTGTGAAACTAGATGAAATTCTAGTCACATTTCATATATAAATCATTTTAAACTGATGCACCATTTGTGAGTTATTAAATGCATGATCTAGAGGGACTTTACTGTAAAACTACACTCTCTGGAAAATTAGCTAAAACGTCCAGAAAAAAACATGCGTTGGGTCGAATCTTGCTGGCCCAGCAGGAACATGCGCTGGGGCTGCTCACCCAGCGGGCTTGGCCCAGATCTGTGGAGCGGGAGAGGCCGGCAGGGGCGCGCTGGGCCGGCCTGCTTGGTTCGATCGGGGAAAGGTCAACGCGGTCGCACGAACGACTCGAGGCAGAGGCGTCGTCCTCCTCTTCTCGACGGGAAGAAGAGCGGCGTCGATGTGGGACTTGGCAGCCGGGTCGATGAAGCAAGCAGCAGGCACGGCGGCGCTGAGGACTCCGGTGAGCGAAGCAGAGGGTCGAGGCTCGGTCAACGCGAGCGGGACGAGGCGGCTCTGCTCTCGTCTCTGAAGAACAGACACTGCAGCGGGGCACGAGGTTCAGAACTGCAGCGGCGGCAGAGATGAGCTGGTCCAGGTGCGGGGCGTCGCTGGCGGGAACCGGCCGGGAACAGGCCAGGGCGGCGGAGGAAGGCGACGGCAGGGTCAGGGCGTGTCTCGTTCTCCTGCTGGAAGCAGAGGGTTGCAGTGGTTCGGCGCGGCAGGACATGGCAGCAGGGCGACGACGGGTCTTGGGAGCGACGTGAGGCGAAGCGAACAAGGAGGCAGGGCTTGCCGGCTAGAAGGTGCGGGTGCAGGAGGAAGGTGGAGGAGGTCAGCGAGGAGGCATGGATGCAGATCAGCAGCGGCTGGTCTCGAAGAAACGGGGCGACGACCATGGTGGATGGATCGGGAGGAGTGGATCTCGCGCACTGGAACAAGGTGGTTCGATAGAGGCAAGGGTCCTGCTGCGATTGAGCTCCTTCTTGAGGAGCTCCTACTCGGGCACGAGCGTGGAAACGCGGGGCTGCGACCAAAGGAGGTTGGTCGGGCATGGAAAAATGGAGGCGGTGGTGGGATTGGGTGGAGGCGGATCCCGAGGTAGGAGATGCTGGCGGCGGCGGGATGGGACAAACTGCTTAGAAATTAGGGTTTGGTCTAGAAATGGACTAGGGGAGCTGCTATATATAGCAGGTGGGTATTGGGTAGGTGCTATTAGCCCCTCCGATCATAATCAGACGGACGAAAAGAAATAGGCCAGGGAGTTCAATGAACAAAACGAAGATGTTTTAGGGACGTTTGGGGATGATCCGGAACCAACGGTGACGACTGCCCCGGTCGGATTCGGGACAGCTTTCGGACACGCACGCGAGGAGGGCCGCGGGCTGATGGGAGAGATTAGGTTGGGCCTGGCGGTAGGTAGTGGACTGTGTAGAGGGGCTTGAGCTGAGAGGAAAGGAAAGAAGGCAGCCCGGCAATGGTTTCCGGAGACCGAAAACGTTCGACGATAGACCCGCTATACTGCCGCTATAGTTATCCATTGGGGCGTCAAACGGACTCCGAATGCGATGAAACTTGGCAGGCGGCCTACCTACACTATAACAATGCCACATGCCAACTTTCAACCCATTTCAAGAACATTCCGGCCACTTAAAAAAATACTATTTCGGACATGCCGCGGGCTCATGCAAGTGTGTCTGGGCTCAGAACGGGCAATGGAAAGAACTGGGAAACCCGGACAAATGCAAGTTTGAAAAACATGATGATGCAATACACATGATGACAAGGCAAGATGCAACACACAAGAAAATGACATGGCAACGACGGCGAATAACTGGAAGACACCTGGCGCGTCGGTCTCGGGGCGTTACAACACTCCACCACTACGAGAGGATCTCGTCCCGAGATCTAGGATGGTACCGGAGAGAAACGAAAGAGGAAGAGAAGAGGTAAAACTAAGTTGCTTCATTGACAAACGAGTGAAACCCAAAAAAACCTTGCGAGGTTGAACAAATTGAAAGAAATAATACAACGAAGATGAACAAAGTCGAAAACACTCCGTTAGAAAAGAGGAACAAAGAACATTGCGAAAAACCTTGAGGTTAAGTGCCAAGATAGATATTGAAACCACTCCGGTTAAAACAAGATAGAGAAGGAATAAGAATGATATAATTTGGATAGCACTCCGACTGTAAATGGAAGGAACTGAACATAAACTTTACCAGATGAGAGGATACTTGATGAAATCAACAACACACTGCCTCCAGAACTACTGAAAAAATGGCACAAGGGTTAAGAAAGATTTCAGACAGCACTCCGGTTGAGAAGGGAGGCAAAACTTGATAAGATGAGAGAATTTGAATGAAGGACATGACACTCCGGTTGAATGGATAAGGAAAAGAAAGAACATGATCTTCACAATACGAGATGATGAGTGAAGAGAGCATCATCACAATGCCTCTGGAACAAATGTAAGAATGGAATCAAAAGAACGGAGGAGAAAACAACATCTTCTACCTCAAATGAGCTTGAAAAAGCATCTTTAGGAGAAGGGTCGAACGGAGTTGTTGGAAAACCAACAACGAAAAGAGTAAGCTTGTTGTGGGCTTATGGAAAACAACTCAAAATTATGAGGTGAAATTCTGCCACTAATGGGAACAATAGATTGGATTGATATGAACAAGGAGATGAGAAGTTTATTTCACCGGGAGAATAAATGAAGAACTTGGATCATTTATAAGCACCATAATAGCAACAATCCTTAGGGAAGGCTTAAGGTGAAATATGACACAAGATAACTCCAGCGAAGAGATTAATGGATTTAAAATACCTCATTCCTGATAACTAGCAAATCATGTAACACGAAAGAAATTGTCAAGAATGACATAACACCACCTCCAAAAGATGAGATATGGAAGAATTGCACTTGAAAATACAAGAAGAAAACTTGAACTCCTTAGAACAAAACATGTGTTGAGCACCATGTTTATTTTAGAGTATAGCTTGGCGGATCATAACTTTGATAGATATCTTGAAGAACAATTGCAGAATGATAAGAATCCGTGACGAACCACCATGTTGAGCCTCCATGAAGAACTCCGGTAACAAAAGGATGATAGAAAGAAAGAGTAGTTTAAAACACAAGGTGAATCCTTGCAATGATTTAGATGGATCTTCGTGATGATGTAACTGATAAAACTTGGAACTCCTGAAAAGAAAGTTGAAGCATCTCAGACCGAGAATGTGATATGATGAACAACTCCAAAAAGAAGAAATTAGATCGCTTGGATGAAACAATAATAAGAATTACGTTATGTGCATCCTTCACCAATTTAGATTGATGACAAGCAACGGATTTGGCATACTACTTATTCTCATTGAAAAGTATTAAGGAAAGATATAGCATAATCTTGGTACAGTCTTCAACGAACCACCGGTAGGATTTAAAAAAATGAACAAAGAAAAGATAACGAAACACCGGGAATAATTAGAAAATGAACGAAGATACTTGAGAGAATTTAGATGCAAGTGAAATGAAGTGATCATGACCTGACTAGAGAATACTTGAGCGATGTGAAGGAAATATGCCCTAGAGGCAATAATAAAGTTATTATTTATTTCCTTATATATCATGATAAAAGTTTATTATTCATGCTAGAATTTTATTAAACCGGAAACATGATACATGTGTGAATACATAGACAAATAGAGTGTCACTAGTATGCCTCTACTAGACTAGCTTGTTAATCAAAGATGGTTATGTTTCCTAACCATGGACAAAGAGTTTTCGTTTCATTAACAGGATCACATTATTAGTTGGATGATCTGATTGACATGACCCATTCCATTAGCTTAGCACCCGATCGTTTAGTATGTTGCTATTGCTTTCTTCATGACTTATACATGTTCCTATGACTATGAGATTATGCAACTCCCGTTTGCCAGAGGAACACTTTGTGTGCTACCAAACGTCACAACGTAACTGGGTGATTATAGAGCTCTACAGGTGTCTCCAAAGGTACATGTTGGGTTGGCGTATTTCGAGATTAGGATTTGTCACTCCGATTGTCGGAGAGGTATCTCTGGGCCCTCTCGGTAATGCACATCACTTAAGCCTTGCAAGCATTGCAACTAATGAGTTAGTTGCAGGATGATGTATTACAGAACGAGTAACGAGACTTGCCGGTAACGAGATTGAACTAGGTATGGGATACCGATGATCGAATCTCGGGCAAGTAACATACCGATGACAAAGGGAACAACGTATGTTGTTATGCGGTCTGACCGATAAAAGATCTTCGTAGAATATGTAGGAGCCAATATGAGCATCCAGGTTCCGCTATTGGTTATTGACCGGAGACGTGTCTCGGTCATGTATACATTGTTCTCGAACCCGTAGGGTCCGCACGCTTAAGGTTACGATGACAATTATATTATGAGTTTATGAATTTTGATGTACCGAAGGTTGTTCGGAGTCCCGGATGTGATCACGGACATGAAGAGGAGTCTCGAAATGATCGATACATAAAGATTGATATATTGGAAGCCTATGTTTGGATATCGGAAGTGTTCCGGGTGAAATCGGGATTTTACCGGAGTACCGGGAGGTTACCGGACCCCCC
>NC_041382.1:332626698-332654987 GCF_002162155.2 Triticum dicoccoides
TAGGAAAGGGGGGGAGTCCTACTCCCAGAAGGAGTAGGACTCCTCCTGGCGCGCCTCTCCTGGCCGGCCGGCCCCCCTCCCTTGAACCTTTATATACGGAGGCAGGGGCACCCCCTAGAGACACAAGTTGATCCACGTGATCATATTCTTAGCCGTGTGCGGTGCCCCCTTCCACCATAGTCCTCGATAATATTGTAGCGGTGCTTAGGTGAAGCCCTGCGACAGTAGTACATCAAGATCGTCACCACGCCGTCGTGCTGACGGAACTCTTCCCCGACACTTTGCTGGATCGGAGTCCGGGGATCGTCATCGAGCTGAACGTGTGCTAGAACTCGGAGGTGCCGTAGTTTCGGTGCTTGATCGGTCGGGCCGTGGAGACGTACGACTACATCAACCAAATGCTTCCGTTGTCGATCTACAAGGGTACGTAGATCACACTCTCCCCCTCTCATTGCTATGCATCACCATGATCTTGCGTGTGCATAGGAACTTTTTTTGAAATTACTACGAAACCCAACAGTGGCATCCGAGCCTAGGTTTTATATGTTGATGTTATATGCACGAGTAGAACACAAGTGAGTTGTGGGAGATATAAGTCATACTGCTTACCAGCATGTCATACTTTGGTTCGGCGGTATTGTTGGACGAAGCGGCCTGGACCGACATTACGCGTACGCTTACGCGAGACCGGTTCTCCCGACGTGCTTTGCACATAGGTGGCTTGCGGGTGACAGTTTCTCCAACTTTAGTTGAACCGAGTGTGGCTACGCCCGGTCCTTGCGAAGGTTAAAATAGCACCAACTTGACAAACTATCGTTGTGGTTTTGATGCGTAGGTAAGATTGGTTCTTGCTTAAGCCCGTAGCAGCCACGTAAAACATGCAACAACAAAGTAGAGGACGTCTAACTTGTTTTTGCAGGGCATGTTGTGATGTGATATGGTCAAGACATGATGCTAAATTTTATTGTATGAGATGATCATGTTTTGTAACCGAGTTATCGGCAACTGGCAGGAGCCATATGGTTGTCGCTTTATTGTATGCAATGCAATCGCGCTGTAATGCTTTACTTTATCACTAAGCGGTAGCGATAGTCGTGGAAGCATAAGATTGGCGAGACGACAACGATGCTACGATGGAGATCAAGGTGTCGCGCCGGTGACGATGGTGATCATGACAGTGCTTCGGAGATGGAGATCACAAGCACAAGATGATGATGGCCATATCATATCACTTATATTGATTGCATGTGATGTTTATCTTTTATGCATCTTATCTTGCTTTGATTGACGATAGCATTATAAGATGATCTCTCACTAAATTATCAAGAAGTGTTCTCCCTGAGTATGCACCGTTGCGAAAGTTCTTCGTGCTGAGACACCACGTGATGATCGGGTGTGATAGGCTCTACGTTCAAATACAACAGGTGCAAAACAGTTGCACACGCGGAATACTCAGGTTATACTTGACGAGCCAAGCATATACATATATGGCCTCGGAACACGGAGACCGAAAGGTCGAGCGTGAATCATATAGTAGATATGATCAACATAGTGATGTTCACCAATGAAACTACTCCATCTCACGTGATGATTGGACATGGTTTAGTTGATTTGGATCACGTAATCACTTAGATGATTAGACCGATGTCTATCTAAGTGGGAGTTCTTTAAGTAATATGATTAACTGAACCTAAATTTATCATGAACTTAGTACCTGATAGTATCTTGCTTGTTTATGTATGATTGTAGATAAATGGCCCGTACTGTTGTTCCATTGAATTTTAATGCGTTCCTTGAGAAAGCAAAGTTGAAAGATGATGGTAGCAATTACACGGACTGGGTCCGTAACTTGAGGATTATCCTCATTGCTGCACAGAAGAATTACGTCCTGGAAGCACCGCTGGGTGCCAGGCCTGCTGCTGGAGCAACACCAGATGTTGTGAACGTCTGGCAGAGCAAAGCTAATGACTACTCGATAGTTCAGTGTGCCATGCTTTACGGCTTAGAACCGGGACTTCAACGACGTTTTGAACGTCATGGAGCATATGAGATGTTCCAGGAGTTGAAGTTAATATTTCAAGCAAATGCCCGGATTGAGAGATATGAAGTCTCCAATAAGTTCTATAGCTGCAAGATGGAGGAGAACAGTTCTGTCAGTGAGCATATACTCAAAATGTCTGGGTATAATAATCACTTGATTCAAATGGGAGTTAATCTTCCAGATGATTGCGTCATTGACAGAATTCTCCAATCACTGCCACCAAGCTACAAGAGCTTCGTGATGAACTATAATATGCAAGGGATGAATAAGACTATTCCCGAGCTCTTCGCAATGCTGAAAGCTGCGGAGGTAGAAATCAAAAAGGAGCATCAAGTGTTGATGGTCAACAAGACCACTAGTTTCAAGAAAAAGGGCAAAGGGAAGAAGAAGGGGAACTTCAAGAAGAACAGCAAGCAAGTTGCTGCTCAAGAGGAGAAACCCAAGTCTGGACCTAAGCCTGAAACTGAGTGCTTCTACTGCAAGCAGACTGGTCACTGGAAGCGGAACTGCCCCAAGTATTTGGCGGATAAGAAGGATGGCAAGGTGAACAAAGGTATATGTGATATACATGTTATTGATGTGTACCTTACTAATGCTCGCAGTAGCACCTGGGAATTTTATACTGGTTCTGTTGCTAATATTTGCAACTCGAAATAGGGAATACAGATTAAGCGAAGATTGGCTAAGGGCGAGGTGACGATGCGCGTGGGAAACAGTTCCAAAGTCGATGTGATCGCAGTCGGCACGCTACCTCTACATCTACCTTCGGGATTAATATTAGACCTAAATAATTGTTATTTGGTGCCAGCGTTAAGCATGAACATTATATCTGGATCTTGTTTGATGCGAGACGGTTATTCATTTAAATCAGAGAATAATGGTTGTTCTATTTATATGAGTAATATCTTTTATGGTCATGCACCCTTGAAGAGTGGTCTATTCTTATTGAATCTTGATAGTAGTAACACACATATTCATAATGTTGAAGCCAAAAGATGCAGAGTTGATAATGATAGTGCAACTTATTTGTGTCACTGCCGTTTAGGTCATATCGGTGTAAAGCGCATGAAGAAACTCCATACTGATGGACTTTTGGAACCACTTGATTATGAATCACTTGGTACTTGCGAACCGTGCCTCATGGGCAAGATGACTAAAACGCCGTTCTCCGGTACTATGGAGAGAGCAACAGATTTGTTGGAAATCATACATACAGATGTATGTGGTCCGATGAATATTGAAGCTCGTGGCGGATATCGTTATTTTCTCACCTTCACAGATGACTTAAGCAGATATGGGTATATCTACTTAATGAAACATAAGTCTGAGACATTTGAAAAGTTCAAAGAATTTCGGAGTGAAGTTGAAAATCATCGTAACAAGAAAATAAAGTTTCTACGATCTGATCGTGGAGGAGAATATTTGAGTTACAAGTTTGGTGTACATTTGAAACAATGCGGAATAGTTTCGCAACTCACGCCACCCGGAACACCACAGCGTAATGGTGTGTCCGAATGTCGTAATCGTACTTTACTAGATATGGTGCGATATATGATGTCTCTTACTAATTTACCGCTATCGTTTTGGGGTTATGCTTTGGAGACGGCCGCATTCACGTTAAATAGGGCACCATCAAAATCCGTTGAAACGATGCCTTATGAACTATGGTTTGGCAAGAAACCAAAGTTGTCGTTTCTGAAAGTTTGGGGCTGCGATGCTTATGTGAAAAAGCTTCAACCTGATAAGCTCGAACCCAAATCGGAGAAATGTGTCTTCATAGGATATCCAAAGGAGACTACTGGATACACCTTCTATCACAGATCCGAAGGCAAGACTTTTGTTGCTAAGTTCGGAAACTTTCTAGAGAAGGAGTTTCTCTCGAAAGAAGTGAGTGGGAGGAAAGTAGAACTTGATGAGGTAACTGTACCTGCTCCCTTATTGGAAAGTAGTGCATCACAGAAAACTGTTTCTGTGACACCTACACCAATTAGTGAGGAAGCTAATGATAATGATCATGAAACTTCAGAACAAGATACTACTGAACCTCGTAGATTAACCAGAGTAAGATCCGCACCAGAGTGGTACGGTAATCCTGTTCTGGAAGTCATGCTACTAGATCATGATGAACCTACGAACTATGTAGAAGCGATGGTGAGCCCAGATTCCGCAAAATGGCTTGAAGCCATGAAATCTGAGATGGGATCCATGTATGAGAACAAAGTGTGGACTTTGGTTGACTTGCCCAATGATCGGCAAGCAATTGAGAATAAATGGATTTTCAAGAAGAAGACTGACGCCGACGGTAATTTTACTGTCTACAAAGCTCGACTTGTCGCAAAAGGGTTTCGGCAAGTTCAAGGGATTGACTACGATGAGACCTTCTCACCCATAGCGATGCTTAAGTCTGTCCGAATCATGTTAGCAATTGCCGCATTTTATGATTATGAAATTTGGCAGATGGATGTCAAAACTGCAGTCCTGAATGGATTTCTGGAAGAAGAGTTGTATATGATGCAACCGGAAGGTTTTGTCGATCCAAAGGGAGCTAACAAAGTGTGCAAGCTCCAGCGATCCATTTATGGACTGGTGCAAGCCTCTCGGAGTTGGAATAAACGCTTTGATAGTGTGATCAAAGCATTTGGTTTTATACAGACTTTTGGAGAAGCCTGTATTTACAAGAAAGTGAGTGGGAGCTCTGTAGCATTTTTGATATTATATGTGGATGACATATTACTGATCGGAAATGATATAGAATTTCTGGATAGCATAAAGGGATACTTGAATAAGAGTTTTTCAATGGAAGACCTCGGTGAAGCTGCTTACATATTAGGCATAAAGATCTATAGAGATAGATCAAGACGTTTAATTGGACTTTCACAAAGCACATACCTTGACAAGATTTTGAAGAAGTTCAAAATGGATCAAGCAAAGAAATGGTTCTTGCCTGTGTTACAAGGTGTGAAGTTGAGTCAGACTCAATGCCCGACCACTGCAGAAGATAGAGAGAAGATGGAAGATGTTCCCTATGCTTCAGCCATAGGCTCTATCATGTATGCAATGCTGTGTACCAGACCTGATGTGTGCCTTGCTATAAGTCTAGCAGGGAGGTACCAAAGTAATCCAGGAGTGGATCACTGGACAGCGGTCAAGAACATCCTGAAGTACCTGAAAAGGACTAAGGATATATTTCTCGTATATGGAGGTGACAAAGAGCTCATCGTAAACGGTTACGTTGATGCAAGCTTTGACACTGATCCGGACGATTCTAAATCGCAAACCGGATACGTGTTTACATTAAACGGTGGAGCTGTCAGTTGGTGCAGTTCTAAACAGAGCGTCGTGGCGGGATCTACGTGTGAAGCGGAATACATAGCTGCTTTGGAAGCAGCGAATTAAGGAGTCTGGATGAAGGAGTTCATATCCGATCTAGGTGTCATACCTAGTGCATCGGGTCCAATGAAAATCTTTTGTGACAATACTGGTGCAATTGCCTTGGCAAAGGAATCCAGATTTCACAAGAGAACCAAGCACATCAAGAGACGCTTCAATTCCATCCGGGATCTAGTCCAGGTGGGAGACATAGAGATTTGCAAGATACATACGGATCTGAATGTTGCAGACCCGTTGACTAAGCCTCTTCCACGAGCAAAACATGATCAGCACCAAGGCTCCATGGGTGTTAGAATCATTACTGTGTAATCTAGATTATTGACTCTAGTGCAAGTGGGAGATTGAAGGAAATATGCCCTTGAGGCAATAATAAAGTTATTATTTATTTCCTTATATATCATGATAAAAGTTTATTATTCATGCTAGAATTGTATTAAAGCAGAAACATGATACATGTGTGAATACATAGACAAACAGAGTGTCACTAGTATGCCTCTACTAGACTAGCTTGTTAATCAAAGATGGTTATGTTTCCTAACCATGGACAAAGAGTTGTCATTTGATTAACAGGATCACATCATTAGTTGAATGATCTGATTGACATAACCCATTCCATTAGCTTAGCACCCGATCGTTTAGTATGTTGCTATTGCTTTCTTCATGACTTATACATGTTCCTATGACTATGAGATTATGCAACTCCCGTTTGCCAGAGGAACACTTTGTGTGCTACCAAACGTCACAACGTAACTCGGTGATTATAAAGGAGCTCTACAGGTGTCTCCAAAGGTACATGTTGGGTTGGCGTATTTCGAGATTAGGATTTGTCACTCCGATTGTCGGAGAGGTATCTCTGGGCCCTCTCGGTAATGCACATCACTTAAGCCTTGCAAGCATTGCAACTAATGAGTTAGCTGCGGGATGATGTATTACAGAACGAATAACGAGACTTGCCGGTAACGAGATTGAACTAGGTATGGGATACCGACGATCGAATCTCGGGCAAGTAACATACCGATGACAAAGGGAACAACGTATGTTGTTATGCGGTCTGACCGAGAAAAGATCTTCGTAGAATATGTAGGAGCCAATATGAGCATCCAGGTTCCGCTATTGGTTATTGACCGGAGACGTGTCTCGGTCATGTCTACATTGTTCTCGAACCCGTAGGGTCCGCACGCTTAAGGTTACGATGACAGTTATATTATGAGTTTATGCATTTTGATGTACCGAAGGTTGTTCGGAGTCCCGGATGTGATCACGGACATGACAAGGAGTCTCGAAATGATCGAGACATAAAGATTGATATATTGGAAGCCTATGTTTGGATATCGGAAGTGTTCCGGGTGAAATCGGGATTTTACCGGAGTACCGGGAGGTTACCGGAACCCCCCCGGGAGGTATATGGGCCTTAGTGGGCCTTAGTGGAAGAAGAGAAGAGGCAGCCAGAGCTGGGCCGTGCGCCCCTCCCCCCTTGGTCCGAATTGGACAAGGAGAGGGGGCCGGCCCCCCTTCCTCCTCTCTGTCCTCTTTCCCCCCCTCCACGAATCCTATTCCAACTAGGAAAGGGGGGAGTCCTACTCCCAGAAGGAGTAGGACTCCTCCTGGCGCGCCTCTCCTGGCCGGCCGGCCCCCTCCCTTGAACCTTTATATACGGAGGCAGGGGCACCCCCTAGAGACACAAGTTGATCCACGTGATCATATTCTTAGCCGTGTGCGGTGCCCCCTTCCACCATAGTCCTCGATAATATTGTAGCGGTGCTTAGGCGAAGCCCTGCGACAGTAGTACATCAAGATCGTCACCACGCCATCGTGCTGACGGAACTCTTCCCCGACACTTTGCTGGATCGGAGTCCGGGGATCATCATCGAGCTGAACGTGTGCTAGAACTCGGAGGTGCCATAGTTTCGGTGCTTGATCGGTCGGGCCGTGGAGACGTACGACTACATCAACCAAACGCTTCCGTTGTCGATCTACAAGGGTACGTAGATCACACTCTCCCCCTCTCGTTGCTATGCATCACCATGATCTTGCGTGTGCGTAGGAAATTTTTTGAAATTACTACGAAACCCAACACGATGCACCAGTAAGATTTGGAGAACGAGAGCTGAAAGCTGGAATGAATAATTTGAGATGATGGGCTCTGGAGAATCAAACTGAAAAGACTCCTGAATTGCTCCGGATGGGTGAAAAGAATTCTCACAATCGGAAATAATAATGAGAGGATGGCATCAAGCTAGAACCATGAATCTTGAAGAGAATGGAGCAAGATTTAAGAGAAACTCTTCTTCGGTCTTCACAAACGAGAGAATGACGACGAGAAACACCACCATGATTTGTTGAGGCACTCCGGAATGAAAATTAGAAAGGTTGAACCGACGATGAAAAGAATTTGAAAGATCTTGGAGAAAGACATTTGACTGATGACAAATCCTTCTTACGTCAAACTTTGAAATGAATTTGAGAATAACTCCGGGAAAATTAGAAGAGTTATGTAAGATCATGGGAAAAGACCTGTGGGTTAGGGACCACATGATGATCCACAAGTATAGGGGATCTATCGTAGTCCTTTCAATAAGTAAGAGTGTCGAACCCAACGAGGAGCAGAAGGAAATGATAAACGGTTTTCAGCAAGGTATTCTCTGCAAGTACTGAAATAAGTGGTAACAGATAGTTTTGTGATAAGATAATTTGTAACGAGCAACAAGTAACAAAAGTAAATAAAGTGCAGCAAGGTGGCCCAATCCTTTTTGTAGAAAAGGACAAGCCTAGACAAACTCTGATATAAGGAAAAGTGCTCCCGAGGACACATGGGAATATCGTCAAGCTAGTTTTCATCACGTTCATATGATTCGCGTTTGGTACTTTGATAATTTGATATGTGGGTGGACCGGTGCTTGGGTGTTGTTCTTACTTGAACAAGCATCCCACTTATGATTAACCTCTATTGCAAGCATCCGCAACTACAACAAAAGTATTAAGGTAAACCTAACCATAGCATGAAACATATGGATCCAAATCAGCCCCTTATGAAGCAACGCATAAACTAGGGTTTAAGCTTCTGTCACTCTAGCAACCCATCATCTACTTATTACTTCCCAATGCCTTCCTCTAGGCCCAAATAATGGTGAAGTGTTATGTAGTCGACGTTCACATAAGACCACTAGAGGCTAGACAACATACATCTCATCAAAATATCGATCGAATACCAAATTCACATGACTACTAATAGCAAGACTTCTCCCTTGTCCTCAGGAACAAACGTAACTACTCACAAAGCATAAACATGTTCATAATCAGAGGGGTATTAATATGCATAAAGGATCTGAACATATGATCTTCCACCAATTAAACCAACTAGCATCAACTACAAGGAGTAATTAACACTACTAGCAACCTACTAGCACCAATACCGGACTTGAAGACAAGAATCGGATACAAGAGATGAACTAGGGTTTTGAGATGAGATGGTGCTGATGAAGATGTTGATGGATATTGCCCTCTCCCGATGAGAGGAGCGTTGGTGATGACGATGGCGATGATTTCCCCCTCCGGGAGGGAAGTTTCCCTGGCAGAACAGCATTGCCAGAGCTCTAGATTGGATCCGCCAAGGTTCCGCCTCATGGCGGCGGAGTTTTGTCCCGAAAGGTTGCTTCTTATTTTTTTTCTCGACGAAAGACTTCATATAGGAGAAGATGGTCATCGGAGAGCCACCAGGGGGCCCACGAGGCAGGGGGCACGCCCTAGGGGGGGCGCCCCCCACCCTCGTGAGAAGGGTGTGGGCCCCCTGGTCTTCATCTTTGGTGAGGATTTTTCATTATTTATTATAAGGTGTTCCGTGGAGTTTCATGACTTTTGGAGTTGTGCAGAATAGGTCTCTAATATTTGATCCTTTTCCAGCCCAGAATTCCAGCTGCTGGCATTCTCCCTCCTTATGTAAACCTTGTAAAATAAGAGAGAATAGCCATAAGTATTGTGACATAATGTGAAATAATAGCCCATAATGCAATAAATATTGATATAAAAGCATGATGCAAAATGGACGTATCACCACTCAAAAGAAAACACCATTGAACAATTTAAAGGAAGATTGCGTCGGTTGAATTAAATGGCTTGAATGAGATAACATCCTCAAAAGAACTTGAACGATTGCAGAGTGGAAATACGAATCTTCTGAGATATCTTCAGCACTCCGGAACAAATGTATAGCGAGAGGTGAATGATTATGGGGTGTGCACCGGCATGAGAAAACATATGAAATGAGGAAATGATATGATCGACAAAGCTTGAATTTAACCCACCGGGGAAGAAAGAGAATGAAGAATGATGAACTAGAAGCTCCGTTAGTATCTTCCTGAGAATCACCGGATAAGAACATTGACAGAAAGAATGGAGAGATTTCCCATCAATAAGATGGATACTTAATTAAGAAATCCGAGTCCTTGAAGAAAAAGGGTGGGAGGGCGGGGAAACAAAGGCAACTTGGGACGGATGAAACAAATAACGTTGAGAAAACTTGAGTTGATCTTGCGGATGTTGAAAAAGATCGGATCCACTTGAAGAGAGACACACTGGTTCAGAAGAAATTGAGATGGCAAACTCGAAGATCAAGAAGGATTTGTATTCACATAGTAATATGAGAACACCGCTTAGGAAAGGTATGGAATCAACATTTGACTTCGAAGCAACTCGAATACCACAAACCAAAACAAAAACAAAGAATTGGCTTGCAGAATAAGCCGGAACAAACAAAGGATATACTACGTGATACTTGAATTCCCACTTATAAACTCCCGAAACCTTCTGGCTATGAAATTAGGTGTTGGGGATACAGGGGAAGCAGAATATCTCACCCAAAACTAACAAATCCTACATCCAGCTGTATCCATCCTTCAACAAATAACCAAGAAACCTTCGGAAATCATTTACCTCAACCTTTGAAAAGCATCCGTTATACGAGTTATGGCAATACTCCTGAACTCCCGCCCCAGTACTGGGTGGCGTCGAGGTTATCTCACCAACAACTGCATAAAAGAGATTTTCGATGTCGGTGAAACTCGGGTATTCCAGAACTGCAACGATAAAATTGTGACGACAACACCTCGGAGTTCACCTCCCCGGGACACTGCCACAACCCCTAAATGTCAGGAGGCACCAAGAACAACGTTCTCGTCACAAGACTATCGGAACGATTCCAAGATACCCGTGTGATCCTAATTTTTTTGTGAAATTTAAGGAGAGGAGAGTCAAAACTTCTACGTCAGGAGGCCTCACCAGAGCGACGAAGGGACTGAGGAGTAAAAAGAATCCTACTCTCCGACATATATAATCCTATAAGACTCAAAACATTTGTTCTAGACTCAACAACGTCAGCGATTCGATCAAGCAGGGGCTCCTAAGTCGGGGAAGGCTCTGATTACCAACTTATAACACCCACAATGCGGCTATATCTCCCACGTGTCGGGGCACGATTTAGAGGCATAGCCGCATGGTAGTTTTGTTGCAAGAGGGGTAATCTTCACACAATCCCATGTACTGAAGACGAAAAGGGATAAAGAGTTGGCTTACAATCGCCGCTTCACAAAAATACAAGTTAAACATACACCATCCAGAATACAATCAAGGTCCGGCTACAGAACCAAAATAAAGGAAGACAACCCCAAATGCTAGATCCCCGATCGTTCCAACTGGGCTCCACTACTGATCAACAGGAAACGAAACAACACAACGAACAAGATTTTCTTCGAGCTCCCACTTGAGCTCGATTGCGTCACCTACACTGGTATCATCTCCATCTGCAACTGTTTGGAAGTATCTGTGAGCCACGAGGACTCAGCAATCTCACACCCGCGAGATCAAGACTATTTAAGCTTATGGGTAGGAGAAGGTAGTGAGGTGGAGCTGCAGCAAGCACTAAGCATATATGGTGGCTAACATACGCAAATAAGAGTGAGAAGAAAAGCAACGCAACGGTCGTGAACTAGAAGTGATCAAGAAGTGATCCTGAAACTACTTACGCACAAACATAACACAAGAACCGTGTTCACTTCCCGGACTCCGCTGAAAAGAGACCATCACGGCTACACACGCGGTTGATTCATTTTAATTAAGTTAAGTGTCAAGTTCTCTACAACCATACATTAACAAATTCCCATCTGCCCATAACCGCGGGCACGGCTTTCGAAAGTTCATACCCCGCAAGGATGTCCCAACTTAGCCCATCACAAGCTCTCACGGTCAACGAAGGATATTCCTTCTCCCGGGAAGACACGATCAGTCTTGGAATCCCTGTTACAAGACATTTCGACAATGGTAAAACAAGACCAGCAAAGCCACCCGATGTGCCGACAATTCCAATAGGAGTCGCACGTATCTCGTTCTCAAGGCAACACCGGATGAGACTAGCTACGAGTAAAACCAAACCTCAAGTTTCCCCGAGGTGGCCCCACAGGCAGCTCGGTTCGGACCAACACTTAGAGAAGCACTGGCTCGGGGGGGTTAAAATAAAGATGACCCTTGGGTTGGCCGACCCAAGGGAAGAGTAATAGGTTGTTAGGCAAATGTAAAACCAAGGTTGGGCCATGCTGGAAGAGTTTTATTCAAAGCAAACTGTCAAGGGGTCCCCATAACACCCAACTGCATAAGGAACACAAAATCAAGGAACATAACACTGGTATGACGGAAACTAGGGCGGCAAGAGTGGAACAAAACACCGGGCATAAGGCCAAGCCTTCCACCCTTTACCAAGTATATAGATGCATTAAAGTAAATAAGATATAATAATGATATCCCAACAATATCCATGTTCCAAACATGGAACGAACTCCATCTTCACCTGCAACTAGCAACGCTATAAGAGGGGTTGAGCAAAGCGGTAACATAGCCAAACAACGGTTTGCTAGGCAAAGTGGGTTAGAGGCTTGACATGGCAATATGGGAGGCATGATATAGCAAGTGGTCGGTAACGCGGCATAGCAAAAAGAGAGAGCAACAAGCAAGCAAAGATAGAAGTGATTTCGAGGGTATGGTCATCTTGCCTGAGATCCCACAAGGAAGAAGAACGAGTCCATGAAGAAGACAAACGGACGTAGTCCAACGAATCCTCACAACCCCAAAACAGAATCGAAGCTAATGAGAGAAGCAACCCGGAAAGAAACAAGCAACATAGTAAACAACCATCACATAAACATGGCATGATGCACAACCAAGTATGATGCATGTCCGGTTTAATGAGGCATGGCATGGCAAAGTGCATAAACAATACTACAAATTAAGTGGAGCTCAATATGCAACTCCGTTGCATATTGACGAAACACCACATTCAATTTATTTAGTTCGATCTCGTTTATGTACCCAACAATATTAAATGTTGATTAACATGGCAAGAGGTGAAGCACAACAAAACTACCCCTCTAGGCAAGTTTAAATGACGCCGGAAACAACGAACAACAATTCCGGTAAATCCACATAAGCATATTTTAGATTTGGTGCTGTTCTTCCCTAAATCATATTTTAGAGTTGTTAAACATGCAAAGTAAAGCCACCATGTTAAACTAGGCATTTTTCTACCCCATTTACATATAAAGTTTATTAAACTCCGAGCTACGGTTAATTAGTTATGAATTAAAACATTTTAACAAGTTATTTAAGCAAATTTAAACTAACAACATTTTAAACATTTTAAACATAGATGAAAGAGGCATATAATGAAACTAGATGAAATTCTAAGCATATTTCATATATAATGTTTTTACATATGATGCACGGTTGTTGAGTTTTAATATGCATGGAGTTTAGGGACTTTTCTGCAAAAGGTGAACCTCTGGATAAATAGGCAAATTGCAGGACTGGGAAAAACATTATGCGGGACACAACTGGCTATGGGCCAAAATAGTGGCAGGCGCTGGGGGGCAGCTCACCATGGGCCATGGCCCAGGTCGGGAAAGCAGAGGCAGGCCGGCAGATCTGGGCCGGCTCACTAGAGCGGTGCAGGAGGGAACCGGTGGGCTTCCTCACCAGAGGCCCATGCGGCTGATATGTTGGCGAACGAGGCCTTGGCGAGGGGAGAGGTCAACGCGGGCACGCGTCTCCCTCTCCTTGTTCGATGCAGGGTGAAGCAGAGGACTTGGCGAGGCATGAGGCAGGGAGTTCAAAGCGAAGCAGGCCGCAGCGGAGGGACTTGACACGGAGGAACGAGGTCCACAGGAGCGCACACGAACGCGAGGGAGGTGGGGCAACAGGCGGGAGGGCTTGATCCATAGCGGATCCGGTCGGAGATGTCGGGTTCGAGGCGGAGGTCGCCGGAGTCCAGCGGGAGGATTGCAGGGATGACGTAGGGCGGCAGCGGACCCAACTGAGATGGAAAAGGGGCAGCTGGTGCAGGGCAACGACGTGGGGGCTCTGGGTCAACGCAACCGCGGGCTTGGAGATCCATGGCGGGGCTCGACAGCTTGCGCGAGCTCAGGGCGATGAGGATCCATTCCAGGACGAAGCAGCGTCAGGCATCCATGGCGACGGAGTACCTGGGAGGGAGAGGGATTTGAGAGAGGGAAAACGAATAAGAGGACGGGAGGAGGAGGCGGGAGGGGCAAGCCGCGGAGGCCTCGGGCGGCTGCAGAGGCTCGGGCTCCTCGATCCAGATTGAGGCAGGGAGGAGCTATGCTCTGGATTGGCTGGGCACGAAAGTCGAGTGAAGTTTGGTGGGGTTGCGGCGCTGCAATGGGATGGATGCATCGGGAGTGGAGGGGTGATCCCGAGGGGGATCTCGGTGGAGTGGCGGCGCGGAACAGGAAGGATGGGACATCTCCCTACGATTGAAGGTTAGAGTAGACTGATTATATAGTGAGTGGGTAAGGTTAGGGGCTACCTTGTCCCTCCGATCGTAATCGGACGATCGAGAAATAAATAGTTAGGAAGTCCAAAGAGGAAAAAGGAGATGTTTTATAGATGTTTGGGGATGATCCGGACCCATCGGTGACGACTGCTCGGGTCGGGTCCAGGACAGCTTTCGGACGCGCGCGCGAGGAGGGCCGCGGGCTGACGAGAGAGGTTAGATTGGGCCTGGCAGTAAGTAGTGGGTTGTGTAGACGGTCTAGGGAGGAAAGAGAGGGAAAGCCCGGCAACAGTTTTCGGAGACCGAAAACGTCCGACGATTTGACCGACTATATTGTCGCTATAGTTATCCGTTGGGGCGTCAAACGGACTCCGAATGCGATGAAACTTGGCAGGCGACCTACTAACAACATAACAACACCGCACGCCAACTTTCATCCCATTCTGAGAACATTTTCCGGCCACTTATAAAATAATATTTCGGACATGCCGCGGGCGCCTGCGAGTATGGTTGGGCTCAAAACGGACAACGGAAGGAACGGGGGAACCCAGACGGATGCAAGTTTGGAAACATGATGATGCAATACACATGATGACATGGCAAGATGCAACACGCAAGCAGAATGACAAGGCAACAACAGCGAATAAACTGAAAGACACCTGGCGCAACGGTCTTGGGGCGTTACAGATGTTCTGCTATCTTTTCAGTTTTGTCATGTCGGTCCTTGCTGGTCATCTAACTATGCCCCTGTAACATCCCAAATTTTAAATTTGGAATGTTATACAATAGATCATCATTGCATATCATATTTTATTGCATTTTGAGTTGATCCTAGAAATTTCACGCAACTCAAGGACCCTCGGAGAGAGAGTTGGAGATTTCGTTATTTTCATATTTGAGTTTTCTCAAATCTTAAAAATAGGATCATTTGATTTTATTTATTTTATCTTCAATTATTTCTATTATAAAAATATGAGAGAGGGAAAAAATGACTTTCCCAAAATAAAGAAATATTGTGGATTTAATAATAAAATCAAATAAGATTTTATTTTGGTTTTATTTGATATTTTATTTGAATTTAGGAAAATGCGCGTTTTTCAAAATTGCATTTAGGCCCCAAATAAATGTTCATCCTGTGCGGCTTGATTTTAGAAGCCAGGAAAAATTTATTTCAAGATTTTTGGCGTCCGTTAAGTATTCCTTTTATTTTTCTTTCCGAGTGTAACTATTTAAAGAAAAGCGTGAACCGACATACGGGCCATATCCGGCCAGGGCTCCCTGGTCGGGGATTTATATAGCGCGCCCCGGGGGCCCGAGCAGCCCAAGCCGCCGCCCCAACCCTAACCCTAGCCGCGCCGCGCCCCAGCCACCGCCGCCGCCAGAGCCGCCGCCACCACCGGACCCGCCCGCCGAGGTTGACCCGTCGCCGTTATATTAAAACCGTTGGTTTTCACCGGTTTTTTTTCGATTTTTTTAGATTCGATTTTTTTAGATAGATCGGTTTTTTTTCTCGGTTTAGTTGTTTAGCGAGCGTTCGCTCGTTCGTTTGTTTTAACGAACGCGTTCAACGTTTAGATCCAGATAATGAACGTTCGTTTGTTAATCTGTTCGTCGTTTTTTTCCTCGGGTTAAATCCGCGATTTTTCTGATCGCGATTTCTGATCCGATTTTCGTTTTAGTATAACTTTTCGCTCGTTTATCGGAATCAGGCGATTCAAGCGCCTGGAGTTTCGTATCGAAACCTTCTTGCCGTTTAACCAACTCAAACCAGTTTTTGCCTCTGTAAAATTTGACCTAGATCCAGAATAGGAAATGAAGCTTGTTTCTTTTGCCGTTTGTCTTTCGTTGCTTCGTTCGATTTGATTCTTTTTGCCAACCGGAGTTCTTAAGTTGAACTTTCTGGTTAGATCTCTTATTTGAGTGTTACCCATGCATTAGTTGAGTACTTATTGTATACTTGTTTGTTTGCGATAGAGTA
Source organism: Triticum dicoccoides (assembly GCF_002162155.2). NCBI lineage: Eukaryota > Viridiplantae > Streptophyta > Magnoliopsida > Poales > Poaceae > Triticum > Triticum dicoccoides. The sequence continues at coordinate 332,642,941 of NC_041382.1, forward strand.
CCCGGAGTGCGCCGCTTGCTACTTCGAATCTCTAAGTTTCACGGATCGTCAGCAAGGCAAGTAACACTTTGATCATACTTCCTATTACCCAGTTTTTATTTCATTAGACCAATCCTCACACATTGCATGATTAGGATCTAATTAAATTGTGGGTTTGGGAAGTAGATGAGGTAGTACCTATTACCTGTTGTTATCAAACCTTTGGGAGTTACTTCTATGTTTGCTTATTATGCCATGTTATGCTAGTAGATGTGGATTGGGTGAGTGTATCCATAATAGATGTGAGATTGTTAAATTAATGGTTTATCTAAGGTGGCAACTTGGATACACATCTGGGTGGATTGAGGCACCTGGGTATTCCAGCGATTGCCTGTTTTTCTTTTGGACCGCCACCCGGGCTCAAAGGGATCATGAGATTATTCATACTAGAAACTTCCGTGTGCAGCCACAAGCTACTATGGGCTCTAACATAGTTGACTAAGTTGTGCGAACTCTTACAGTGGTAGACTAGCAGATGTAGGGGAAAGTAGGTGTAACGGTCTACCCGATCGTATGGTGCTAGCGCTTCTGAAAGACTATGTCTCGGTCATCCATTTCTCAAACACCATGTAGTGCGAGAATCCCAATGGAGGAGAACGAGTCTTGTGGGGAAAAGTGCGCAAACCTCTGTAGAGTGTATAAACTAATCATGATTAGCCGTGTCCCTGGTTATGGACATCTTGAGTATCTAGTACCTGGATTATCATATGAATCTTATCATGTTACTCTAATTAATTTTGTTGGGTTTTAATGATGATGTTTAATTGGGATTGAGAGGGTGTCTACACTCTCAATGTTTAACAACCACCATGATAGTTAAATAAAATGTATTCCTTTGCAGTAGAAAAAAATTGGGTTTACGCAAAACTGTAACCATAGAGCTTTCCACCAGCCAAATATGCATGTAGTATAGCCTTATTCTTTCATTGCTCTCTATGTGTTACATTGTGAGGATATTCCATGTGCTGACCCATTTCGGGCTGCAACGTTCATGTTGCAGACTTTTCAGACGACGAGTAAGGTGCCTTTAGGTCGTGGTTCTATACTCAGTGATGTCGTTGGAGTTGATGGACTCACTTATCTTCCAAGCCTTCCGCTGTTATCGTTATTAGATGGCCTTAAGCCATATTTATTGTAATAAGTTCTTTTTTGAGACACTCGATGTATTAAGTGTGTGATTGCTACTCTGTTATAAATCCTTCAAGTACTGTGTGGTGTCAGCATTACTGATCCAGGGATGACATCGGAGCACAGAGATTGGACCATTTGAGGTCTGGTCGCAACAAGATGGTATTAGAGCACATGCTGACTGTAGGACACGACCACTAAGCTAAAGCCCTAGATCACTACTCACTCTTCTCATTCTGACTCCTCATCTTTTCTACTCTTTTAGGATGGCGGATGCAAGGAACAAGTTCACGCAACCGGATGAAGATACACCCTTTGGACGTCACTTGAAGGAAGTCACTAGATATCTGAACATAGGAGCACCAAGCTTCACCGGAACCTACAACGCCATATTACCAGAAGAAGAGCGCTGGATGATTCAAGTTCAAGGTCCAGGAAGGACGTTCATGCCAGTCACTGAGCCCGTAGAGTTTTCCTTTGATGCACTAACCTGGAGTCTAGGAAAGAGCATGGCAGCTCACATCGCCATGGGACACATTGGAGAAGTTTACCGCAATGATCTCAAGGATACTATTTACCAGATTTGTGGACACCGAGATGAGCACTGGGAGATGATCAGCACCAAGAAGGATGGATCAATTGCAGCTTTTATCCAGGAGTTAAACCAGCACATTTGACGTGGGGAGAACCAGATGTGCGCCGACATGATAGATCTGAAGAAGGCAAGGACAAGAATCACGGAACTGGAGGAAGAACTCAAGGCTACACGTGAAGATTATGAAGAAGAAATCGAAGTACTAGTGGATAAGAATGCTGACCTAACAATGAAGATCGAAATATTTATGGGAGGCCCTACACCAGTAGAAGAATACGAAGAACCCAAGGAGATTCGCCCAGAAGACTACATCATCATCGACGACACCGACTCGGATCCAGATGATAGCGATGATGACTATGTTGATGAAGCTGGAGCAGATATCATGGAGTCTGCAACCGAAGAATATTTCTAGAAGACCACCCCATCAGTAGTAGTAGTCCACCATGTAAATATAGTAGTCCGAGCACTTTTGCGATAGTTAGATTGATTGTATGGCCTTGTTTGATTGAATGAAGTGATATTGTTTGCTTTTGCCTCATGTGCATATGGGTAGTGTTTTCTCTCTAGATCTCTCTCTATTCTTAAATCTCATCTTTTCTAAACCCTCAGATGCCTCCAAGACGTGAACCCGGATTTACCTTCCCACCGGAGCTCACTCAGTTGATCCAGCAGCAGTACACGTTGATGCAGTTACTAGTCCAGAATCAGAATCAGGGGAACAACAACAACAACCCACCACCACCACCACCACATGTTGATCACTTAGCATGTTTTCTTAGGCTGAATCCGCCGGTGTTTTCCAGTAGCACCGAGCCGATAGTAGCAGATGATTGGCTCCATAAGACAGCTAGAGAGTTGACCACGGCAGGATGCACAGATGCTGAAAAGGTGAAGTTTGCCGCCATCAGCTTGACGGACCCGCAGCATCATGGTGGGAGAATTTCACAGCCACTTTCCCTATCGACACTATCACATGGGACCAGTTTCAGCAGGCTTTCCGTACTGCCCATGTTTCAGGAGGAGCTATGGCCATGAAGAAGCGAGAGTTTCGCAACTTGCGCCAAGGAGGACGGACAATTGGCCAGTATGTGGAGGACTTCAGTAAGCTAGCATGTTATGCCCCAGATGACGTTGCTACGGATGCAGCTAAGCAGGAGAAGTTTCTGGAAGGGTTGAATGATGAGTTGAGCATGCAGATTGAGAACCGCAAGAGGAAGTATGGACAAGGGAAGTACAATTCTGGAGCTCAGCAGAAGCCACGTTTTACCCCTAGACCGGGAGGGCATTTTCAGCATACCCATGGAGGAGGTAGCTCGCACAACCATAACGGCCCCAAGAATGGTAATGGGAATGGAGGAAGCAACGGCCAGAACTGTACCAACCCATCAACCCCAGTCAAAAGAGACATGAGCCAAGTCACTTGCTTTAAGTGCCAGAAGACCGGACATTATGCCAACGAATGTCCTGAAGCCCAGAATGGAAATGACAATGGAAGCTCTGGGAAGAAGCCTAACCCTTTCAATAGGGGACAGGTGAACCACGTTAACATGGAGGAGGTTGAAGAGCAGCCAGATGCAGTAATCGGTAAGTTTTTGGTTAAGTCATTTACTGCACTCGTTCTTTTTGACACTGGTGCATCGCATTCATACATATCAAGGGAATTTGCGGATAAGTATAACTTACCCACCAAAGTTCTTAGAACACCCATGTTAGTAAGCTCACCAGGAGCGGAGTATATGGCTAGTAAGGGATGTTTTCAAGTACCATTGAGTATAGGCAGGCATGTGTTTCCCTCGGATTTAATCATTCTGGAATCATAAGGTTTGGATATAATTCTGGGTATGGATTGGCTGTCGATGTATGGAGGAAACATCGATTGCGCCAGTAAGTCAATTTTGCTTACCACCCCAGAAGGAAGAAGGATCAAGTATGTATCCCAGCATGTGCCTAAAAGGACTCGAGTAAATTTGTTAATAGGAGTTGTGCAGGAGGAAGTACCAGTAGTGAAGGATTTCCCTGATGTATTTCCAGAGGAGTTGCCAGGCATGCCACCGGATAGAGATATTGAGTTTTTGATTGAGCTTTTGCCAGGCACAGGGCCAATATCTAAGAGACCATATAGGATGCCCGCAAAGGATTTGGAAGAGATTAAGAAGCAGATTAAGGAGTTACTGGATAAAGGTTATATTCGCCCAAGTTCTTCACCTTGGGGATCGCCAATACTTATAGTGGAGAAGAAGGATGGATCGTTAAGGATGGTTGTTGCTTATCGAGGATTGAATGAAGTAACCATCAAGAACAAGTACCCACTACCGATGATCAATGATCTGTTTGATCGATTGCAAGGAGCTAAGGTATTTTCCAAGATCGATCTGCGATCAGGATACCATTAGTTGAAGATTCGAGAACAGGATATACCTAAGACGGCTTTTACCACCAGGTATGGGCTGTACGAGTATACCGTTATGTCATTTGGTCTGACTAATGCACCTGCATATTTTATGAACATGATGAACAAAGTATTTATGGAGTTTTTGGATAAGTTCATCGTAGTGTTCATTGATGATATTCTGGTTTACTCGAAGAATGAAGAGGAGCATAAGGAGCATTTGCGTTTGGTTCTTGGTAAGCTCAGAGAACATCAGCTATATGACAAGTTTAGCAAATGTGAATTTTGGTTGAAGGAAGTTGGATTTCTTGGAGACGTTATATCCGGAGAAGGTATAGCAGTAGATCCCACCAAGGTTGACATTGTGACAAATTGGGAAGCGCCAACAACAGTTGGAGAGATCCGGAGTTTTCTTGAACTCGCAGGATACTACCGGAGGTTTATTGAAAATTTATCAAAGATTGCGAAGCCTATGATGGAGTTGTTGAAGAAGGATACCAAGTTCAAATGGACTGAGGAATGTGAGGCTAGTTTCCAGGAGTTGAAGAAACGTCTGGTTACATCACCAGTGTTGATTTTGCCGGATCAGACCAAGGATTATGAAGTGTATTGTGACGCTTCACGTCGAGGACTTGGAGCAGTACTTATGCAGGAAGGAAGAGTTGTTTCCTACGCCTCACGACAGCTTAAGCCGCATGAGTTAAATTTTGCCACTCATAATTTGGAGTTAGCAGCCGTAGTGCATGCGTTGAAAACTTGGAGACACTTTCTCATTGGAAACCATTGTGAGGTGTACACGAATCACAAGAGTTTGAAGTACATTTTCACGCAGAAGGAATTAAATCTCATGAAAAGGAGATGGTTGGAGCTCATGAAGGATTATGATATGAGATTGCATTATCACCCCGCAAAGGCTAACATAGTAGCCGATGCGCTGAGCCATAAAAGTCATGTCAACACCCTAATGACGGGAGATTTACCAAGGGAGTTAGCTGAAAATCTTCGTGAGCTATGTTCGGAGATAGTCCCGAGAGGCTATGTAGCAGCATTGCAGATCCAGTCTACTTTGATGGATAAGATCAGAGAAGCTCAAAGGATTGACAAGGAGGTTGCTTCTATTAAGGAGAAAATTAGGAAAGGAAAAGCTAAAGGATTTCGTGAGGATGAGCACGATACCTTATGGTTTGAAGACCATGTTTATGTGCCTAATGACCCGAAGATCAGGAAGTTAATTCTGCAAGAGGCCCATGATTCACCATATTCGATTCACCCAAGAAATACCAAGATGTATTTGGATTTGAAGGATACTTTCTGGTGGATCGGAATGAAGAAGGATATTGCGGAGTATGTAGCAGTTTGTGATTTATGTCAGAGAGTAAAGGTAGAGCATCAGAAGCCAGCGGGATTGCTACAGCCATTGCCAATACCCGAATGGAAGTGGGATAAGTTAGGCATGGATTTTATTACAGGATTGCCCAGAACTCGTTTAGGCTATGACTCAATTTGGGTTGTAGTCGATCGTTTGACAAAGGTAGCTCATTTCATTCCAGTGAAGACTACCTAGACTAGTGCCAAGTTGGAAAAGATATACATGACCAGGATCGTATGTCTGCATGGAGTTCCAAGGAGCATTGTATCAGATAGAGGAACCCAATTTACCTCAAAATCTGGAATCAGTTGCATGAAACTTTGGGTACTAGGCTAGAGTTCAGTACAACTTTCCACCCGCAGACAGATGGACAGACCGAGAGAGTCAATCAGATTTTGGAGGATATGCTGAGAGCTTGTGCGCTAGATTATGATCTAGTTGGGACGAGAATTTGCCATACGCAGAGTTCTCTTATAACAACAGTTATCAATCCATTTTAAAGATGGCCCCTTTCGAAGCCTTATACGGAAGGAGGTGCAGGACCCCATTGTCGTGGGATGAAGTTGGAGACCGTCAGTTGTTTGGACTGGATCTGATTAAGGAGTCTGAACAGAAAGTAAAATTGATTCGCGATAGGCTCAAGGTAGCTCAGTCCAGGCAGAAGAGCTACGCGGATTCTAAATGCAAGGAGACAGTTTACGAAGTCGGAGACCAAGTTTATCTTCGAGTATCTCCACTTCGAGGAGTTAAGTGCTTTGGAGTTAAGGGAAAGTTAGTGCCACGTTTTGTAGGACCATACAAGGTTTTGGAACGTATGGGAGAAGTAGCCTATAAGTTGGAATTGCTCGAAGGATTGTTAGGAGTCCACGACGTGTTCCATGTTTCACAGTTAAAGAAGTGCCACTCGGAGATGGCTGATATACCGTTGAGAGATACAGTGCCGCTGGAAGCGATTCAGTTGGACAGTGATTTGACCTACGAGGAGAACCCAGTTAAGATTCTTGAGTATGCCAGCCGAGTCACCCGTAGCAAGGTTATCAAGTTTTGCAAAGTTCAGTGGAGCCACCACACGGAGGATGAGGCCACCTGGGAACGAGAGGATGATTTGCTGAAGGACCACCCTCACCTATTTTCTAGCCAACCCAAATCTTGAGGGCGAGATTCATTTTAAGGGGGTAGGTTTGTAACATCCCAAATTCTCAATTTGGAATGTTATACAATAGATCATCATTGCATATCATATTTTATTGCATTTTGAGTTGATCCTAGAAATTTCACGCAACTCAAGGACCCTCGGAGAGAGAGTTGGGGATTTCGTTATTTTCATATTTGAGTTTTCTCAAATTTTGAAAATAGGATCATTTGATTTTATTTATTTTATCTTCAATTATTTCTATTATAAAAATATGAGAGAGGGAAAAATGACTTTCCCAAAATAAAGAAATATTGAGGATTTAATAATAAAATCAAATAAGGTTTTATTTTGGTTTTATTTGCTATTTTATTTGAATTTAGAAAAAATGCGCATTTTTCAAAATTGCATTTAGGCCCCAAATAAATGTTCATCCTGTGTGGCTTGATTTTAGAAGCCGGAGAAAATTTATTTCGGGATTTTTGGAGTCCGTTTAGTATTCTTTTGTTTTTCCCGAGCGCAACTATTTAAAAAAAGGCGCGAATCGACCTACGGGCCGTATCCGGCCAGGACTCCCTGGTCGGGGCTTTATATAGCGCGCCCCGGGGGCCCGAGCAGCCCAAGCCACCGCCCCAACCCTAACCCTAGCCGCGCCGCGCCCCAGCCGCCGCCGCCCACCGCCGCCGCCGGAGCCGCCGCCGAGGTTGACCCGCCGCCGTTTTTTTTTTGAAAACCGTTGGGTTTCATCGGTTTATTTTCGGTTTTTTAGATTCGATTTTTTTAGATAGATCGATTTTTTTCTCGGTTTAGTTGTTTAGCGAGCGTTCGCTCGTTCGTTCGTTTGAATGAACACGTTCAACGTTTAGATCCAGATAACGAACGTTCGTTCGTTAATCTGTTCGTCGTTTTTTTCCTCGGATTAAATCCGCGATTTTTCTGATCGCGATTTCTGATCCGATTTTCATTTTAGTATAACTTTTCGCTCGTTTATCGGAATCTGGCGATTCAAGCGCCTGGAGTTTCGTCTCGAAACCCTCTTTCCGTTTAACCAACTCAAACCAGTTTTTGCCTCTGTAAAATTTGACCTAGATCCAGAATAGTAAACAAAGGTTGTTTCTTTTGCCGTTTGTCTTTCGTTGCTTTGTTCGATTTGATTCTTTTTGCCAACCGGAGTTCTTAAGTTGAACTTTCTGGTTAGATCTCTTATTTGAGTGTTACCCGTGCATTAGTTGAGTACTTATTGTATGCTTGTTTGTTTGTGATAGAGTACCCAGAGTGCCCTGCTTGCTACTTCGAATCTCTAGGTTTCACGGATCGTCAGCAAGGCAAGTAACACTTTGATCATACTTCCTATTACCCAGTTTTTATTGCATTAGATCAATCCTCACACATTGCATGATTAGGATCTAATTAAATTGTGGGTTTAGGAAGTAGATGAGGTAGTACCTATTACCTGTTGTTATCAAACCTTTGGGAGTTACTTCTACGTTTGCTTATTATGCCATGCTATGCTAGTAGACGTGGATTGGGTGAGTGTATCCATGACAGATGTGAGATTGTTAAATTAATGGTTTATCTAAGGTGGCAACTTAAATACACATGTGGGTGGATTGAGGCACCTGGGTATTTCAGCGATTGCCTGTTTTTCTTTTGGACCACCACCCAGGCTCAAAGGGATCATGAGATTATTCATACTAGAAACTTCTGTGTGCAGCCACAAGCTACTATGGGCTCTAGCATAGTTGACTAAGTTGTGCGAACTCTTACAGTGGTAGACTAGCATATGTAGGGGAAAGTAGGTGTAACGGTCTACCCGATCGTAAGGTGCTAGCGCTTCTGAAACACTATGTCTCGGTCATCCGTTTCTCAAACACCATGTAGTGCGAGAATCCCAACGGAGGAGATCGAGTCTTGTGGGGAAAAGTGCGCAAACCTCTGCAGAGTGTATAAACTAATCATGATTAGTCGTGTCCCCGGTTATGGACATCTTGAGTATCTAGTACCTGGATTATCATGTGAATCTCATCAGGTTACTCTAATTAATTTTGTTGGGTTTTAATGATGATGTTTAATTGGGATTGAGAGGGTGTCTACACTCTCAATGTTTAACAACCACCATGATAGTTAAATAAAATGTATTCCTTTGCAGTAGGGAAAAATTGGTTTTACGCAAAACTGTAACCATAGAGCATTCCTCCAGCCAAATATGCATGTAGTATAGCCTTATTTTTTCATTTCTCTCTATGTGTTACATTGCCAGCATATTCCATATGCTGACCCGTTTTGGGCTGCAACGTTCATGTTGCAGACTTTTCAGACGACGAGTAAGGTGCCTTTAGGTCGTGGTTCTATACTCAGTGATGTCGTTGGAGTTGATGGACTCACTTATCTTCCAAGCCTTCCGATGTTATCGTTATTACATGGCCTTAAGCCATATTTATTGTAATAAGTTCTCTTTTGAGACACTCGATGTATTAAATGTGTGATTGCTACTCTGTTATAAATCCTTCAAGTACTGTGTGGTGTCAGCATTACTGATCCAGGGATGACACCGGAGCACAAAGATTGGACCGTTTGAGGTCTGGTCGCTACAGCCCCATAAATGACCAGTCCTGGTTTTTTCCTTGGGTCACATGAAAGTCGGTCATCCAACCATGGCCCCCTGAACACACGTCCTTGTTTTTTTCCCTTCAGTCATACCCAAAATAATACTAGAATATTCTCAAAATAATACTAGCAATCAAATCTTCAAGTGAATATATTAGAATGCAAAAAGAGTAAAAATATTAAAATGCTACAATAGTTCAAATATAAATATTACAATCTAAGTTAAAATAAAATAGTTTAAACTTCTCAACCATTTCCTTGCTCTAGTGCTCCATTGAAATCCTACAAATTCTCAATCCGATCTTCCCTGAGTTGCTTGATGATGAATTTAGACAAACAAATCAAACATGATTCAATTATGATTTGAAAGTTGGATATGATCATTTATGTTCTCAAATTTTAGGTCCTCGGCAGTACTTTCACCCTCATCCTGCACGATCATATTATGCAGGATCACATAACATATCATCACCTCCCACGGGGTCTTCGGATCGTATTATTTAGCAAGTCTACGAACAATTGTAATGTGAATTTAGAGCACTCCAAATGCCCTCTTCACAATTTCTCTCTCTCTCTCTCTCAGATAAAGTGGGCTTGTTTTTACCAACTGGATTAGAGATGGTTTGACGAAGGTTGTTCAAATAGTAGTTCATGTTGTAGTCATGCCCGTTGACAATATAATTGCACGAAGGAGCTTTTCTATCATTCAACCGAGCAAACAATGATTACCGCTGCAACACATGGATATCATTATGAGACCCAGGAATTGCCAAAGAAAGCGTACCAAATCCAGAGGTCTTGTGATGCAACTATTTCCGGAATGATGGTGAGCTTTTTAACATGGCCCTGATATTGCCGTTATTGAGCTTTTGGGTAGATTTTTCATCTCCAGTGCATGCAATAAAGATATTCGAGTATACCTAGGCATCCTCTTGCTTCTGAGTGACATGAGCCTTTCAGTGTCTGTGACAGTTGGTTCTCTCAAGTACTGGCTTGACGAAGGTTGCAGAGATCTGGCAAGGGCTTGGTGTGAGATCTGGGTGGTACAATGGCGGCTTCGGGTAGGGAGAAGCGGACACAGAGAAGGGAGTAAGGGATGGAGACACCGAGTGTGATTTTGGTGGGATGAGGGTGTCAGAGTCCTATGTGACTCATATCCGGACTCCTATAAGGTCCCCTTAGTTTACTTCTGATTTGTGGGGACGGGCACACGAACTGGTTCGTGGACCAATACAGGATGGCATTGAGTAGCAAACTATTTTCTAAGGTGCAATTTTGTTTTGTTTTATACTAGATTTCCCAACACTTTTTACATATTTTTATAAAAAATACCAAATTTTGTCAACGAATAGTAGTACTTGGTGTGCAATCCTGGTATTCCTATATGAGCTTGTCATATTTTTTTGGGGGGGGGGATAATACACATAATTAAAAACAAGTTTGTTCACAAAATGTACTATCTGGGATGAAGTTTCGCGACATTCACTCCAAATCGTCAACGTTGTATCACCCAAATCAATTTTAGTGACTATTCGAGTACTTTTACACATCAAATTTTTCTACAACTTGGTTTAAAATATAAGTATTATTGGAAATATGTCTTGTAGGCAGCAATACTTGTATTATTTATTTTCATGTTTATAATTAAATGTTTATACTCTATGTTATAACTGATATGGCTCTTGAATATGTGATTCAAAGGGAAACTCATAAGCACGTGTAGAGTTATAAACGGTAAAACCGGATTCCTATTCTTGCCTCTAGGACTAGCTCAAGTGTTGCATGATGACTATGTTTTCCTAATCATGGGCATACGTTCAAAGTAACAAGGATGCCGACAACTTTGAGCGTACAATGTTAGATGAACAATCATATTGAATTGACCCAACTTCTATGTTATACTTTAGATGTCATCGTCACAAGTCTAAAGTTCATAACACAGAGAGTTAATTACGCTCAATTTCTTAGACCATGAGAGTATCGAGTCACTTCATGCCGGACCGTACACTTCGGGGTTGCTCCAACATCATTTGATAGGGTGGTCATAACGACAACTTTACATGTTTATCATAAAGTGTAACAAGGGGCAAGATAGCTCAAGAGTGGGATTTGCTCCTCCGACAATGGAGAGATATTCTTAGGGCCCTCTCGGTGTGAAGACATCCATCGTTGTCTGACCAGACACAAGTGACTTGCTCACATGGATGTCGGAACATGACAATGAAAAAGAACAAGAAAGCCAGTAACAAGGAGACCGCTATAGTGAGCAGGAGAATGCCTCAAGAGGATATTGATGTATCTCACCTTGGGTTTTCTAAAGTACCACGCAGCAAAAGGACTATCATATGATAACCAAAGGTTCACTCGAATATCATTCGTGTGGATATAGGGTCAACATGGATGTCCACAAGTTCGTTGTTTGACTATTGAATGAAAGGAAGTTTCAGTCATGTCTATATTTCACCAAACATGCAGGGTCACACACTTAAGGTACTTTTGATCCGCTGAGTAGTAATTGATTTAGGAGTATTGGAGAATATCACTGGAAAATTTCCAGGGATGACAGAATTTTTTTGAGAGAGAATCGAAAGTGTTTCGGGAAAACAAAGGTATTGGAAGAAAACCAAGTACAACTGGAGAGCCGAAAAAGTTTACGAACGCACAGAAAATACATCGCATGGTCCAGGAAAGTTCTGGAAGATTCTAGAACCCTCCTGAATGATCTGGAGGAGCCCATGGGGCTGCCTACTTGGCTGGCCCAAGTGGGGCAGCCCACATGGGCTAA